>NC_041382.1:713782775-713830998 GCF_002162155.2 Triticum dicoccoides | reverse complement strand
TCGGGCTCCGGAAACCCAAGGGAAAAAGTCTAGGTGGCAAATGGTAAAACCAAGGTTGGGCATTGCTGGAAAAGCTTTAATCAAGGCGAACTATCAAGGGTTCCCATTATAACCCAACCGCGTAAGGAACGCAAAATCCGGGAACATAACATCGATATGACGGAAACTAGGGCGGCAAGAGTGGAACAAAACACTAGGCGAGAGGCCGAGCCTTCCACCCTTCACCAAGTATATAGATGCATTAAGATAACATGGCAATATAATGATATCCCAACAAGTAAATAAATGTTCCAACAAGGAACGGTCTCCAATCTTCACCTACAACTAGCAACGCTATAAGAGGGGCTGAGCAAAGCGGTAACATAGCCAATCAACTGTTCGCTAGGACAAGGTGGGTTAGAGGTTTGACATGGCAATTTGGGAGGCTTGAAAGAAGTGGTAGGCATCGTAGCATTGGCACAGCAAAAGAGCGAGCAATCTAGCATAGCAAAGATAGTGGTGATTTCGAGGGTATGATCATCTTGCCTGCAAAGTTGTCAGAGTTGACTAGATCCTCGAAAGCAAACTCAACGGGCTCCTCGTTATAGAACTCGTCTCCCGGCTCTACCCAAACAAGACAAACAAGCAACAAGGACACAATCAACCACGTGCAAGGATCAAACAATATGATGCTATGAAGATATGCTATGCGGGATGCGATGCGGGATGCATATGCAAGATGTGACAGGAAATGCATGGACCTGGTCTCAACTTGGAAATCCAAGTGTGCCACTGGAAAGATGAGATTAAATCGCTTGAAAACGATATAAAGAACGCCGGAATCGGAGTTACGGTTTGGAAATGGCAAACGATTCAAATATGACACTGGTCTGCGATTTACAGCAAGTAGCCATCTAAATGCAATGAGATGAACATGCTACAGCACTCAAACATGACAACAAAATACATGGCATGGAAGCATTCAAGATTCTTAACAAACATCTAGCACTGAGCTACGGCCAATTCATCCATTAACAGGTTCAAAAAGCATGGCAAAAATGCATATGGTAAACAGATCTCAGACTTAGTGAAATTAACACTTGTCTGGAATATCAGATTAGGTAGCACTCTTCGGAGCAACAAAACTACATGCTACAGGACCTGAACATGGAAAAGTAAAGCATGACATGGAGCTACTAAAAGAGCTTAACAAAAGTCCCTTAGTGACCTTGAGCCAAAAGGGAACAGAAAACATATTAACAAGCATGCGAACATAGCAAAAGCATAATCAGTTTTCAGACTTAGTGAAAACTGGCACATGCTGAAACATAACTCGAGTAGGCATGTTTACGATCTCGATGCACTCACTACGGAGCAAGTCATGACAAACTAAGCATGCATCCATCTAGAACACACAAAATTCAAGCTAGACATGGCAAGAACAATAACATAGCATGCACGGATCAACTACAACATCATCGGCAAAATTGCAAACAAGTTGACAATCTGCCCAGATTCACAAAGTAGCAAAAGTACAGCTCGATTGACTCAAGCTAGGGTGCTCCATAATTGCAAACAAAGAAATGGATGGATAGAGAACTACAAGATTAACAAAACTTCCTTACTGATCATCCTCAAAAGAGGCACGGATCACTAGGAAACAACATGAACATATGGCCATATGAGATAAACAGGTCAAGGACTTAGTGGAATTGCTAAGCCCCTGAAAACAGAATTACCAAGTGCCTCACTTGACAAGCTTGCACTAGTCACCACACACATCACAAAAATACATGGGTTGCATCTCTGGAAAGATGGCAAAACCCTTAACAAAACATAAGTAGAGCTCATGGGCATGTCATGCACACAATAATCATGGCAAAAATGACAAATATGCAAATGGAGTAGCAGATCTGACAATTAACTCAAGTAGCCCTCTTCTAACAGCATTTCGGGCATCAAGATGAACTCAAATGAAAATGATGCAATGGAATGAAATGATGTACTCTCTGAGGCGAACAATTTGATATGCTATATGCATGAATCGGAGCTACGGATGCGGAGATACGACATGACGAACATGGGCACTTGAAACAGAAAAAATGCCGGGGACTTAGTAGAAATCGACCTCCGGATCTAGGGTTTGATGGCACGTGAACCGAGGCGGCAGCGCGCGCACTCCGGCGAGCCGGTGGTGACCGGGGCCAGCGAGGAGAGGGCCGGGGAGGTCGGGCAGAGGCGGATCCGGTCGCTCCTCGACCGGATCTGGCCGGAGGAGGCAGGCAAGGCCGAGACGGCGGCGTGGTCGGCGAGGCGCGGCCGGGCGGCGGAGGTCGGCGATGGCGGCGACGGCGCCGTGGCGGCGGCGGGTGAGGGAGCCAGGCGGCGCCGGGCGAGGGAGCCTGGCGGTGGCGCTCGCGGGCCGCGAGGGCCCTCCCTGGGCCGCACGGGCCGGCGTGGAGGAGGCGGCCGCGGGGGTGACGTGGCAGCCCCGGAGTGGCTGGGTGCGGCGGCAGGATGACGGGCGGACAATGTCCGTCGGCGGGATAAGATGTCCGGCGGCGGAGAGAGTTAGGGTAGGTTTGCACCGCGAATTTTGGAGGGGAAGGTGTATAAATAGGCATAGGGGAAGCTAGGAGAGTCCAAATGAGGTGCGGTTTTCGGCCACGCGATCGTGATCGAACGCTCTAGATGATGGAGAAGGTTTAGGTGGGTTTTGGGCCAAATTGGAGGGGTGTTGGGCTGCAACACACACGAGGCCTTTTCGGTCCCTCGGTTAACCGTTGGAGTATCAAACGAAGTCCAAATGGTACGAAACTTGACAGGCGGTCTACCGGTGGTAAACCAAGGCCGCTTGGCAAGTCTCGGTCCAATCCGGAAATGTTTAATCCCCACACACGAAAGAAAGCTAGAAATGACCACCGGAGGAGAACGAAGCGTCGGAATGCAAAACGGGCAACGGGGAAAATGCTCGAATGCATGAGATGAACACGTATGCAAATGTCAGACAACATATCTCTTGTTGGACTAACATTTCTATCTAGCATGTTTCAGATAAGTTCAACAATGGAGTGGCATGGACTAAAGGTTGTGGGAACTCCTTCAAGATGCTAATGACAAAGGATTGGCTCAAGCTCAAAAGCTCAAGACTCTTCATTTTATATTTTAGTGATCCAAGATCACATTGAGTCTTTAGGAAAAGCCAATACTATCAAGGAGGGATGAGGTGTTGCTTAATGAGCCTCTTGCTTCATGTGCTTAATGATATGCTCAAAAATCCTCAGCTACTTTCCCATATCCACATATGACCTAAACCCAAAGCCAAACTCGGTCCTACCGATTCTTTCTATCCAGCGCCACCGAGTTTCACTTGTCATAAGCCACTGCCAAACACTAGCAAATCGGTTCTACCGATAGGGATCTCGGTCTCACCGAGATGGGATTGCAAACTCTCTATTTCCCTTTCGTAACTTTTCGGTCTCACCGAAAGAGCGAATCGGTCCCACCAAGATTGCAATGTAAATTCAGTGTTTCCTTTTTGTAACTTTTCGGTCTCACCGAAAGAGCAAATCGGTCCCACCGAGTTTGCCTGACCAACTCTCTGGTTAGCTAATTACCAAAATCGGTCTCACCGAGTTTGTGTAATCGGTCTCACCGAGATTACGTTATGCCCAAACCCTAACCATATCGGTCCTACCGAGTTGCATGTCAGTCCCACCGAAAATCTCTAACGGTCACTAGGTTTACCTTTTCGGTCCGACCGAGTTTGTTGATTCGGTCCCACCGAGATTGGAAAACTATGTGTAACGGTTGGATTTTGTCTGGAGGCTATATATACCCCTCCACCTCCTCTTCATTTGTGGAGAGAGCCATCAGAACACATACACAATTCCAACTCATATGTTCTGAGAGAGAACCACCTACTCATGTGTTGAGACCAAGATATTCCATTCCTACCATATGAATCTTGATCTCTAGCCTTCCCAAGTTGCTTTCCACTCAAATCTTCTTTCCACCAAATCCAAATCCTATGAGAGAGAGTTGAGTGTTGGGGAGACTATCATTTGAAGCACAAGAGCAAGGAGTTCATTAACTACACACCATTTGTTACTTCTTGGAGAGTGGTGTCTCCTAGATTGGCTAGGTGTTACTTGGGAGCCTGCGACAAGATTGTGGAGTTGAACCAAGGAGTTTGTAAGGGCAAAGAGATCGCCTAATTCGTGAAGATCTACCGCTAGTGAGGCAAGTCCTTCGTGGGCGATGGCCATGGTGGGATAGACAAGGTTGCTTCTTCGTGGACCCTTTGTGGGTGGTTGCTTCTTCGTGAACCCTTTGTGGGTGGAGCCCTCCGTGGACTCGCGCAACCGTTACCCTTCGTGGGTGGAGCCCTCCGTGGACTCGCGCAACCGTTACCCTTCGTGGGTTGAAGTCTCCATCAACGTGGATGTAGGATAGCACCACCTATCCGAACCACGGGAAAAACATCTGTGTCTCCAATTGCGTTTGAATTCTCCAAACCCTTCCCTTTACATCTTGCAAGTTGCATGCTTTACATTCCACTGCTCATATACTCTTTGCATGCTTGCTTGATATGTATTGTGTATGTTGAAATTGTGCCTAAACTCCACTTAAACCTAAAAAGCCTAAAAATTGCAACTTTAGCATTAAGTGTCTAATCACCCCCCTCTAGACACATCTACTTCTAGATCCTACAAGTGGTATCAGAGCTTTGGTCTCCATTGCCTTAGTTTAATCACCATTGGAGGAAGATGGATGTGTCTACTTTAGGGAGTCTTAGACATAGAGTGCCTATTCTTGATGGAGAATATTTTCATGAGTGAAAAAATGAGATGCTTGTAATCTTCAATCAATATCATTTGAACAAGTATATTGCTAGTCCTTGTGCACCTCACATTGATCCTTTGCATCCTACCCTAGATGAAGATATTGACATGATTCGCAATCTTAGAACTATTGAGATCATCATTAGAGGATTGCCCAAAAATTTGATTGCTAGTCTGCCTAATCTTAATTGTGCCTATACTATATGGAAATTTCTTGAGGAACGATTTCCCGATCATTCCTTGAAAACTTTGGATGAAATTCTCCATAAATCTATTGCCTTGAGTAAGATGAACTCTATTGATCCTAGTTTTGGTAATTGTCTATTTGAACTTACCAATCTTAAGCATGCTAAAGGAGATGTTGGAATCATTAATGATATCATATTCGAAGCTATAAGAATTCATAAAAGTGACCACCTTAATGATCATTTATCTAATGAATTACCCTCTCTAGGAAATGATGAGTCACAAGATCATGATGAACATGGATACTATGATGATGATGATAGTGACTTCGATCTTGATGATGCAATGAGACATTTTGGTCTTATGGCAAATCTTCGGGGATATGAATCAGGAGGAAAGGAATGGGTTCTTGATAGTGGATGTACTGATCATATGATCGGAGATGAAGAGATGTTTCGTGAGCTTGCTGAAAATGACGGCCCTCGAAAATATGTCACCTTTGGTGATAATTCAAAGGGTAAAGTGGTTGGCCTTGGTAAGGTGGCCATCTCACATGATAGTTCCATTCAAAATTTCATGCTCGTTGAATCTCTTGGCTACAACTTACTTTCAGTATCTAGACTTGCTGATTTCGGTTTGAATGTCCTATTTACTGAGGTAGATTGCCAAGTATTTCGTCGAGACAATCATAAAATGGTCTTTACCGGTATGCGTAGAGGTGATCTTTACATTGTCGATTTCTCTAAAAAGGCACAACCTAAAACTTGCTTTGTTGCTAAATCCTCAAAAGGTTGGTTGTGGCATAGACGACTAGGTCACGTTGGCATGAGAAACCTTGACAAGCTTATTAAAGGAAATCATATCCTTGGAGTTAACGATGTCATATTTGATAAGGATAGACTTTGCAGTGCTTTCAAGAAGGTAAACAGGTTGGAGGAAGACATCCCGTGAAGAACATCATGACCACAAGGAGGCCACTCGAGCTACTTCACATGGATCTTTTTGGTCCCAACGCCTACAAGAGTCTTGGTGGAAATTCTTTTGGTCTAGTTATACTTGATGATTTTTCAAGATTTACGTGGGTGTTATTTCTTAATGACAAGTCGCAGGTCCAGAAGATCTTCAGAAACTTCGCTAGGAAGGCCCAAAATCAGTTTGACGTGAAGATCAAGAAGGTTCGAAGTGACAACGGAACGGAGTTCAAGAACGCAAATGTGGACACCTTTCTTGACGAAGAAGGGATTTCACACGAGTTCTCGGCTACGTACACACCTCAACAAAATGGAGTTGTTGAAAGGAAGAACCGGACGCTCATCGAAATGGCAAGAACGATGCTTGATGAATACAAGACGCCGAAGCACTTTTGGGCAGAAGCGGTTGAGACAGCTTGTCACGCAACAAATCGCTTATATCTTCACAAGCTACTCGGCAAGACGGCATACGAGCTTCTCACCGGTAACAAACCCCAAGTTGGATACTTTCGAGTATTTGGATCAAAGTGCTACATTCTTGATAAGCATCGTCGTTCAAAGTTTGCTCCTAAATCTCATGAAGGTTTTCTACTTGGTTATGGCTCAAACTCTCACACTTACCGTGTCTACAACAATTTCACCCGAAAGGTTCAAGAGACGGTAGATGTGAAGTTTGATGAATCTAATGGCTCGCAAGTAGAGCAATTGCCAATTGATGTAGGAGACAAAGACCCTTCAGAAGCAATCCAAGACTTGTCCATTGGCAAAGTTCGTCCAATGGAGGTGAAGGAGAGTACTTCATCCGTCCAAGTGGAAGCTTCTACTTCACGACAAGGTGAACCAAGAATCGACACGGAAGCATCCACGAGTGGGACACACCAAGATGAAGAAGACAAGGAAATGCATCAAGACGAACATCAACAACCTCCTTCTCCACCGGGACAAGAGAACGACGACGTCAACAATGAAGAAGGCCAAGAAGAAGAACAAGATGAATAAGATGTTCAACGAAGACCCAAGCAAAAGCTCTCATGAGTTCGAGCAAGAATTGCCAAAGATCATCCCGTCGAGCAAATCCTCAATGATATACAAACCGGGAGAATCACTCGCTCAAAAACTCGTTTAGCTAACTTTTGTGAAAACTATTCATTCATCTCTAGCATTGAACCTATGAAGGTTGAAGAAGCATTGGAAGATCCAGATTGGATAAACGCTATGCATGAAGAGCTACACAACTTTGAGAGAAACCAAGTTTGGACATTGGTTGAGAAGCCCGATAACAACCACAACATCATTGGTACCAAATGGGTGTTTCGCAACAAGCAAGATGAAGATGGACAAGTGGTTCGCAACAAAGCACGTCTCATCGCCCAAGGGTACACACAAGTCGAAGGTATGGACTATGGTGAGACGTATGCTCCCGTTGCTAGACTTGAGTCCATTCGCATCTTACATGCCTATGCTAATCACCATAATATCACCTTGTACCAAATGGACATTAAAAGTGCTTTTCTAAATGGTGAAATAGAGGAGGAAGTTTATGTCAAACAACCTCCCGGCTTTATCAATCCTACGAGACCAAATCATGTTTACAAACTTCACAAAGCTCTTTATGGTCTTAAACAAGCTCCTAGAGCATGGTATAAATGCTTGACCAAGTTCCTTACTACAAGTGGTTTTGAGATTGGCAAAATTGATTCTACTCTTTTTACTAAAAGGGTTAATGGAGAACTATTTGTATGCCAAATTTATGTCGATGATATCATATTTGGTTCAACTAACCCTCTCTTTAGTGAAAAGTTTGGAAAGCTAATGTCAGAGAAGTTTGAGATGTCTATGATGAGTGAACTCAAATTCTTTCTCGGTTTGCAAATCAAGCAAACTAAGGAAGGTACATTTGTATCTCAAACAAAGTACACCAAGGACTTATTCAAGAAGTTCAATATGCAAGACTGCAAAGGTATGTCTACACCCATGCCTACTAGTGGACATAATGATTTAACCAAAGATGGTGAACCGGTTGATCAAAAGGTTTATCGCTCTATGATTGGTTCATTGTTATACCTATGTGCTTCACGTCCCGATATTATGCTAAGTGTGTGCATGTGTGCACGATATCAAGCTGCTCCTAAAGAATGTCATCTTAAGGCTGTGAAAAGGATAGTGAGATATTTAATCCATACACCAAATTTTGGCATTTGGTATCCTAAGAGGTCTTCTTTTGATCTTGTTGGCTATTCCGACTCAGATTATGCCGGAGACAAGATTGATAGAAAGTCCACTTCGGGTACTTGTCAATTTCTTGGTAGATCTCTTGTGTCTTGGTCTTCCAAGAAAAAAAACTTAGTATCCTTATCCACCGCCGAAGCAGAATACATTGCCGCTGGTTCATGTTGTGCTCAATTACTTTGGATGACCCAAACTCTTAAAGATTATGGGATTTATGTGAAACATGTTCCACTGCTTTGTGACAATGAAAGTGCTATCAAAATTGGTCATAATCCTGTACAACATTCTCGAACTAAGCATATTGAAGTTCGTCATCATTTCATTCGAGATCATGTTGCTAAGGGTGACATTAATCTTAATCACGTTCGCACCGATAAGCAATTAGCGGATATATTTACTAAACCACTTGATGAGAAAGTGTTTTGCAGGTTGAGAGGAGAATTGAACATCATTGATGCTTCGAACTTGGAGTAGAAACTCCATTGGATACATGCAAGACATGAGCTTATGACTAATCCATGATATATCTCTTATGATAACTATCTTATGTCTTGGATATATTTGCACCTTGCATGTTGTCTAACCCATGTAGGTGCTTGGTTGAATCTAATTCCATGGGATTGCGACTCACTCACATCTTGAGAAATCTCTACATCACCAAGACTCTACACAATGGTGGTTGAAGACAAGGAAGCACAAAACCATTCAAACATATCCTTTGACAAATTCTATGTTGAGCTTCATGATTGTCATTTTTGGATACATAAGTGCTCTTCCTTGCAAGAACTAACCCATGTAGGTAGATGAACTCAAGCTCCAAGTGGTGCTCCCAACTCTTGATGAGCTACATCAACCTTGAGCACCCACACAAGTTCAACTACATGAGCAAGAACCACACCACCACCCAAGGTATGCTATTCCATCTTAGAGAAGCTTTACTCCAAGACATGAGTCAAAGCAACTTAACAAGATGAGAATACATCAAGATGCTTAAATGAAAAATGGTAACCCCATTTTGAGCTTAAACGATGAGTATGACCTACGATCAAGTGTCCTCACTTGACTCCTAAGTCAATATACTCTAACATAGGTGACTATGTCACCGCCCAATTCTAGATGAAGTTCTCTTGTGTTCTTTTCTGAGTTATTGCATTTGTCCCTTGCATATTTGTTTCTTTCTTTTTCAAACAAAAAACTTCATCTAGAAACTTTCACTTTTTTATTTTTGATTTTTGTTCTGCATATTTCTGCATCAAATTCCTTGCAAATCTTTCAGCTAATTCATTGCAAATCTTTGTGAGATCTTACTTGACTAGTGAGATGAGGTGACAAGTGTTTTTCTCTGTGATGAACTCGGTTTCACCGAATTGTCATTTTTGGTCCAACCGAATCCCTTCGGTACTACCGAAACATGCCACTCGGTGCCACCGATTTCGCAACAGGAAAAACAGTTTGCCACATATTCTATATTTCTTCTGATCCAGCTCCACTCAATGAATCTTGTCCTCTACAAGCATCACAGTTTTATTCACTGCTTTGTGCTGAATCTCAAGGACCAAACCTATTCGACGGATTCCAGGAAAAACCTTCTTGGAAATTGATGTCAAAGGGGGAGAGAGAGATCACATCAAAGCATATCATCAGGGAGAGAGAGATCAAATCAAAAGCTTATCACCTACAAAGGAGAAAGTACTAAGGGGGAGAGAATACTCAAGGATCCCAGATGCTTGATGTTCAAGAGGAGAGATGCCACATGTCTTTTTGGGGGAAAGACATGTTCATATATACTCATTTGAATTAAGTTCTATTCACATCTTTCAGCTCTGATTTTCTGTTCCCTATCTTCTCCCAATATCCCATGTCAGATTCAGGGGGAGAAAGACACCTAAGGGAAAGAAATCAGTCAAATTCATTGCATATCTTTATTCTTGGGGACATGTTGAATCCAATGTGGTACCTTGTACTCACTCTCTACATGTCATTCCAGTCTTGGTATTCTTGTGGTTTCTTTTGTTTGCTCTGGCTAGTGGATGTACCTGTGTTATCTAACTTTGTTTGTGCAGGTTCATTCCATCCTAAGCCAACTCAAGACCACAAGGTAAGTATATGCATCAAAATCATGAGTATGAGGAGTTCTTGCTTATGTACATACTGTTTGCAAGAAGGACTCATGAGCATGAAGGTATTTTCCTTGATAATCTTTTGCTCTGATGCATATGGCCAAGATACATGTAACACATTGCCTACTCTGTCATGGTTATGCTCTCGCATGCCTCTATATTTCATATTTACATGAGTGCATACATGTAGGGGGAGCCTATGCTTGTTACATGTCCTTCCAAAGCTTTACTTGGTGTTCTTTATATCTTTATCTAAATCTTTGATGTATGTTGCCATCAATTACCAAAAAGGGGGAGATTGAAAGCACAGGTGCTCCCTAGGTGGTTTTGATAAATGATGACAACATATCTCTTGTTGGACTAACATTTCTATCTAGCATGTTTCAGATAAGTTCAACAACGGAGTGGCATGGACTAAAGGTTGTGGGAACTCCTTCAAGATGCTAATGACAAAGGATTGGCTCAAGCTCAAAAGCTCAAGACTCTTCATTTTATATTCTAGTGATCCAAGATCACATTGAGTCTTTAGGAAAAGCCAATACTATCAAGGAGGGATGAGGTGTTGCTTAATGAGCCTCTTGCTTCATGTGCTTAATGATATGCTCCAAAATCCTCAGCTACTTTCCCATATCCACATATGACCTAAACCCAAAGCCAAACTCGGTCCTACCGATTCTTTCTATCCGGCGCCACCGAGTTTCACTTGTCATAAGCCACTGCCAAACCCTAGCAAATCGGTTCTACCGATAGGGATCTCGGTCTCACCGAGATGGGATTGCAAACTCTCTGTTTCCCTTTTGTAACTTTTCGGTCTCACCGAAAGAGCGAATCGGTCCCACCAAGATTGCAATGTAAATTCAGTGTTTCCTTTTTGTAACTTTTCGGTCTCACCGAGTTTTCCTGACCAACTCTCTGGTTAGCTAATTACCAAAATCGGTCTCACCGAGTTTGTGTAATCGGTCTCACCGAGATTACGTTATGCCCAAACCCTAACCATATCGGTCCTACCGAGTTGCATGTCAGTCCCACCGAAAATCTCTAACGGTCACTAGGTTTACCTTTTCGGTCCGACCGAGTTTGTTGATTCGGTCCCACCGAGATTGGAAATCTGTGTGTAACGGTTGGATTTTGTGTGGAGGCTATATATACCCCTCCACCTCCTCTTCATTTGTGGAGAGAGCCATCAGAACACATACAGAATTCCAACTCATATGTTCTGAGAGAGAACCACCTACTCATGTGTTGAGACCAAGATATTCCATTCCTACCATATGAATCTTGATCTCTAGCCTTCCCAAGTTGCTTTCCACTCAAATCTTCTTTCCACCAAATCCAAATCCTATGAGAGAGAGTTGAGTGTTGGGGAGACTATCATTTGAAGCACAAGAGCAAGGAGTTCATTACCTACACACCATTTGTTACTTCTTGGAGAGTGGTGTCTCCTAGATTGGCTAGGTGTTACTTGGGAGCCTCCGAAAAGATTGTGGAGTTGAACCAAGGAGTTTGTAAGGGCAAGGAGATCGCCTACTTCGTGAAGATCTACCGCTAGTGAGGCAAGTCCTTCGTGGGCGATGGCCATGGTGGGATAGACAATGTTGCTTCTTCGTGGACCCTTTGTGGGTGGTTGCTTCTTCGTGGACCCTTTGTGGGTGGAGCCCTCCATGGACTCGCGCAACCGTTACCCTTCATGGGTGGAGCCCTCCGTGGACTCGCGCAACCGTTACCCTTCGTGGGTTGAAGTCTCCATCAACATGGATGTAGGATAGCACCACCTATCCGAACCACGGGAAAAACATCCATGTCTCCAATTGCGTTTGAATTCTCCAAACCCTTCCCTTTACATTCTTGCAAGTTGCATGCTTTACATTCCGCTGCTCATATACTCTTTGCATGCTTGCTTGATATGTATTGTGTATGTTGAAATTGTGCCTAAACTCCACTTAAACCTAAAAAGCTTAAAAATTGCAACTTTAGCATTAAGTGTCTAATCACCCCCCTCTAGACACATCTACTTCTAGATCCTATAAAATGCAATGCACATGATGACATGATATGAGATGCATGACAACGATAACAACACACGGAGACAAAGACCCGAACTCGAGAAAATAAAATAACTTAACGCCGGAAACGACAAGAGTTGGAGTACAAATTGGGAAAGTTACATCCGGGGTGTTACAACACTCCACCACTACGAAAGGATCTCGTCCCGAGATCTAGGACTGGAAGAACACCGGGTATTCAGAACGGAGGTGATCCTCGCGTTCCCAGGTAGCTTCACGGTCGGAATGGTGTGACCACTTGACTTTGAGAAATTTGATTGACTTGTTGCGAGTCTTACGTTCAGTCTCTTCAAGAATAGCAACTGGGTGCTCATGATAGGAGAGATCTTCTTGGAGCTCAATGTCCTCGAAGTTGATTGTGCGGTCAGGAGTCTTGAAGCACTTTCGGAGCTGAGAGACATGGAACACATCATGAACATTTGCAAAGTTTGAAGGAAGCTCGAGTTGATAGGCGAGGTCGCCTCTCTTGCTGACAATCTTGAAAGGTCCCACATATCTAGGGGCAAGCTTCCCTTTGATACCGAAGCGACGAGTACCTTTCATAGGAGAGACGCGGAGGTAAACATGATCTCCGATCTCGAAAGCCAAATCACGGTGCTTACTATCATAGTACCTCTTCTGACGGGATTGGGCTGCTTTGAGGTTATCTCGAATGACTTTGCACATTTCCTCTGCCTCTGTGATTAAGTCATTTCCCAAAAGCTGACGTTCATCGGTTTCAGACCAGTTGAGAGGGGTACGACACTTCCTGCCATACAGAATTTCAAATGGGGCCTTGCCCGAACTTGCTTGAAAACTGTTGTTGTAGGAGAATTCAGCATAAGGAAGACAATCCTCCCACTACATGCCGAAGGAGATCACACAAGCCCTGAGCATATCTTCAAGAATCTGGTTGACACGCTCGACTTGACCGCTAGTTTGAGGATGGAAAGCTGTGCTGAAGCGGATGTTGGTGCCCATGGCCTTCTGAAAAGAATCACAAAACTTGGAGGTAAAGATGCTACCACGGTCTGAAGAGATCACTTGTGGAATACCATGCAGAGAGACAATTCGAGAGGTATAGAGTTCCGCCAATTGAGCTGCAGTGATCGACTCTTTGATAGGCAGAAAGTGAGCCACTTTAGTGAGTTTGTCGATGACAACGAATATAGCATCATTGCCACGTTTGGACTTTGGAAACCCAGTCACGAAGTCCATATCAATGTGGTCAAACTTCCATTCTGGAATGGCAAGAGGTTGGAGGAGACCAGCTGGCCTTTGGTGTTCCGCCTTCACTCTTCTGCAGACATCACATTCATTAATGAATTGAGCAATCTCACGCTTCATTCGAGTCCACCAATAAGCCTGCTTGAGGTCCTGATACATCTTCGTACTCCCTGTGACACCCCAAAATTTTGGCCTTGTTTTAATACATTAAAATTTGGCCAGGAAATTCAAACTTTTATTTTCTGGGCACCCTTTTGATTTTTGGACCATTTTCTCCCTTGTTATTATGGAGTTTTTCCTCAAAGTGAAAACCTTTCAAATATGTTATTGGACTTGTTTAACCTCTCAAGAAAAACTTTTCTTTTATCAGTATAACTAATTACCTAATTAAATTGCTTGATCTTTATTTTCTTGAAAAATGGTTTTTCAAGGTTATATGGCCATATTTGAACTACAACCATTTGATAAATTCACCTAAAATTCCAACAAAAATTTGGGGATGTCATGTGATGTTCTTAAATCACTTTTATACAAAAATATCTTTTATTCATGAAATATTTTGAGCTCTACACTCAATTTTTCTTCTCTGGTCCAGAGTGCAATTTGCACTACAACCCATTTAAATAATTCTTTCTAGCCTCCACCAAAATTATGGGATATTGGTAGTAGCATATGATTCAACTTTATGCAAAAACCCAATGATGTTATTTGAAAAATTTGAGTGAATCAACCTCATTTCCATTCTGGTCCAGCCTTGTGATTTCTACTACAACCCTATTTAACTTTGCTCCAATGATCTTGTGCTTTCTCCTACTTGTAGACAGCCCTACCAAACCCCTAAGTCCAGGAGCATGCACCCATTGGCATATTTTTGGTTCATGAAATAATGTCATTTATTTCCTGTCCAGAATTGTAGTTTTGCAAAACTTGCACTAGCAAGTTTCTGCTTTTGGCAAACTAACCTCACCACTCTCTCTTGCATCTAAGGAGACCCTGATCTGGAGAATTTGGCCACCCCAAGAAGAGCCTAGGTGCCTGTGGCATTTTGTCAAACACCCGGAGAGCATGGCCAGATTTGACATGATCTTGAATTTGCATTGTGAACTTGGTCTCCTGACCTAACCACCTTGTCCCTTGATCACCCCACTATCCCTAACCTAGCCCTGTTTATCGCCAGCCTCTCCCGCGACCTCTAGCGTGCTCTGGCATTGTGTCGAGCACATCCCGTGCGTGCTCTGGGCGCGAGCAAAGCACGCGTTTTGCACGTGCCGCGCCCGAGCTGACGCGTCGCGCCCCTGGCCTTGCCACCACTGCAGAGCCACACCACTCGCTCCCTTCTCACCGCAACGCGACAAGCCGCCCCTCGCCACGCCCCGGCAGGCCAAGAGCTAGCCGCCGCAGCCGCCCGACAGCCTCTGCTCATGTCGGCGCCGCCGAGCCTCCCCCGCTCGCCACCTGGCCCCTGGAACAGCGCGAGCTCATCCACGAGTGTGTCCGCTAGCGCTCGTCACCGCCACGACACCCTAGCTACAGAATGGCGGTCGCCGGCGACCTTATCCGCGGCCACCGTCGGAACCGACCCCGATCGCCTATTTAAGGAGCCCCGAGCTCGTCTCCGCACGCAGGAAGTCCCAAGCCACCTCCCGAGGACCCCCATTGGCAGCCAATCGACCCGGGGAGGCCTCCTTCCTCATCTCCGGCAACCGCAGCCGCCGCCACTGCCCCGGCCATTCCAGCACCACCAGGGCCTCCCCCTCTCCGTTCTCTTCGCCAGGAACCTCCTCATCCTCCCGTGAACACATCCCCCTACTCGATTTTGATCGGGAACCACCGTAGCCCCAAACACACCTTGCTCCCGAAGCTCCCTCCGCCGTGAAGCTCGTCGCCGGCAACTCCGTCCACGTCAGCGACCATGGCAGGTACCCCCGAGTTCGTCTCGACCTCCTGAGCACGCCCATGCACTCAGATCACCGAGGGACGCTGCCATTCGCCGGCGAGCCTCGCCGGAGCTCCGCCCCTGTTCGGTCAGGGGGAGACGCGCGCGCGTGGACCAGTCAAACCTGACCAGTGGGCCAGGCGGGCCCACTGTCGGTGACTCACGCGCCAGCCATGCTGGATAAGTGGAGGCGTAAAAGGTGCAAATACGTCTTCTCTGTCCGAAAGCGTAATCTCTTTTGAAACGTTTTCTTTTCCTGATTATATTAAAAACAGATTTTGACCACAGCTTTGACTGCCTATAACTTTTTAAGTATAACTCCAAATGAATTAATTCTTTTTCCTACATCTCTCAAATATTCTCTAGTTTATTTTAAGATTTATTTGAAAATTTTCCAAACAACTTTTTTGTACTGTTTTTGAAATATGTGTTATTTGCATATTTTTGGAAATAGGATTTTTGGGAGAGAAGGAAGCTTTCAAAAATTTTGGAGAGCACCCCCACCTCTCCACACCATTAAAGGCAAGCATTCTGAACCTCGGAATAATATTTTTGGTGTGCTAGTTGACACGTTTATAACACCACCCTATATCGGAGAACTTGTTATTTCATGTGATATGATCATTTGCATGAAGGCATATTAGTGATTTCCTTGCTGTTGGAAATGAATATACTTGTGATGGTAATCACCCTCATGTGCCTTGCATGCATGCCGGAAAGGAATCCAGGAAAGCCTCTGCCTTGGGTAGGAGTGAGCTTGTCGCCGGTCCCCGTCGGGACGGTTATGTCCGGTATGGCATGGTAAGGTATATTGAGTGGTGATTTTGTTGATTGAAATATATTTGTTTACATGTCATGCAGGGAACTTATAAACCTCCTGAGTCGACCGTAGACCGAGTCTTGTTTCCAGTAACCCCCATAATTGCTATGTACTACCACTTGTCCCTGCCGCAGGTAGGGTATGGTTCAGTAAGTCGTCAACCCCTTTCAAGCACACACCGTACAGAGAGGCCATGGTGGAAGATATCGGTTGTAGCCGGTAGGCATGCCACCTGGTCCGGGGGCATGGGTGTTTCCGGTTGAGACCGAGAGGGGATGCCACCCCTTAGAGCGCGCGATATAAATTTGATCCCATGCCACGCGAGGTTGTAGCCTCCCCACTTAGAGTTTTGCTTAACAAGTGTCATGGGTGGTTCCAGACACCGATGAGTTAAGCTGGTGTGTGCAAGTTAGGCGTGTTTTCAACTAAAAGGCCGTAGACGGAATTAGTCCCGATGGACTAAAGGAATCCGTTACTCGTGGGTAAAGAGTACACCCTCTGCAGAGATTAAACCTATTCGAATAGCCGTGTCCATGGTTAAGAATTATAGTCTGGGATGGGTCAAGTGTTGATCTTAGTGCCGGTCTTCGGAGGAGATATTGTTAAACCAAACTTGGATATCGACTAGTTACTTGTGAGGACCATGATTATTATTTTGTGATGGACTAACCCGTTGCATTATCTGTGTTATCGAGTATCCCTGGTACGGTTCTACCTCCTGGATATTCATTGTGATTATTTATCTTTTAAGCCCTTTATGTGGTGTCGCTCAGACGCCCGACTGTGGCATTTCTTTTAAAGCCCTTTATGTGGTGTCGCTCAGACGCCCGACTGTGGCATTTCTTTTAAAGCCCTTTATGTGGTGTCGCTCAGACGCCCGACTGTGGCATTTCTTTTAAAGCCCTTTATGTGGTGTCGCTCAGACGCCCGACTGCGGCATTTTATTCCCACTCTATTACTGCTTATTCATGTTGCATGAAAAATAACCCGCTTGCATGCATAAAAGATGTTTTATTTATGACTGACGATGTGATCATGGATTTTTTTTCAGCGCATGTTTATCAATTATATTATCCCTGTGTTCTTAATGTTTCCGAGTACATTCAAAGTACTCACTGGCTTGTCCCTGGCTATTGTCTTGGCCAGATTTTCTTGCACGGAGAGGAGCGACGCGAAGACAGCCCCGGAACCTAAGCAACGGTGATAGCAGCCTCGCGAAGATAGGAGTTAACCTGGTCAGCTGTTCCTGTGGGAAATGGAGTCCTCTATACGCTGACGATCCACAAACCGCTTCCGCCATCGACCACTAGAAACCTTTTGTTGTACTCACAGGCCAGAATGGTCTTGTACTACATATTTTGTAATTTGCTTGGAATTTCTGTATCAAGTTGGAGCCTCATCAGCTAACAGTAATCCTGGGGCTGATGAGCACGACGGTCTTTTTCTGGAAATTTATACCCGGAAAAACCCGGTTGTGACAGACTTGGTATCAGAGCCAGGCTGACCATTGGCTAATCCTATCTTAGCCGGGTCTATAAACATAGGCAAACCAACCCCCAAACCATAACCAAACCCCAGCCAAGCTTCTCGTACAAGATAGCAACACAGTGACCCAACACCTTTTGGCAGTCGGTGCCCAACCTATCAACTTAACCTGTCGCTCATGCGCCAGTGACCGGCCCCTAAATAGTCCTCTCTCGCAAGCGTGCAAAGGAAGACTCCGTCCCCTTTTCCCTATAAAAAGGGGCATGCTAGCCCCAACACAGCACCGCACAGCCTCTACCCCAAACCAAGCTACAATGCCTGGCCCTGTCGTACACAATGAGACCACAGCAACCAACCTTGGAGGCTTTGTGACCATACTCGCAAACCTCACCCGTCATGCCTATGCATTAGAAGAGCCCCCAAAATATGTTGTGTACCAAGGACCCATGAGCGGTGAGAACCGTCAATTCTGGGCCACTGTACACATCTACGGTAGGGGTCTAGAACCCGAGCGCCCCTACAGGTTCACCGGAAGAACAACTTCCTTTGAGCTTCAAGCCATCCAACTAGCTGCTCGAGAGGCTATAGTTCATCTCCGGCACTTGTCGCCCAGAGTTAACTGTCGCTCGTTCCACTACTACCCCAGACATGAAGGGTATGGTAGACCACCCCAAGTCGCCAATGGAGATCATGAGACGGATCCTGCGTTGTTGCACCTAGTGCGCTATGTAAGTGCACTAGAGGAACTGTGCGATCAAATCACTATTGATCTAATTGCAGCTCATGGAGAGCTGGTTCGTCGAGCCCCGGCGAGAGAAGAGGACGAGCCCAACGCCGACAACCCAGTCGTGCTGTTTGGACACCCGATCGAGTCCCTGAGGCCTGCCCCAGCCATCGGCCAAGGTGCTGCGATCCCCAGAAGTGCTTCGTCGCATATTGGGAGCACACTCCAACGGGATTGTGGCCAACAATCCCCGAGATGGTCCTCATCGCTACCCCGAGCCTGCAGCCCCTCAACCCACTCCAGCTAATTCCGACGATGACACACGTGGAGGAGCCTCAAGGCACGCCCGCTTGGATGTGAACGAGGTAGACTAAGTCACCCGAGTCGTATCGAGTCCCAGTGTACCCTCGCTTTGTAATCGTGTGGCCTTGTAATTAAATTCCGCCTGTTGTCGTGCCTCTGTTTTAATGGTAGCCTTGCCTGGATACGCCAGTATGCAGTATAAGATTTCTATCCCGGACGAAGTTACCAAAAATCACCCCGTCAAACCCACAGTAACACATCACTATAGTGAAATGTGTGAATCTGTGGCTTGACCCCGACCCTTGGAGCAGAGCTGAAAATTTTCTTTACCATTCACCTCGGTAAAGATGACCCAGCTCCGGTGCTATAAAAAGGCCACCGCGTGACCTTGCCAAACACCTCTCACCTTGTGCACCACCCTCACAACCATTTCCTAGCCATGCCGAGCCCTAGCATTTATCTGAGAACCCCAGATGCAACCCCGGGTAGTTTTGTCAAGATATTGCGGGATTTTACCTGCAGTACCATGGACGCTACCCAGCCACCCCAGTACGAGCTATTCAAATCAAGAATTACCCCTTCCACCTCAAGATATTGGGCAGCAGTACACATCCCTCCCGTAAACTCAAACCAAGATCCAACGGAAGTCTCCTTCGTGGGGAAATCTATGCCAACCCCACATATGGCCATAGAAGCTGTTGCATACGAAGCGCTTGCTCGCCTTCGATTCGCGGTACCCTATGCCAGCGAACGAGGGTATTATTACTTCCCGAGCCGTGCAGCACCCGGAGGGGTGATATCTTTTCCCGATGGACGCATTGAGAGAGTCCCAGTCCTGGCCAACCTTGTTCAGTACGTCATCACTCAAGAGCGTTTAACCCAACGTATGATGGGTTATCTCCAGAGCCTCGCAGATTTAAATCCTCAGATCGCCATCGGCAGAGCACTAAGGCCCGACCAGGAGAGACACGTACATCGACTGGTCAATCCACTTTCCCCGATAGAAGAGGAGTGTATCCCAGTACCAGAGACGTTTTCTAGGGACCCCGTCCAGTTACCGTTTCCATTTTAGACGTCGCTGCGGTGTTCATTATTGCAACTTTTATTTATGTGTGTGACTTATGCGTGATACCCTGAGTTTGTACGATGAGTCAATTATTTGGTTTCTACTAATGTGTGTAGTTTTTGTTGTGGTTTATACTCCTTTAAATTAACTGTTTATCCCTCGCAAAATTCTGGAGTGAGATTTCTTTTCCCTGAGTTGCTACATCTACACTTTCTCACGGCATGGATTAACAAATTTCTTGCAACACCACAGCAGCAGACTCACAACCGTAATCTTTCGGACACATACACTATTTGCAAAACTTTGCAACGGTGTTACATCCAACTAATCACCCCCCTAACAACAGTTAGCACCCGGCACACCCCATCTACTCCTCGTGATCACCACCACCGCGGAGAGCCAACACCCGAGCAACAGTGTCGCGACGCTCGTCGAGGATCATCGCGCACAGGAGCACGGAGAGCCCCAGCAGTGTCGCCAGCCCTACGCATATCAGGATCGCAAACCAGTCCGGCATCGCCTCCGCCATTAGAGCCTAACCCGAGCTTTTGTAAGCAGTAATGGAGGGAGAAGGAGGAGGAGAAGTGAGGCCAGGTGTGAGGAAGAAGAGAGGGGCACCCCGGCCGTTTTATAGCTCGAGCTCGGTGTACGGTGGGCGAAGTCCACCAATGCCGCTCGTCGCCGATTGCCGGTGTTCGGAGTCGAATCCGCGAGCAGTGCCGACAGCGCGCTGGCCCGCGAAGTGAGTGCACGCTGCACCAGCAGCTAGCACGCCGCGCACTACCGCGGTACGGCCTAGATGCCCTACGCGCTAGGCGTCGCCGATGGAGAAAGCGCGCGAGAGAGAGGAAGAAGAGAGAACCAGAGGGAGAAGAAGAGGCTGACAATGGGCCCCGGGTCCACCTGTCGGCCAGAGAGAGCACTGTGCTCTCGGGTACGACCAGCGTATATTTAAATTTAGAAGTTATTCTAGATTTATATCCAGCGTAGAAATCTCACATTTTTGTCCCGAACCGTAGATTTTTCCACGCAGCACGAGTATTCACACTGTGGTTTTTCACCACTTATTGCCCTCTCACTGTAGCCACATTTTTACTGCTTATTGTTCTTTTTAAAACAGCTTTTTACAAATCTCGAGGACGAGATTTTTCTTAAGGGGGGCAGTGTTGTGACACCCCAAAATTTTGGCCTTGTTTTAATACATTAAAATTTGGCCAGGAAATTCAAACTTTTATTTTCTGGGCACCCTTTTGATTTTTGGACCATTTTCTCCCTTGTTATTATGGAGTTTTTCCTCAAAGTGAAAACCTTTCAAATATGTTATTGGACTTGTTTAACCTCTCAAGAAAAACTTTTCTTTTATCAGTATAACTAATTACCTAATTAAATTGCTTGATCTTTATTTTCTTGAAAAATGGTTTTTCAAGGTTATATGGCCATATTTGAACTACAACCATTTGATAAATTCACCTAAAATTCCAACAAAAATTTGGGGATGTCATGTGATGTTCTTAAATCACTTTTATACAAAAATATCTTTTATTCATGAAATATTTTGAGCTCTACACTCAATTTTTCTTCTCTGGTCCAGAGTGCAATTTGCACTACAACCCATTTAAATAATTCTTTCTAGCCTCCACCAAAATTATGGGATATTGGTAGTAGCATATAATTCAACTTTATGCAAAAACCCAATGATGTTATTTGAAAAATTTGAGTGAATCAACCTCATTTCCATTCTGGTCCAGCCTTGTGATTTCTACTACAACCCTATTTAATTTTGCTCCAATGATCTTGTGCTTTCTCCTACTTGTAGACAGCCCTACCCAACCCCTAAGTCCAGGAGCATGCACCCATTGGCATATTTTTGGTTCATGAAATAATGTCATTTATTTCCTGTCCAGAATTGTAGTTTTGCAAAACTTGCACTAGCAAGTTTCTGCTTTTGGCAAACTAACCTCACCACTCTCTCTTGCATCTAAGGAGACCCTGATCTGGAGAATTTGGCCACCCCAAGAAGAGCCTAGGTGCCTGTGGCATTTTGTCAAACACCTGGAGAGCATGGCCAGATTTGACATGATCTTGGATTTGCATTGTGAACTTGGTCTCCTGACCTAACCACCTTGTCCCTTGATCACCCCACTATCCCTAACCTAGCCCTGTTTATCGCCAGCCTCTCCTGCGACCTCTAGCGTGCTCTGGCATTGTGTCGAGCACATCCCGTGCGTGCTCTGGGCGCGAGCAAAGCACGCGTTTTGCACGTGCCGCGCCCGAGCTGACGCGTCGCGCCCCTGGCCTTGCCACCACTGCAGAGCCACGCCACTCGCTCCCTTCTCATCGCAACGCGACAAGCCGCCCCTCGCCACGCCCCGGCAGGCCAAGAGCTAGCCGCCGCAGCCGCCCGACAGCCTCTGCTCATGTCGGTGCCGCCGAGCCTCCCCCGCTCACCACCTGGCCCCTGGAACAGCGCGAGCTCATCCACGAGTGTGTCCGCTAGCGCTCGTCGCCGCCACGACGCCCTAGCTACAGAATGGCGGTCGCCGGCGACCTTATCCGCGGCCACCGTCGGAACCGACCTCGATCGCCTATTTAAGGAGCCCCGAGCTCGTCTCCGCACGCAGGAAGTCCCAAGCCACCTCCCGAGGACCCCCATTGGCAGCCAATCGACCCGGGGAGGCCTCCTTCCTCATCTCCGGCAACCGCAGCCGCCGCCACTGTCCCGGCCATTCTGGCACCACCAGGGCTTCCCCCTCTCCGTTCTCTTCGCCAGGAACCTCCTCATCCTCCCGTGAACACATCCCCCTACTTGATTTTGATCGGGAACCACCGTAGCCCCAAACACACCTTGCTCCCGAAGCTCCCTCCGCCGCAAAGCTCGTCGCCGGCAACTCCGTCCACGTCAGCGACCATGGCGGGTACCCCCGAGTTCGTCTCGACCTCCTGAGCATGCCCATGCACTCAGATCACCGAGGGACGCCGCCATTCGCCGGCGAGCCTCGCCGGAGCTCTGCCCCTGTTCGGTCAGGGGGAGACGCGCGCGCGTGGACCAGTCAAACCTGACCAGTGGGCCAGGCGGGCCCACTGTCGGTGACTCACACGCCAGCCACGCTGGATAAGTGGAGGCGTAAAAGGCGCAAATACGTCTTCTCTGTCCGAAAGCGTAATCTCTTTTGAAACGTTTTCTTTTCCTGATTATATTAAAAACAAATTTTGACCACAGCTTTGACTGCCTATAACTTTTTAAGTATAACTCCAAATGAATTAATTCTTTTTCCTACATCTCTCAAATATTGTCTAGTTTATTTTCAAATTTATTTGAAAATTTTCCAAACAACGTTTTTGTACTGTTTTTGAAATATGTGTTATTTGCATATTTTTGGAAATAGGATTTTTGGGAGAGAAGGAAGCTTTCAAAAAATTTGGAGAGCACCCCCACCTCTCCACACCATTAAAGGCAAGCATTCTGAACCCCGGAATAATATTTTTGGTGTGCTAGTTGACACGTTTATAACACCACCTTATATCGGAGAACTTGTTATTTCATGTGATATGATCATTTGCATGAAGGCATATTAGTGATTTCCTTGCTGTTGGAAATGAATATACTTGTGATGGTAATCACCCTCATGTGCCTTGCATGCATGCCGGAAAGGAATCCGAGAAAGCCTCTGCCTTGGGTAGGAGTGAGCTTGTCGCCGGTGCCCGTCGGGACGGTTATGTCCGGTATGGCATGGTAAGGTATATTGAGTGGTGATTTTGTTGATTGAAATATATTTGTTTACATGTCATGCAGGGAACTTATAAACCTCCTGAGTCGACCGTAGACTGAGTCTTGTTTCCAGTAACCCCCATACTTGCTATGTACTACCACTTGTCCCTGCCGCAGGTAGGGTATGGTTCAGTAAGTCGTCAACCCCTTTCAAGCACACACCGTACAGAGAGGCCATGGTGGAAGATATCGGTTGTAGCCGGTAGGCATGCCACCTGGTCCGGGGGCATGGGTGTTTCCGGTTGAGACTGAGAGGGGAGGCCACCCCTTAGAGCGCGCGATATAAATTTGATCCCATGCCACGTGAGGTTGTAGCCTCCCCACTTAGAGTTTTGCTTAACAAGTGTCATGGGTGGTTCTAGACACCGATGAGTTAAGCCGGTGTGTGCAAGTTAGGCGTGTTTTCAACTAAAAGGCCGTAGACGGAATTAGTCCCGATGGACTAAAGGAATCCGTTACTCGTGGGTAAAGAGTACACCCTCTGCAGAGATTAAACCTATTCGAATAGTCGTGTCCATGGTTAAGAATTATAGTCTGGGATGGGTCAAGTGTTGATCTTAGTGTCGGTCTTCGGAGGAGATATTGTTAAACCAAACATGGATATCGACTAGTTACTTGTGAGGACCATGATTATTATTTTGTGATGGACTAACCCGTTGCATTATCTGTGTTATCGAGTATCCCTGGTACGGTTCTACCTCCTGGATATTCATTGTGATTATTTATCTTTTAAGCCCTTTATGTGGTGTCGCTCAGACGCCCGACTGTGGCATTTCTTTTAAAGCCCTTTATGTGGTGTCGCTCAGACGCCCGACTGTGGCATTTGTTTTAAAGCCCTTTATGTGGTGTCGCTCAGACGCCCGATCGTGGCATTTCTTTTAAAGCCCTTTTTGTGGTGTCGCTCAGACGCCCGACTGTGGCATTTCTCTTAAAGCCCTTTATGTGGTGTCGCTCAGACGCCCGACTGCGGCATTTTATTCCCACTCTATTACTGCTTATTCATGTTGCATGAAAAATAACCCGCTTGCATGCATAAAAGATATTTTATTTATGACTGACGATGTGATCATGGAATTTTTTTCAGCGCATGTTTATCAATTATATTATCCCTGTGTTCTTAATGTTTGCGAGTACATTCAAAGTACTCACTGGCTTGTCCCTGGCTATTGTCTTGGCCAGATTTTCTTGCACGGAGAGGAGCGACGCGAAGACAGCCCCGGAACCTAAGCAACGGTGATAGCAGCCTCGCGAAGATAGGAGTTAACCTGGTCAGCTGTTCCTGTGGGAAATGGAGTCCTCTATACGCTGACGATCCACAAACCGCTTCCGCCATCGACCACTAGAAACCTTTTGTTGTACTCACAGGCCAGAATGGTCTTGTACTACATATTTTGTAATTTGCTTGGAATTTCTGTATCAAGTTGGATCCTCATCAGCTAACAGTAATCCTGGGGCTGATGAGCATGATGGTCTTTTTCTGGAAATTTATACCCAGAAAAACCCGGTCGTGACACTCCCAGGGTGGATGGAGAGGAGAGAATTGTGAGCCTCGTTCATGATCACTTTACGGAGTTCACCTTTGGGCACAACAATATGATCCTCAAAGAAGAGAGTATCCTTGTCATCAAGGTGGTAGCACTTGTACTTGGGTTGACTCTTGGCAATCCCAATCTTCACCTTTTTCACCATAGTATCAAGAAGCTAGGCTTGGCAAATCTGGTCTTCCAAGGTAGGGGAGACTTGAAGGTTGGCAAGGAAACCTTGAGGAACAACTTGCAGATTAAGTTTGCGGAAAGCTTCACAAAGCTCGGGTTGATAAGGCTTGAGAATAAGACTGTTGCACTAAGCCTTCCTGCTCAATGCGTCAGCAATCACATTGGCCTTGCCTGGAGTATACTCGATACTCGGATTATACTCTTGAATCATTTCGACCCATCGAGTTTGCCTGAGGTTGATATTAGGCTGAGTGAAGATGTACTTGAGACTCTTGTGATCAGTGAAAATGTCCACTTTTCTTCCCAATAAGAGATGTCTCCAAGTCAAAAGATCATGCACAACTGCCGCCAACTCGAGATCATGAGTGGGGTAGTTCTTCTCATTAGGCTTCAACTGGCGAGAGGTATAAGCAACAACTTTCTTCTCTTGCATCAAAACTGCGCCAAGACCTTGGAGAGAGGCATCACAAAAGACCTCGTACATCTTGGATTCATCAGGCGGAGTCAGAACTGGAGCAGTGATCAATTTCTCTTTCAAAGTGTTGAAAGCAATGTCACACTTCGAAGACCAAACATACTTTACGTGTTTCTGGAGAAGATTTGAGAGAGGCTTTGCGATCTTAGAAAAGTTTTCAAAGAATCTTCGGCAATAGCTTGCGAGACCGAGGAAGCTATGGAGTTGCTTCACGTTCTAAGGAGGTTCCCAATTCACAATTGCAGACACCTTCTCAGGATTCACGGTAATGCCCTTGGCAGAGATGATATGACCAAGATAAAGAACCTCATCGAGCCAAAATTCGCACTTGGAGAACTTGGCGTAGAACTGATGTTCTCTGAGCTTATCAAGCACCAAACGCAAGTGTTTGGCATGATCTTCCTTGTTCTTCGAGAAAACCAGAATGTCGTCGAGATAGACCAAAACGAAGTCATTGGTGTAGGCGTTGAAGATGAAGTTCATCATGCGAGAGAACGTCGGAGGAGCGTTGACGAGGCCAAAAGACATGACAGTGTATTCATATGAACCATAGCTTGTCCTGAAAGCTGTCTTGGGAATATCTTGCTCACGGATTCGAATATGATGATAACCCATACGAAGATCAAGCTTGGAGAATACTTGGGCACCTTTGAGTTGTTCGAACAGCTCGTTGATGTTGGGAAGTGGGTATTTGTTCTTGATAGTCTTCTTGTTCAATGGACGTTAATCAACACAAAGTTGGTCCGTTCCATCCTTCTTCTTCACAAAAAGAACACCACAACCCCACGGAGAAGAACTAGGCCGGATGAGACCCATTCTTTCTTGAACATCGAGTTGCCTCTTCAGGTCCTTCAACTCTTTAGGTCCGGGCTTGTAAGGACGCTTGCACACAGGTTCCGTGCCAGGCTCAAGATCAATAACAAATTCAACTGGCCGGTGCGGAGGCATTCCTGGAAGCTCTTCTGGAAAGACGTCTTGATATTCGCAAACGACTGGAATTTGCGAGATAGCATCCAGTTCACCCTTCTCATTGAGAGAAAACTGACGGATGGTATTATCCCGAGCAGTAAAGACAATTACATCCTCAGACAAATGAGTCAACTGAATCTGCCTGGCTGCACAATCAAGCTAAGCCTTGTGCTTAGAAAGCCAATCCATTCCGAGAATAAGATCAATATCCGAGTTACCAAGAACCATTGGAGAAGCCAGAAACTTGAAATCACCCATCATGATAGAAACATCCGGAATCTCGTGGTTACCGAGCAAACATTTACCCGGAGATACAACTGCTAACGGTTTATGCATAACTTGAGAAGTCAACTCATGCTTAGATGCAAAAGGTTTTGAGATGAAGCAATGCGATGCACCAGTGTCAAAAAGAACTTTTCCAGGAACATCATTAACAGGAAGGTTACCCATAATCACATCTGGCGAGTCCTCTGCTTGAGCTGCATTCAGCAAGTTGACCTTGGCGTGCTTGGGGTTATGCATGACCACAGCTGTACTTGCCGATCTGACAGGAGGAGGAGGAGGAAGACGCCTCTAGTTGAAACACTTGTTGGCATAGTGGCCCTTATGTTGGCACTTGTTGCACGTGACCTCTGAAAGCGGACGGTGGTACGGAGCACTCGATCTTGGAGCTTGAGACGAAGTCTTGTTTTGAAAGCCAGGGTTGGGTGGGTGGGAAGAACTACTGCCACCTTTGCTCTTCTGCTGATACGGCTGACGGGACGGAGGAGGAGGAAGCCAATACTTCTGCTGCTTGGCCACTTGAGTAGAGGAAGAAGGAGTAACATCTCCGACTCACTTCTTGGAAGCATCACACATCAACTGAGCGGCCTCTTGCTTCAATGCCATGTTGTAGAACTCATCGTACCTCAAGGGCTCAAAGAGAACAAGAGCTAGCTGAATTTCTTCTTTGAGACCACCCCTAAACTAGTATATCATGCTCTTCTCATCTGGGACGTCCTGCTTGGCAAAGCTTGCGAGCTTCTGGAACAACTTGTTGTAGTCATAGACAGACAAAGAGCCTTGCTTCAGATTGCAGAATTCCTCACGCTTGCTTTCAACCACGCTCTGAGGGATATGGTGAGCTCGAAAATCTTGACGGAATTCATCCCAAGTGATCACACGTCCACCTCTGGAATCCTTGTACTGCTGGAACCATTCTGCAGCTTGATCTTTGAGTTGGAAGGAAGCGAACTTGATGAAGTCCTCAGGCCTAACGTTACTGCACTCGAAATGTTTGCACAGATCCACAAGCCAATCGTCAGCATCGGTTGCCTCAACACAATTGCTGAAAGTCTTTGGCCCGTTAGCAAGGAACTGGTTGAGTGTAGCAAAGTGATTCTGATTGTTGCCTTGATTCCCTTGGTTGCCTTGACTGCGCTCTTGAAGAATTTGCATGATCAACTGTGTGTTTGCATTGGTTGCGGCCATCACAGCTTGCCATGCCTCCGGAGGAGGTGGAGGTGGTGGCGGATCTTGATTCTGATTCTGACTAGTACTCTTAGCGGGAGCCATCCTGAAGAGGTTGACCACCGTTAGCACATAGACAGACAAAATGAAGCTGAATCCAACGGAATGAAAATTGCAACATATAGTCTTCACATCCGAACAAAATGAACGAATGCATTCCTCTTGAAATGGTCACATATCCATAAATTGAGAAGCCACGTAGAATTAAGGTAGAAAAATAAATCAACAAGGTACGGATCAAGAACGAATAATCGGTAAGAAATCCCAATCTCAAACCAATATCCGTGGAAGAAGAACTAGAGCTACTAGAATTCCAACCTATGAAACTCCCGAACCTTTCCGGTTATGCAAACAGGTGTTGGGGATACAGGGGAAGCATAATATCTCACCCAATTCTAGCAAATCCTACATCCAGCTGTGTCCATCCTTCAACACATAACCGAGAAAAAACTTCGGAAAGCATCTACCTCAACCTTCGAAAAACATCCGTTATACAAGTTATGGCGATACTCCCGAACTCCCGCCCCAGTACTGGGTGGCGTCGAGGTTATCTCACCAACGAACTGCATAAAAGAGATTTTCGATGTCGGTGTACTAAACTCAGGTATTCCAGAACTGCAACGATAAAATTATGACGACAACACCTCAGAGCTCAACTCCCCGGGACACTTCCACAAAACCCCTGACAGGAGGCACCAAGACAATGTTCTCATCATAAAGCCATCGGAACGATTCCAAGATACCTGCGTGATCCTAAATTTTTTTCTAGTGAAATTTGAGAAGAGAAGAGTCAAAACTCTACGTCAGGATGCCTTACCAGAGTGATGAGGAGACTGGGAAGTAAAAAGAATTCCTAAACTCTCCGATATATAATTCCTAAACGACTCAAAACATTTTTCTAGACACAACTCGGCTGCTAAGAACGATCAAGCAATGGGGCTCCTAAGGTCGGGGAAGGCTCTGATTACCAACTTGTAACACCCTCGATGCGACTATAGCTCCCACGTGTCGAGGCACGACTTAGAGACATAATCGCATTGAAGGCATATGTCGCAAGTCAGACAATCATCACAAACATCCCATGTAATATAGATAATAAAAGGGATAACATAGTTGGCTTACACTCGCCACGTCAATCAAGTACATAAATAACATTACATCATCCAAACACTCATGGCCCGACTACGGCGCCAAAATAAAAGATAACCCAACATGCGACACGGTCCCGATCACCCCCAACAGGGCACCACTACTGATCATCAGGAAAAGAAACATAGTAACGTTGAGAGTCCTCGTCGAACTCCCACTTGAGCTCGAGCGCGTCACCTGGAGCGGAATCATCTGGACCTGCATCTGGTGTAATAGTAATCTGTGAGCCACAGGGACTCAGCAATCTCGCACCCTCGCGATCAAGACTATTTAAGCTTATAGGCAAGGCAAGGTAAATATATAAGTGGAGCTGCAGCAAGCGACTAGCATATATGGTGGCTAACTTATTCGCAAAAGAGAGCGAGAAGAGGAGGCAAAGCGCGAGCGAGAAACTAGAGGACAACCTGCGCAAACATTACTCCAACACCGTGTCCACTTCCCGGACTCCGCCGAGAAGAGGCCATCACGGTAACACACTCAGTTGATTCATTTTAATTAAGTTAAGGTTCAAGTTATCTACAACCGGACATTAACAAATTTCCATCTGCCCATAACCGCAGGCACGGCTTTCGAAAGTTCAAATCCCTGCAGGGGAGTCCCAACTTAGCCCATGACAAGCTCTCACAGTCAACGAAGGAATAGACCTCCTCCCAAGACGTTCTGATCAGACTCGGTATCTCGGTTCTTCAAGACACTTCGACAGGTTAAAACAAGACCAGCAACACCGCCCGAATGTGCCGACAAATCCTGATAGGAGCTGCACATATCTCGTTCTCAGGGCACACTCAGATTGTGCAAACTTCCGGTAAGCCAGCTCAGAGTTGCCCCTGGTGGCCACCGGCGGCTGACGAGGTGGACCAACACTCAGAGGAGCACTGGCCCGGGGGGGTTTAAAATAAGATGACCCTCGGGCTCCGGAAACCCAAGGGAAAAAGGCTAGGTGGCAAATGGTAAAACCAAGGTTGGGCATTGCTGGAAAAGCTTTAATCAAGGCGAACTATCAAGGGGTTCCCATTATAACCCAACCGCGTAAGGAACGCAAAATCCGGGAACATAACACCGATATGACGGAAACTAGGGCGGCAAGAGTGGAACAAAACACTAGACGAGAGGCCGAGCCTTCCACCCTTCACCAAGTATATAGATGCATTAAGATAACATGGCAATATAATAATATCCCAACAAGTAAATAAATGTTCCAACAAGGAACGGTCTCCAATCTTCACCTGCAACTAGCAACGCTATAAGAGGGGCTGAGCAAAGCGGTAACATAGCCAATCAACGGTTCGCTAGGACAAGGTGGGTTAGAGGTTTGACATGGCAATTTGGGAGGCTTGAAAGAAAGTGGTAGGCATTGTAGCATTGGCATAGCAAAAGAGCGAGCAATCTAGCATAGCAAAGATAGTGGTGATTTCGAGGGTCTGATCATCTTGCCTGCAAAGTTGTCAGAGTTGACTGGATCCTCGAAAGCAAACTCAACGGGCTCCTCGTTATCGAACTCGTCTCCCGGCTCTACCCAAACAAGACAAACAAGCAACAAGGACACAATCAACCACGTGCAAGGATCAAACAATATGATGCTATGAAGATATGCTATGCGGGATGCGATGCGGGATGCATATGCAAGATGTGACAGGAAATGCATGGACCTGGCCTCAACTTGGAAATCCAAGTGTGCCACTGGAAAGATGAGATGAAATCGCTTGAAAACGATATAAAGAACGCCGGAATCGGAGTTACGGTTTGGAAATGGCAAACGATTCAAATATGACACCGGTCTGCGATTTACAGCAAGTAGCCATCTAAATGCAATGAGATGAACATGCTACAGCACTCAAACATGACAACAAAATACATGGCCGGGAAGCATTCAAGATGCTTAACAAAAGTCTAGCACTGAGCTACGGCCAATTCATCCATTAACAGGTTCAAACAAGCATGGAAAAAATGCATATGGTAAACAGATCTCAGACTTAGTGAAATTAACACTTGTCTGGAATTTCAGATCAGGTACACTCTTCGGAGCAACAAAACTACATGCTACAGGACCTGAACATGGAAAAGTGAAGCATGACATGGAGCTACTCAAAGAGCTTAACAAAAGTACCTTAGTGACCTTGAGCCAAAAGGGAACAGAAAACATATTAACAAGCATGCGAACATAGCAAAAGCATAATCAGTTTTCAGACTTAGTGAAAACTGGCACATGCTGAAACATAACTCGAGTAGGCATGTTTACAAGCTCGATGCACTCACTACGGAGCAAGTCATGACAAACTAAGCATGCATCCATCTAGAACACACAAAATTCAAGCTAGACATGGCAAGAATAATAACATAGCATGCACGGATCAACTACAACATCATCGGCAAAATTGCAAACAAGTTGACAATCTGCCTAGATTCACAAAGTAGCAAAAGTAGAGCTCGATTGACTCAAGCTAGGATGCTCCATAATTGCAAACAAAGACATGGATGGATAGAGCACTACAAGATTAACAAAACATCCTTACTGATCATCCTCAAAAGAGGCACAGATCACTAGGAAACAACATGAACATATGGCCATATGAGATAAACAGGTCAAGGACTTAGTGGAATTGCTAAGTCCCTGAAAACAGAATTACCAAGTGCCTCACTTGACAAGCTTGCACTAGTCACCACACACATCACAAAAATACATGGGTCGCACCTCTGGAAACATGGCAAAACCCTTAACAAAACATAAGTAGAGCTCATGGGCATGTCATGCACACAATAATCATGGCAAAAATGACAAATATGCAAATGGAGTAGCAGATCTGACAATTAACTCAAGTATCCCTCTTCTAACAGCATTTCAGGCATCAAGATGAACTCAAATGAAAATGATGCAATGGAACGAAATGATGTACTCTCTGAGACGAACAATTTGATATGCTATATGCATGAATCGTAGGTACGGATGCGGAGATACGACATGATGAACATGGGCACTTGAAACAGAAAAAATGTCGGGGACTTGGTAGAAATCGACCTCCGGATCTAGGGTTTGATGGCACGCGAACCGAGGCGGCGGCGCGCGCACTCCGGCGAGCCGGTGGTGACCGGGGCCGGCGAGGAGATGGCCGGGGAGGTCGGGCGGAGGCGGATCCGGTCGCTCCTCGACCGGATATGGCCGGAGGAGGGAGGCAAGGCCAAGGCGGCGGCGTGGTCGGCGAGGCGCGGCCGGGCGGCGGAGGTCGGCGATGGCGGCGACGGCGCCGTGGTGGCGGCGGGTGAGGGAGTCGGGCGGCGCCGGGCGAGGGAGGCTGGCGGCGGCGCTCGCGGGCCGCGAGGGCCCTCCCTGGGCCGCGCGGGCCGGCGTGGAGGAGGCGGCCGCGGTGGTGACGTGGCAGCCCCGGAGTGGCTGGGCGCGGCGGCGGGATGACGGGCGGACAATGTCCGTCAGCGGGATAAGATGTCCGGCGGCGGCGGAGAGAGTTAGGGTAGGTTTGCACCGCGAATTTTGGAGGGGAAGGTGTATAAATAGGCATAGGGGAAGCTAGGAGAGTCCAAATGAGGTGCGATTTTCGGCCACGCGATTGTGATCGAACGCTCTAGATGATGGAGAAGGTTTAGGTGGGTTTTGGGTCAAATTGGAGGGTGTTGGGCTGCAACACACACGAGGCCTTTTCGGTCCCTCGGTTAACCGTTGGAGTATCAAACGAAGTCCAAATGGTACGAAACTTGACAGGCGGTCTACCGGTAGTAAACCAAGGCCGCTTGGCAAGTCTCGGTCCAATCCGGAAATGTTTAATCCCCACACACGAAAGAAATCTAGAAATGACCACCGGGGGAGAACGAAGCGCTGGAATGCAAAACGGACAACGGGGAAAATGCTCGAATGCATGAGATAAACACGTATGCAAATGCAATGCACATGATGACATGATATGAGATGCATGACAACGATAACAACACACGGAGACAAAGACCCGAACCCGAGAAAATAAAATAACTTAACGCCGGAAACGGCAAGAGTTGGAGTACAAATTGGGAAAGTTACATCCGGGGTGTTACAAGCTTGGTGGTAATGACTTCGGAGAAACATCACTATCTCATCTGGAAGATCAACTCCCACTCGATTCAAATGATTGTTGTACTCAGACAATCTGAGCACAAGCTCAACAATTGAGCTTTTCTCCCTTAGTTTGCAGGCTAAGAAAATCGTCAGAGGTCTTATACCTCTTGACGTGGGCACGAGCCTGAAATCCCAATTTCAGCCCTCGAAACATCTCATATGTTTCGCGACGTTTCAAAACGTCTTCGGTGCCTCAACTCTAAACCGTTTAACTGAACTATCATGTAGTTATGAAAATGTGTATGTCAGATGTTCGCAACATCCACAGATGACGTTCGAGGTTCAGCACACTGAGCGGTGCATTAAGGACATAAGCCTTCTATGAAGCAATGAGGACAATCCTCAGTTTACGGACCTAGTCCGCATAATTGCTACTATCAACTTTCAACTAAATTTTCTCTAGGAACATATCTAAACAGTAGAACTGAAGCACGAGCCATGACATAATTTACGAAGACCTTTTGACTATGTTTAGGATAATTAAGTTCATCTTATGAACTCCCACTCAGATAGACATCCCTCTAGTCATCTAAGTGATTACATGATCTGAGTCAACTAGGTCGTGTCCGATCATCACGTGAGACGGACTAGTCATCATCGGTGAACATCTTCATGTTGATCGTATCTACCATACGACTCATGCTCGACCTTTCGGTCTCTTGTGTTCCGAGGCCATGTCTGTACATGCTAGGCTCGTCAAGTCAACCTAAGTGTTTCACGTGTGTAAATCTGTCTTACACCCGTTGTATGTGAACATTAGAATCTATCACACCCGATCATCACGTGGTGCTTCGAAACAACGAACCTTCGCAACGGTGCACAGTTAGGGGGAACACTTTCTTGAAATTTTAATGAGGGATCATCTTATTTACTACTGTTGTTCTAAGCAAATAAGATGCATAAACATGATAAACGTCACATGTAATCAAATCATAGTGACATGATATGGCCAATATCATATAGCTCCTTTGATCTCCATCTTGGGGCTCCATGATCATCTTGTCACCGGCATGACACCATGATCTCCATCATCATGATCTCCATCTTGGGGCTCCATGATCATCTTGTCACCGGCATGACACCATGATCTCCATCATCATGATCTCCATCATCGTGTCTCCATGAAGTTTTCTCGCCAACTTATTACTTCTACTACTATGGCTACCGGTTAGCAATAAAGTAAAGTAATTACATGGCGTTGTTCAATGACACGCAGGTCATACAATAAATAAAGACAACTCCTATGGCTCCTGCCGGTTGTCATACTCATCGACATGCAAGTCGTGATTCCTATTACAAGAACATGATCAATCTCATACATCACATATCATTCATCACATTCTTCTTGGCCATATCACATCACATAGCATACCCTGCAAAAACAAGTTAGACGTCCTCTAATTGTTGTTTGCATGTTTTACGTGGCTGCTATGGGTTTCTAGCAAGAACGTTTCTTACCTACGCAAAAACCACAACGTGATATGCCAATTGCTATTTACCCTTCATAAGGACCCTTTTCATCGAATCCGATCCGATTAAAGTGGGAGAGACAGACACCCGCTAGCCACCTTATGCAACTAGTGCATGTCAGTCGGTGGAACCAGTCTCACGTAAGGGTACGTGTAAGGTCGGTCCGGGCCGCTTCATCCCACAATGCCGCCGAATCAAGATTGGACTAGTAATGGTAAGCATATTGAACAAAATCAACGCCCACAACTACTTTGTGTTCTACTCATGCATAGAAACTATGCAATAGACCTAGCTCTGATACCACTGTTGGGTAACGTAGCACAAATTCAAAATTTTCCTACGTGTCACCAAGATCTATCTATGGAGAAACCAGCAACGAGGGGAAGGAGAGTGCATCTACATACCCTTGTAGATCGCTAAGCGGAAGCGTTCAAGAGAACGGGGTTGAAGGAGTCGTACTCGTCGTGATCCAAATCACCCGAGATCCTAGTGTCGAACGGACGGCACCTCCGCGTTCAACACACGTACAGCCCGGTGACGTCTCCCATGCCTTGATCCAGCAAGGAGAGAGGGAGAGGTTGAGGAAGACTCCATCCAGCAGCAGCACAACGGCGTTGTGGTGGTGGAGGAGCGTGGTACTCCAGCAAGGCTTCGCCAAGCATCGCAAGAGACGAGGAGGGAGAGGGGTAGGGCTGCGCCAAGAAGGAGAGGAACTCGTGTGTCTTGGGCAGCCCGAACCTCAAGTATATATAGGGGGAGGGGAGGGGCTGCGCCCCCACCTAGGGTTCCCTCCCTAGGGGTGGCGGCAGCCCCCAGATCCCATCTGGGTGGCGGCCAGGTGGAGGGGAGAGGGAGGCGCACCAGGCATGGGCCCTAAGGCCCATCTGCCCGCCCTTGTGGGGGGGGGGGCGCACCAGCCCACCTGGGGCTGGTCCCCTCACACACTTGGCCCATGCAGCCCTCCGGGGCTTGTGGCCCCAGTTGGTGGACCCCCGGGACCCTCCCGGTGGTCCCGGTACGCTACCGATAAAACCCGAAACTTTTCCAGTGACCAAAACAGGACTTCCCATATATAAATCTTTACCTCCGGACCATTCCGAAACTCCTCGTGATGTCCGGGATCTCATCCGGGACTCCGAACAACATTCGGTAACCACATACAAGCTTCCTTTATAACCCTAGCGTCATCGAACCATAAGTGTGTAGACCCTACGGGTTCGGGAAACATGTAGACATGACCGAGACACCTCTCCGGTCAATAACCAACAGCAGGATCTGGATACCCATGTTGGCTCCCACATGTTCCACGATGATCTCATCAGATGAACCACGATGTCAAGGACTTAATCAATCCCGTATACAATTCCCTTTGTCTAGCGATACGATACTCGCCCGAGATTCGATCATCGGTATCCCGATACCTTGTTCAATCTCGTTACCGGCAAGTCTCTTTACTCGTTCCGTAACACATCATCCCATGATCAACTCCTTGATCACATTGTGCACATTATGATGATGTCCTACCGAGTGGGCCCAGAGATACCTCTCCGTCACACGGAGTAACAAATCCCAGTCTCGATTCGTGCCAACCCAACAGACACTTTCGGAGATACCCGTAGTGCACCTTTATAGCCACCCAGTTACGTTGTGATGTTTGGCACACCCAAAGCATTCCTACGGTATCTGGGAGTTGCACAATCTCATGTTCTAAGGAAATGATACTTGACATTTAGAAAAGCTTTATCATACGAACTACACGATCTTTGTGCTAGGCTTAGGATTAGGTCTTGTCCATCACATCATTCTCCCAATGACGTGATCCTGTTATCAACGACATCCAATGTCCATGGTCAGGAAACCGTAACCATCTATTGATCAACGAGCTAGTCAACTAGAGGCTTACTAGGGACATGGTGTTGTCTATGTATCCACACATGTATCTGAGTTTCCTATCAATACAATTCTAGCATGGATAATAAACGATTATCATGAACAAGGAAATATAATAATAACCAATTTATTATTGCCTCTAGGGCATATTTCCAACACATCCTCCCACTCAATTCTTTCGAGAGAAACTTTTCCTCGAGAAAGGACCCGTTTCTAGAAACAATCACTTTTGCTTCTGGATCTGAAATAGGAGGTATACCCAACTATTTTTGGGTATTCTATGAAGATGCATTTATCTGCTTTGGGTTCGAGCTTATCAGCCTGAAAATTTTTCACATAAGCATCGCAGCCCCAAACTTTTAAGAAACGACGGCTTAGGTTTCTCTAAACCATAGTTCATACAGTGTCGTCTCAACGGAATTGTGTGGTGCCCTATTTAAAGTGAATGCGGTTGTCTCTAATGCCTAACCCATAAACGATAGTGGTAATTCGATAAGAGACATCATGGTATGCACCATATCCAATAGGGTGCAGTTATGATGTTCGGACACACCATCACACTATGGTGGTCCAGACGGCATTATTTGTGAAACAATTTCCATAATGTCTTAATTGTGTGCCAAACTCGTAACTCGGATATTCATCTCTATGATCATACCATAGACATTTTATCATCTTGTCACGGCGATCACTCTCACATTACTTAAACTTTTCAATAATTCAGACTTGTGTTTCATCAAGTAAATATACTCAGCATCTACTCAAATCATATGTGAAGTAAGAACATAACGATATCCACTGCGTGCCTCAGCACTCATTGGACTGCACACATCAAAATGTATTACTTCCAACAAGTTGCTTTCTTGTTCCATCTTACTGAAAATGAGGCCTTTCAGTCATCTTGCCCATGTGGTATGATTTGCATGTCTCAAGTGATTCAAAATCAAGTGAGTCCAAACGATCCATCTGCATGGAGTTTCTTCATGCATATCTACCAATAGACATGGTCCGCATGTCTCAATCTTTTCAAAAACGAGTGAATCCAAAGATCCATCAACATGGAGCTTCTTCATGCGTTTTATACCAACATGACTCAAATAGCAGTGCCACAAGTATGTGGTACTATCATTACTATCTTATATCTTTTGGCATGAACATGTGTATCACTACGATCGAGATTCAATGAACCATTCATCTTAGGTGCAAGACCATTGAAGGTATTATTCAAATAAACAGAGTAACCATTATTCTCCTTAAATGAATAACCGTATTGCGATAAACATAATCCAATCATGTCTATGCTCAACGCAAACACCAAATAACAATTATTTAGGTTTAACACCAATCTCGATGGTAGAGGGAGCATGCGATGCTTGATCACATCAACCTTGGAAACACTTCCAAAACATATCGTCATCTCACCTTCACCTAGTCTCCATTTATTCCGTAGCCTTTTATTTCGAGTTACTAACAGTTAGCAACTGAACCGGTATTTTAATACCCTGGTGCTACTAGGAGTACTAGTAAAGTACACATTAATATAACATATATTCAAAATACTTCTGTCGACCTTGCCAGCCTTCTCATCTGCCAAGTATCTAGGGTAGTTCTGCTTCAGTGACCGTTCCCCTCATTACAGAAGCACTTAGTCTCGGGTTTGGTTCAACCTTGGGTTTCTTTACTAGAGCAGCAACTGATTTGCCGTCTCATGAAGTATCCATTCTTTCCCTTGCCCTTCTTGAAACTAGTGGTTTAACCATCAACAATTGATGCTCCTACTTGATTTCTACTTTCGCGGTGTCAAACATCGCGAGTTGCTCAAGGATCATCATGTCTATCCCTGATATGTTATAGTTCATCACGAAGCTCCAATAGCTTGGTGGCAGTGACTATGGAGAATCATCACTATCTCATCTGGAGATTAACTCCCACTCGATTCAAGCAATTGTAGTACTCAGACAATCTGAGCACATGCTCAACGATTGAGCTTTTCTCCCTTAGTTTGTAGGCTTAAGAAACTTGTCAGAGGTCTCATACCTTTTGATGTGGGCACTAGTCTGAAATCCCAATTTCAGTCTTTGGAACATCTCATATGTTCTGCGACGTTTCAAAACATCTTTGGTGCCACAATTTTAAACCGTTAGTATTACTCACTGAACTTCATGTAGTCATCAAAATGTGTATGTCAGATGTTTCCCAACATCTATAGACTAGCTCGAGGTTCAGCACACTGAGCGGTGCATTAAGGACATAATCCTTCTGTGCAGCAATGAGGATAATCCTCAGTTTACGGACCCAGTCCGCATAATTGCTACTGTCAACTCTCAACTAAATTTTCTCTAGGAACATATCTAAAACAGTAGAACTATAGCGCAAGCAATGACATAATTTGCAAAGACCTTTTGACTATGTTCATGATAATTAATTTCATCTAATCAAATTATTCAATGAACTCCCACTTAGATAGACATCCCTCTAGTCATCTAAGTGATACATGATCCGAGTCAACTAAGCCGTGTCCGATCATCACGTGAGACGGACTAGTCATCATCAGTGAACATCTTCATGTTGATCGTATCCACTATACGACTCATGTTCAACCTTTCGGTCTTCCGTGTTCCGAGGCCATGTATGTACATGCTAGGCTCATCAAGTTAACCTAAGTGTATTGCGTGTGTAAATCTGGCTTACACCCGTTGTATGCGAACGTTAGAACCTATCACACCCGATCATCACGTGGTGCTTCGGAACAACGGACCTTAGCAACGGTGCACAGTTAGGGGGAACACTTTCTTGAAATTTTAGTGAGGGATCATCTTATTTATGCTACCGTCGTTCTAAGCAAATAAGATGTAAACATGACAAACATCACATGCAAATCATAAAGTGACATGATATGGCCAATATCATCTTGCGCCTTTGATCTCCATCTTCGAGGCGCGGCATGAACACCATCGTCACCGGCATGACACCATGATCTCCATCATCGTGTCTTCATGAAGTTGCCTCGCCAACTATTACTTCTACTACTATGGCTAACGGTTAGCAATAAAGTAAAGTAATTACATGGCGTTTTCATTGACACGCAGGTCATAAATAAATTAAGACAACTCCTATGGCTCCTGCCGGTTGTCATACTCATCGACATGCAAGTCGTGATCCTTATTACAAGAACATGATCAATATCATACATCACATATATCATTCATCACATCCTTTTGGCCATATCACATCACATAGCAAACCTTGCAAAAACAAGTTAGACGTCCTCTAATTGTTGTTGCATGTTTTACGTGGCTGCTATGGGTTTCTAGCAAGAACGTTTCTTACCTACGCCAAAACCACAACGTGATATGCCAATTTCTATTTACCCTTCATAAGGACCCTTTTCATCGAATCCGATCCGACTAAAGTGGGAGAGACAGACACCCGCTAGCCACCTTATGCAACTAGTGCATGTCAGTCGGTGGAACCTGTCTCACATAAGTGTATGTGTAAGGTCGGTCCGGGCCGCTTCATTCCACGATGCCGCCGAATCAAGATAAGACTAGTAACGGCAAGTAAATTTACAAAATCGACGCCCACAACAACTTGTGTTCTACTCGTGCATAGAAACTACACATAGACCTAGCTCATGATGCCACTATTGGGGAACGTAGCAGAATTTTAAAATTTTCTACGCATCACCAAGATCAATCTAGGGAGTCATCTAGCAATGAGGGAGAGGGGAGTGCATCTACATACCCTTGTAGATCGCGAGCGGAAGCGTTCAAGAGAACGGGGTTGATGGAGTCGTACTCGTCGTGATCCAAATCACCGATGACCGAGTGCCGAACGGACGGCACCTCTGCTTCAACACACGTACGGTTGGGGAAGACGTATCCTCCTTCTTGATACAGCAAGGGGAAGGGGAGGTTGATGGAGATCCAGCAGCACGACGGCGTGGTGGTGGAAGCAGCAGTGATCTCGGCAGGGCTTCGCCAAGCTCCAACGAGAGGGAGAGGTGTTACAAGGGGAGAGGGAGGCGCCAGGGACTTAGGTGCGGCTGCCCTCCCTCCCCCCACTATATATAGGGCCCCTAGGGGGGGCGCCGGCCCTAGGAGATCCCATCTCCAAGGGGGGGCGGCGGCCAAGGGGGGACTTGCCCCCCAAGTCAGGTGGGGCGCCCCCACCCCTAGGGTTTCCAACCCTAGGCGCGGGGGGAGGCCCATGGGGGGCGCACCAGCAGACCAGGGGCTGGTTCCCCTCCCACTTCAGCCCATGGGGCCCTCCGGGATAGGTGGCCCCACCCAGTGGACCCCCGGGACCCTTCCGGTGGTCCCGGTACAATACCAATTACCCCCGAAACTTTCCCGATGGCCGAAACTGGACTTCATATATATATATATATCTTCACCTCCGGACCATTCCGGAACTCCTCGTGACATCCGGGATCTCATCCGAGACTCTGAACAACTTTCGGGTTACCGCATACTAATATCTCTACAACCCTAGCGTCACCGAACCTTAAGTGTGTAGACCCTACGGGTTCGGGAGACACGCAGACATGACCGAGACGACTCTCCGGTCAATAACCAACAGCGGGATCTGGATACCCATGTTGGCTCCCACATGTTCCACGATGATCTCATCGGATGAACCACGATGTCGAGGATTCAATCAATCCCGTATTCAATTCCCTTTGTCAATCGGTACGTTACTTGCCCGAGATTCGATCATCGGTATCCCAATACCTCGTTCAATCTCGTTACCGGCAAGTCACTTTACTCATACCGTAATGCATGATCCCGTGAGCAAACACTTGGTCACATTGAGCTCATTATGATGATGCATTACCGAGTGGGGCCAGAGATACCTCTCCGTCATACGGAGTGACAAATTCCAGTCTCGATCCGTGTCAACCTAACAGATACTTTCGGGGATACCTGTAGTATACCTTTATAGTCACCCAGTTACGTTGTGATGTTTGGTACACCCAAAGCACTCCTACGGCATCCGGGAGTTACACGATCTCATGGTCTAAGGAAATGATACTTGACATTGGAAAAGCTCTAGCAAACGAACTACACGATCTTGTACTATGCTTAGGATTGGGTCTTGTCCATCACATCATTCTACTAATGATGTGATCCCGTTATCAATGACATCCAATGTCCATGGTCAGGAAACCGTAACCATCTATTGATCAACGATCTAGTCAACTAGAGGCTTACTAGGGACATGGTGTTGTCTATGTATCCACATATGTATTATGGTTTCCAGTTAATACAATTATAGCATGAACAATAGACAATTATCATGAACAAGGAAATATAATAATAACCATTTTATTATTGCCTCTAGGGCATATTTCCAATAGGCCGGCCCTTCCCTCCTCCTCTCCTTTATATACGGGGTAGGGGGCACCCCATAGACACACAAGTTGATCATTGATCTCTTAGCCGTGTGCGGTGCCCCCTCCATCATAATCCACCTCGATCATATCGTCGTAGTGCTTAGGTGAAGCCCTGCGCCGGCAACTTCATCATCACCGTCATCACGTCGTCGTGCTGACGAAGCTCTCCTTCGAAGCTCTACTGGATTGTGAGTTCGTGGGATGTCATCGAGCTGAATGTGTGCAGATCGCGGAGGTGCAGTACGTTCGGTACTAGGATCGATCGATCGTGAAGACATACGACTACATCAACCGCGTTGTCATAACGCTTCCGCTTTCGGTCTACGAGGGTACGTGGACAACACTCTCCCCTCTCGTTGCTATGCATCACTATGATCTTGCGTGTGTGTAGGATTTATTTTTTGAAATTACTACGTTCCCCAACAAGCACAACCCCAGAAAACCCCAGAATCCACACACATAGTCCATTCATTCACATTCATCATCCTTGCACAGATAACCACCACTCTCCATCACTCCTCTCCATCCAACTTCCTCCTTCCCACCCAATCCAAAGAAAACCTTCATCACGCACCATGAAATTTGGCCTCGGATGGGACCAAGCGTTGTAGGAGATCTTCGACAGCGACAGCACTACGCTCTCCTACGCGTGCAAGGTGAGCACCTAGTACGCAAGCATTGCAATCCTCAAGAATCATGCACGCGCAGTGAGGGCGGCCGCCAACCATGAGGAGTATGCCTGATTCCTGGACCTCCACCGCCCACTGATCGAGAACCTGGTCTGGGCAATGGGAGTGGCCAACGATTCCCTGGATCCATACCAAAGGGCACGCTGGTACATGTACCAGAACCGTGACCAACTCCGCCTGGACTACGAGCTCGACAAGGTGGTGCTGGTGCTGCCCCTCGCTCCTCTGATGGAGATGGAGCCGCCACAGATGGAGCAACAGGTGCAGGTGGAGGCGCCCCAAATGGAGCAGCAGCAACAGATGAAGGTGGAGACATGGACAAGCAACAGGAGGAGGGAGAAGAAGCAGCTCCGCATCATGTGGCCAGTTCATCGATCACTCTCTCTTCTGAAGCTGTGGCAAGAGTGAGTCTGATGCAAGTACAAGTTAGGTCTTACTTAATTTCTACACCAAGATCCGAACCAATATATGAGTTCAGTTAGTCTGTGAACTTAGTGTCTGAATAACTTAGTTTGTGAACTTAATCTCTACACTAGCAGATCACTGTGTTCTCTCTGAACATCTATCTATGATACCTATCTACCTATGATACCTATCTATCTATCTATCTATCTATCTATCTATCTATCTATCTGAATGTTTGTGGCCATGATTTTTAGATGTTTCTTCTCATAGTAGCTAAATCTTATTTCTCATAGTATCTGAAACTTTATGCTCACTATGGTGTTGTAGGTGTCAATGCAAAGAACTATAGTTGTGCTGTATGTGCCAACGCAAAGAACTATAGTTGTGCTATGGGGCCAATGTAAAGATAAAATGTCATAGAATCTACGTTTCAAACTTTTTTCAGTCAGCTTAATTATTATAGTTCTTTCCTATCAGTATAGTTTGATTGAATAAATTATGAACATTGTAAGTCTGAATATTGCAAGTTCTCTCCTAGCTAGGGACACTTGATGCCTTTAATCAACACAATTTAAACATTAAATTGAGCACACCTAGTCACACTTCACATCAGTCAAATCACTTAAACCCATGTACTCCCTCCATTTTTGTATACAAGGCCACTATGAAAAGTACAATTTGTAGTTATACAAGGCCATGAACACAAACCGATGTAAAATTGATGAGGTTTGCCTCGTACTAGCAACCGAAGACATTAATACCTCATGCATGCATGCGGGGGTGAGAAGATTGATTTGCATGCACCGTATTAATCAACCAACGAGGAGTGAGAGAGTTGTCTTGTTGTGCGTTGTAGAGAAAAATACATATTAACTAACACTCAAGCAAGGAGAAAAGACTAGTTTGCAACATTGGTTTAAGTAGCCATTAATTTCTACCTTGGTACCTGTAATATGAGTTTGTGGCCTTGTATACAAAAATAGAGGGAGTACACTGTTGTCAACTTATCCACTACATTAATTACTCAACCCCAAATTAACTCATGTACACTACACAACACCCTGCAAAATTCAGTAGTGGCATTTAGTGTTAGTTTCATTCAGTCCAAAAGAATAATTCAACTACATCTATCAACCAGTGAAGTAACTAACCCTAGAACAATTAGCCATTTGCAAACCCTAAAATTCAGTCAAATAGAACATGAAAATTCACTAACAACAGTAAAGATTCAATTAACTACATTCATTCAGTTAACTAAATCTTGTTGTGATCTGATTCAGTTAAATGCATTCATGCGGTTAATTAAATTTTGTTGTGATCTGATTCAGTTAAATACTACATATAACCCATAAGCGGCCGACCGACGGAGATTCCCAAGCGAGCCGGCATCTTTGTAAATTCGATAGGCATGCCTTCACGTGCAGTGCGGCGAGGGCGTGAGGGCATCTCCAGCCGCGCCCCCAGGAAGGCCTCCTCAGGCGATTTTTTCGCGCCGACGCCAAAAAAATGGCCCAGTCGCGCCCCCAGGAGCCCGATTTTTGCCGGCCTGGGCCGAAAATAGCGTCGGCGGACCCAGGCCGGACCCTGCGCGCTGGGGGCGCCCGGGGGCGCCGGGGCGAACTGTTTTGGCGCGAAACAGCCGCGGGCCCGCCGCGTCAGCGACACGGCGCCTCGTCTTCCCCCAACGGCCTCGGTTCCCGTGGGAACTCAATGCCAAGGCTGCCGCCGGTCAGCCTTGCCATTGATTCCTCACGGGCGGCGCGTCACGGGACGGCGCGCCGACGCCTCCTCTCCCTCGCACGCGTACAAATGGGTGCGGCGCGGCTATATAGCCGGTGGCCTGCACTCGCTTGTGCCCACACCAGCCCCGCCCCTCGCCGCCGCCCAGCTCCTCCCTCTCCCTACCTCTCCCGAGCGCCGCCACCCAGCCCCTCCCTCTATCTCTCTACCTCTCCCGAGCCCGTCGCCATGGCGGAACGCTACCCCGGAGACGAGGCGGCGGCCAATGGCTTCGGCCGCCGTTCGCTCCGTGAACAGGAGTCCTGGCTCCTGTTCCAGGCGAACATCCCGGCGCCACCGGACATGCGCGCCGGGCCGACGGGGTGGAGGCTCAGCGCCGGGGGAGTGCCCATTCCCCCGTTGCCCGACGTCGTGGCGAAGCCGACGTACTTCGCCGAGGAAGTCGAGGTCGTGCGCGCCTCCCTCACCGACGCCCAACTCTCCCTCCCCCAGTACGCCGCCGACAACCACGCGGCTTGGGCGGCGTATTTCGAGCGCCGCCAGCAGTAGCGCTTGGCGTCCATCAACGGCGCGCCGGTGGTTGGCGGCCGACAGAACAGCGAGGAGCGCCACCTGTGGTGGGGCGTCCCCGGCTTCACACTCGAGGGCGTGCTGACTTACCTCGAGGGCGGCAACGACCCGCCGTTGGCGTAGCCAGCGAGGGTGGCCGCCCCGGCGTAGCACCGACGCGCCGGGCCATGGGCGCCAAGGAGGTTCGGGTCCTCCTCCTCTTCTTCCTCCTCCCGATCTTCATCGCACTCCTCCAGCACTCCGGCCCTGCTCGGCGTCAAGGCCGAGCCCGCGGCGGAGACACCGCTCGGCCGGCGCACCCGCAGCGCTGGCATCGTCATCAACGAGGGCGGCCGGCGCGCCTCCTCGTCGGCTCCTCCTCCGCGCTTCGTCAAGCCAAAGACGGAGCCGGGGCTCGCGCCGGTGAAGAAGGAGCCGGCCGCGCCGGTGACGACGGAGCTCGACGACGACGAAGTGGCCCTGGAATGGGCGCGCAGGGACTCCATAGCAATGGAGAAGGAGCGTCTGGAGAAGGCGAAGGAGCGCCAGCGCGCCGCCCTGCTTCGCTTCGCGGAACGTCGACGCAGCCGCGACGAAGGCGGAGTCGTCGTCATCTGCGACAGCGACGACGACGACGACGATGCGCCGCCACCAGTCCGCCATGGCGACGCCGGGCAGGGGTCCAGCAGGGATGCCCGCGTCAAGGAGGAGAAGGCCAACGACGACGATGGCGGCAACGGCGGCGACTTCAGCCAGTTTTTCCTTTAGATTAGTTTATGTATATGTGCTATGTAATGAAAATCCGCAAACTTCGCCGAAATGTGCCGAAATTTATCGTGTTTGGCCAAATTTTATCGTGTTTAAGCCGAACTTCGCCGAACTTCTTTTATTTTAAAACATGCCTAGGGGCGACCCTGGGGCCGATGGCTGGGGGCCAACTCGGTCCCTGGCCCAATTTTTACGCTGGCTCACCTCAGACGGCGATTTTAGGCGCCCCTTGGGGGCCAACGGCTGGAGATGCCCTGAGACTGCGCCAGTGGAGCCATCGCCGGCTCGGCCACCGGTAAAGTAGAGAACGCGCGTCATGCACCAGCAATCCGCCATATACTATTAAACTGTTGAAGATGCCCTCAGATCTAACTACCTCTGTACCGTTTTCGCAGTTCAAATGGTACGGAGGGAGTAGATCATTTGGCCCCATGCCCCTCCTGGTGCCACCCACCCACCGCCCTGATTACTTTAATTCCAAACAAAACAGAACGCCCGCATATGAACTCGAGGTAACATACATGGCAGCACCGGTGAGCACGAACGAAGTAGTGTTAGAGCATCTTCAGTCGTTGTCCCCCAGGGACGCCTAAAATCGTCGCATGGGATGAGCCGGCGCAAAAATTGGGCCGGGGGCGAGTTGGTCCTCAGCCGCCGGCCCCAGGGCCGTCCCCAGGCGCGTTTAAAAATAAAATTTGTATAGCAAATTTCGGCATAGTTTGGCGAAGTTCGGCTAAACATGATAAATTTCGGTAAACTTGGGCATATATTAGACATGTTCGCGGATTTTCATTACATAGCAAAATAGATAACTAATCTAAAAAAGAAACTGGCTGAACGCCGAGTAGTCGCCGTCGCAGCCATCGTCGCCGCCGTCGTCGGACTTCTCCTCCTTGACGCGGCCGTCCCTGGTGGACCCCTGACCGGAGTCGCCAACGCGGACTGGTGGCGGCGGCGCGTCGTCGTTGTCGCTGTCACAGATGACGACGACTCCGCCTTCGTCGCGGTCGCGTCGGCGCTCCGCGAAGTGGCGCAGGGCGGCGCACTGGCGCTCCTTCGCTTTCTCCAGGCACTCCTTCTCCATTGCTATGGAGTCCCCGCGCGCCCATTCCAGGGCCGCGTCGTCGTCGAGCTCCGTCTTCACCGGCGCGAGCCCCGGCTCCGTCTTTGGCTTGACGAAGCGCGGAGGAGGAGCCGACGAGGAGGCGCGCCGGCCGCCCTCGTTGATGACGATGCCGGCGCTGCGAGTGCGCCGGCCGAGCGGCGTCTACGCCGCGGGCTCGGCCTTGACGCCGAGCAGGGCCGGAGTAGCGAAGGAGTGCGAGGAAGATCGCGAGGAGGGGGAAGAGGAGGAGGACCCGAACCTCCTTGGCGCCCATGGCCCGGCTCATCGGTGGTGCGCCGGGGCGGCCACCCTCGCCGGGTACGCCAACGGCGGGTCATTGCCGCCCTCGAGGTACGTCAGCACGCCCTCGAGCGTGCGGCTGGGGACGCCCACCACAGGTGGCGCCCCTCGCTGTTCTTCTGGCCGTCGACCACCGGCGCGTCGTTGGTGGACGCCGTGGCCAAGCCCAAATACTTCGTTGAGGAGGTCGAGGTCGTACGCGCCTCCCTCACCGACGCTTAGCTCTCCCTCCCCCAGCACGCCACCCAAGCCACGTGGTTGTCGGCGGCATACTGGGGGAGGGAGAGCTGAG
>NC_041382.1:713772411-713782405 GCF_002162155.2 Triticum dicoccoides | reverse complement strand
ACCTCCTCGGCGAACGGGGGAACAGGCACTCCCCCATCGCTGAGTCTCCACCCCGTCGACCCGGCGCGCATGTCCAGCGGCGCCGGGATGTTCGCCAGGAATAGGAGCCAGGACTCATGTTCGCGCAGCGAACGGTGGCCGAAGCCGTTGGTCGCCGCCTCGTCTCCGGGGAAACGCTCTGCATGGCGACGGGCTTGGGAGAGGTAGAGAGGGAGAGGGAGGGGCTGGGCGGCGGCGCTCGGGAGAGGTAGGGGGAGGGGCTGGGCGGCGGCGAGGGGCGGGGCTGGTGTGGGCACAGGCGAGTGAGGCCAGCGGCTATATAGCCGCGCCACGCCCGTGTGACCGCGTGTGAAGGAGGGGAGGCGTCGGCGCGCCGTCCTGTGATGCGCCGCCCGTGAGGAATCAATGGCAAGGCTGACCGGCGGCATCTTTGCCATTGATTCCCCGCGGGAACCGAGGCCGTTGGGGTAAGACGAGGCGCCGTGTCGCTGACGCGGCTGGCCCGTGGCTTTTTCGCGCCAAAACAGCTCGCCCCGGCGTCCCCGGGCGCCCCCCAGCACGCCGGGTTCGGATTGGGTTTGCCGACGCTGTTTTCGGCTCAGGCCAGCGAAAATCGGGCTTCTGGGGATGCGACTGGGCCGTTTTTTCGTCGCCGGCGCAAGAAAATCCTTTGGGAAGGCCTTCCTGGGACGCGGGTGGAGATGCTTTTAGAATAATAAGCAAGTCTGGAGAGATTCCGAATCTGATTCCGGTTCCGGTTCCAAACTGGCCGGTGACCTGCCATCGTCCTTTCAAGTTCGGTCGTCGCCGCTGGTATCGCGTGCCTTCGCCCTTCAGTTCAGGCGCACCGCTCACGTCACGGCGTCACCTTGGCGCTGCTTCGTTCCGGGCAACTCCCCCGTAGACGGTGGATCTGGTTTCAGACTGTAAAGCCAGCAAGACCATGCATGAAATGCATTGCACGCGCCGCGCTCATCTTTTGATCGGATCGATCGGAGGCTTGCTTTTGCGCGTGTCTCCGGTGGCTTTTTAGTGGAGCAAGTTAGTGATGACCTATTCACGTGTGTAAGGCATGTGAAATGGCTGATGCACACGTGACCGTACGCTGCAAACGCTAATAAACTACTACTACTACGTGCGTAGAATTAAAGTAAAATAATAAAACGAGTATATTTTTCGAATCATGCAAGAGAGCTGCTTGCATGATATCATCATTATAGAGGAGAGAAAATAACAAAACCCAAAGGGGTTTAGATACAAGAGCAGAAACAACAAGAGCATCTCGTCCGCAAATTTTCATCTGCATCCGTCTGTGGGTAAGTGGACCGTTTTAATAATAGGTTAGTTCCAAAAAAATTGCATATAAAGCATACAAGTTTAACAATCTAATAGCATGAAATAATAAAAAAATGTAGATACATTGAAGAAGTATCAAGGACCACCCAGCAAATGCATGTCACGTCCGTCTGAACGCAAATCTAGCCCAAATTTTAGGCTCAAAATGCGTTCACAAGGACAATAGACGGACATGATTTGAGTTTGCGTCGGCGTGTTGGGCTAGCAGTTCTGCCCAGGCGGAGCCAAACGGATAGAAATGGACGAAACACGTCCGCCGTTGGAGTTGTCATTAGTCCAATGCAAGGAGAAAGAGATGAATGAGGCACATGAGAGATAGGAAAGAAGATGTGATATTCTCAAGCATACACAAGATTCATCAACATATAAGCAGAAAATATGTTCTCTACGGTTGAAAATAAAATGATTTAAACCATGTATAAAAATAATAACTAGTTCCAGATTATAGTAAGAAAACATTAAAACAGAACTACATGCATATTGGATACCACACAAATACTATGGGCTAGAAAACAAAAACAACATCGCCCATGAGAAATTTCCAGCACAATCGGAACACACAATTATGCGGATATTTTTTTCAAATAACAGCTGAATAATTAAATAAATTTCAGTCTCTGATTGTAAAATAGCATATCGGTTTTCTATTTGCGCCAACAGATGCTTACCTGGCATCGATTAGTTAAATTCATTTTTACCCACTAGCTTGGGGGTGAGAGCGAACCAACCTGTGATTGGATGGTTAGAGTGACAGTGGTATTCTCAGCCCATCAGGATTCAAGTCCTTGTACCCACATTATTCCTTAATTTATTTTTAGGATTTCCGAGGATGCGCTTTCAGTGGGAGGAGACGTTCCCATTGACGACGATGCACCTATGATGGCTTCATAAATCTCAAAGGTGCCGGTTCATAGAGGTGAGTGTACGCGTGTATGAGCGCTTGCGTCTGTATTGTGTTCAAAAAAAAGTTTGGGTGGGTGGGGGATCCGTGATCACATACGTTGCGAATATCCACTTAGGTGCGGGCTCAGATGAGACCATTGCACCTTATGCTAGACTCACGGGCTCTTTACGAAGGATTAACGGGGTGGTTAGTACCTGATTGGCTGAAATTAAATTAAATGAGGCGGGCCTCCCTTTGAAAATCAGGAGGGCCAATTAGATGAGGGCATGCACGGAGGGTCCGTAGAGTCCGTTGTTTCTTATCCGTGAGTGTAATATTATCGCACCAGTAATGCTACACCGACGGACAATTAGGCATTCTATGTAGTATTATCAGGGGGAGCCAATTAGATGAGGGCATGCACGGAGGGTCCGTAGAGTCCGTTGTTTTTTATCCGTGAGTGTAGTATTATCGCACCAATAATTCGCACACTTCTCCGGCTCTCTGCCAGCGCGCAACTCAGCTGTGAGGCATTCTGCGGTCTCCCGGAGACCACCACCTCCTCCTCCTGCCGTGTGTCAAGTCAACCCCAGCACGCGAGGGTGCTCCCCATGCATGTACGTGAAATACACAATGGCGGCTTGGCCAAGACATTTTATTTCAGGTACAGTAGTAGCTAGCACAGGTACAGATAGATGGAATAATACAGAGAGTCCAATCACAAGCACGCAAGCAAAGCACAAAGCAAGTAGCGACAACTAACACACAAAACATGCATCCTCTCTGAAACACTTAACTCCACACAAACACTCAGCAAATAAAATCACAAACACGGAGAGCGTGGCCTTCGAAGCTATATATGCATAGAATCATGCATCCTCGTCCATTTCCTCATCAGAGCCAGAGTTGTCATCAACCATCAGCCATGGAGTACGCCGGCTATCACCTGGCCCAGCTCGACACCATTATCTAAGCCGTTATTGTTGCCCAGCTCGTAGCCGAGATAATAGCCCCAGAGAAAGTCGGGGATGTGAATAGGATTGGGCTGGAGGAGGGCTGGAGCCTGCTGCCGCGTGTAGTGCTGCGGGCCGTTGGCTCCCCTGGCAAGGTGGCCTCTCTGGCGCAGCACAGAGAGCATCGTCCGCAGCACAGCCACGAAGCCTGGCGGCGGCTGCTGCCGCTGCCGCCGCTGCCTCCGCCGCCGCTGCGGCTGGTGCGTTTGCAACAAGGAATCCCTGATCCGTGTCCTGGTCAACCCGCCGGCGTTGTTGCCGTCGAGCTGCTCCACCGCCTGCAGTACCACCTGCGGAGTAAACCACGGCGGCAAGCAGGGAGGGGTGCGGGACAGCGTGTAATGCTGCCGCCCTCCGACTCCCATCATCAGATTGCCTCTCTTGCGGAGCTCAGAGAGCATCGTCCGCACCGCAGCGTCGAAGCCTGGCGGCTCCTGCTGGTTCCGCTGGTGTCTCTGCATCAGGGAGCCCCTGATATGTTTCCTGGTCCACCCCCGAGCGGCGTTGTTGTTGTCGTTGAGGACGAGCAGCTCGACCCCCTCAAGGACCGCGCGCGGACCAAACCACGGCGGGAGCTGGAGCGCCATGCACTATATCTGAATCAGCTAGCGTTGTTTGAGCGAGAGAGAGAAAGGATGTGGTGGTGGTGGGTGACAAACTGAGGAGGCGGATGCTGCTTAAATAGGCAGCGAGAGCAGCTAGCAACGCGCTTCGCTGCGTATTATATCCAATACGAGCGACACGCAGGGCGACTCCTCACGTGTGCCACGTTGGCTTTCTACAGTGGCTTGAGATTGGAGAGAGAGGGAAGGGGCGACCGTGATTGGGTTCTTTGGGATGGGTTGCGTGCACGCAGTAAAACCAAGCCGGCACTCATTCTCTCGACTCCCCTCCCGCACGCGGCTCATCTCCGCCTACTCTCATGCGCCCTCGAGCTCCGCATCACCATGGTCTCGCCCCGCGTTCGCCGTTGACCTGCCCCACCCTCATTCCGGCCGCGTCCCGTGTGCTCGCCAGCGACGGAGGTGTCCCCGATCTGCACCTGGAGCGAAGAGGGATAGCTGCAGCCACAGGTGATGCCGTCGCCGGGAACGGCTCCTCGTCGTTGTTGACGGGGAGAATGGAGAAGCAGCCGGCAGTGGTGCTGGCGAACGCGCTGGACGGGAAGGTGCCGCCGTGCGGTCACCTCGAGCAGCCATCGTTTCCTGCCGGTGGAGAGCTCCTCCATGGCAGCATCAACCGGATCTGGCCAGACCACATCCATGCTCCTCCTTCGCGGCTTGTGCAGACTTGCATACGGCGATGGTTTCCATGGAGCCGAGAAAGCATCACGTCTGGTATGGCCTCTTCGTCCACTCCTTCTCCCCCCTCCACTCCTGCAGATCTCTCTCTCTAGATTACTTGCGCACAACCTTGTTGATTGTTTTGTGGTCTCACATCGTGGTTCACACAGAAGATCCAAGCTAAGAAACTCGGGAAATCAAGTTGGTGAATAACAGGACATACGATCAGTTTCTTCACACAGAAGGTCCAAATTCTCCTTTGATTTATGCTGGTTGTTTCGGAATCATGAAAAAAAATTCTTCTTATGCTCACATTTTTTTATGCATAATGAATTTTGTTGTGTCGTTCTTTTTATTGCAGCAGGAAAAAAAATCTTGTGACCAAGATTTTTCTGGTGTTTATTGAAATATTTGGTAATGCAGTTTAATGATATCGAGTGCCTTAACCTTTGATTACAAATATAGCACGGGAACAATATCTTTGGTTAGAGCACATTGTATTACATTGAAAAGGGCCTATGTAGCTAATCAGGTATGCTTGCTGAGAGGTCAACGTAGCTAACTTTAGGATGTCAGATTTTACATTTTGTCATGCTTGGGCATAGATAAGATGTATCCATGCTTCTTTTTTTTTGCGTCTGTACCAAAGCTTACCTTTACTATTATAGGACTCTGGCTTTGCATTTTTCTTCGTTTGATGTTACAAATGCATATTTAGGTCCTGTGTCTCAATACCCTAACTTTGTTCTGGTGGTTTTTATTAACCTGCAGAACAGTTACATGCATGATGAGGCAGTGAGTTCAAACAAGACGGAGCAGTGTCAATGGTCACACGCACTGATGGAGATCGAGGTGTCTACCTTCCTATTGACGATCCCATAATTCATCCACTAACTGATGGGTAAGATATGTATTTTGTTCAAATGATCTTCATTATTTTGCAGCATGTAATGCATTTGTAGGGATAACCCTTTTTCTTATTTATTTTTTCCCTGTGCTTTCTGAAGATCAGATTTCGGCCCGTACAATTTCCAGTGACTGGAAGTCTGAAACTGAAGATCACATTGCTTTGGTTCTGATTTCCAGTGTGTGTATTGGTACTAATGCATTGCCCAAGTATTTATTACTATCATTGTACATTGAGTGTATGATTCTCAATTATGATGGTCTGTGATATTCAAACAAGTTGCTAGGTAGCGGTAGACTTCCTCCATGGCATGCCTTTGTTTCTAAAAGCAGGTCAAGACCATCCTTTTTTATAGGTTAAATTTATTTATTTGTTCCTTGCTTGGCAAAAGGCATTGGCGAAGGATGGGGTTTTTATAATTTATTTATGCATCTCTTTTCAACTTTTCATTCATGTCTGGTTTTCTAATTGGTTGTAGGTGGTAAGAATTGCATCCGCGTGCAGAGTTATTGAAATATTTGCCACCTAATCTAAGTTATATTTATGCAATTCAGTTTGGTTACTTACAAACTGGGAATAAGTTCTTAGTTATATAGCTCAGCTAAAAAATGCAAAGCCCCCATAAGATTGAAGTACTATATGGTCATGTTCGACATTTTCAGGTATGTCACTACCTCTACGGCTATAGAGCTATTCAGAAGAACATATACATGAGGAAAATATAGTAACATGTATTTGGCCTGCCATTTGTTTTTGTTGGCCTAATTTACCAATCAAATTATATTTCCTTACTGATCTTCTTTTTGTAGGTATTTCCGGCATACTATGATGAATTGAGCTAAAGAATTAGGACAGACTGTATGGTGCATCTATTCATTCCATGGACATTCATCGCCTACTACTCATGCACCAAGTCAGAAGGAAAGCAAGTTTGTATCCTATAAGTTCCACGCTCGAGATAACTTTTATCTCTACTCCTATAAAAAAATTATTTGATGATGATGGTGTGTCTGTCATCAGTCATTTCTGACCATTAGATCTGCACAGTGGCGTACCTAGGGGTGTGTCGGGTGTGCCATGGCACATCCAAAATTTAGTTTTTTTACCGTTTAGTAATAATTAGGTGATTTTCAAGGCCCATCTAAACCAGTTGTAAGAGACCTCAATTTTTTAAAGTGTGCACACCCTTTATTTTATTTCTGCGTCCGCCACTGGATCTGTATCTAACGACTGTGAAGTAAGTTGTGGCCCTTTTGCAACAATAGCCCACTTCTCTGCTCCAATTTGCAAAAAAAACCTTAATATCTTGAAACCAACCACATCCCTCCCTCACATCATCAAAACAGCCCCAGGAATATATTTTGAGTGAAACATAATATATTTTTTGTGATATATGTTCATCAAAACTGGAGTGTTTTCTTTTGAGTTTGTTAACAAGTATTATTCTACTTTGAATCCGTTGCAACGCACATGCAAATTTCTAGTAACAATCTAAATATTACCCGTGATATCCTTGACACAATGTTGGTTTTAGATGCACACCTTTATCAAGCTAGATTTGTTGCGTGTGCATTGCATGTTGATGTAAATTGGGCTTCACTAATTTTGTGTTTGTCCATTATTTTCGAAGTCTGCCCTGATGTACATGGTTAGCAGTCAGGGAAACTAGATATAGTTGATGTTTGATTATAGTTACTTAATGGTGTGTTTACCCTTTTGCAAACTTTTACATACTCATCTAAATTTGAGATTTGAGCCAGTAGAGACAACACATCGTGATCTTTTAACCTTGCATTCCGTGTCATCCCCCATGGTCCAGCAGTCCGTGTCGTTGTCCTCGTGCCTCGATGTGTGGTGCTGAAGAGAAGAACGATGGCCTCTGCCACTGCCATGATAGACGGCGCATGCAGGTGGCTGCAGGGGGGAGGTGCGACAGAGGGGGCTTGTGCAGGGGGGGCGGCGATGCGCGGCGGGGCGACAGAAGCTACAAATCGTCTCCTCCTGCGGAGTATGGCCTGCTCGGCGCAGTGTTTGGTCTGCAGCCTCTACCAGACTCTCTCTCCTCCCCGTGACTTCTCCTTTTACCAATACCTGATACTTGCATAACTTAATTCGTTGTTGCACAACTTCATTTGCTTTGTGGCAGCAGAGGAAAGGGGGAGAAACTGCGTCCATTGTACCACTACCATGCTTGACCTTTGAGTAACATTTGTTTTATAGGAGAATTCGATGTGTGTTCTGAAGTAAGAAGATGACCGCTATCCTATTTCTTATGTAGATTCTAGACGATACACTTGTACGGTTGTGCTAATAGATGAGTCTTAGACCATGTATATTCTCTAATTTCCCCCTTAGCTTGAACCATCTATTTAACCAGACAATGTCGCGGCTAACTCTAAGAGGAAAAGTTTATCAAAATTGCTCAGAAGCTTGTGGTAGTTCATCTATCTTGCAAGAGGATCTGAGGAAAATCTGATTCAACGCAACGGGAGGGGAACTAGCTGTGGTAATTTTGGGTACTGCCCGCAGATTTTGTACATAGAACATCAACCATCGTCACTGACAGTGGTAGTACTAAATGTGTCCGATCTTCTTCGGCAGATATATGTACTGCTGATTTGGTACATATAGCTTCTATCCTGCTAATTTTGTTGGTTTGTTGAATTATCTTCTTGTAATATACATGCATCAGCTTACTCAAGATAAACTTCCTGAAGAGGTCCGCCTATTGCTTGATGACGCTGTTGCCGGAAACACGGCCAAGGTAGCTGTGCTCCTCATGATGGAGCAGCGCCTGGACATGAAGGTATTATTTGGTGAATTCCCCTGCAGTACTAGTCATTCAATGACTCCAACTTCACAAATTTAAATGCGCGAGGTGCTGCTCCCCAACAAACAACTCCGACCTCTGCCTGAGGCAAAGCTCAGCCAAAGGTGTGACATGGAGCGTGAGAAAATATAAGATTTGGTCAAAGTAAGTTTGACTTTGGAAACGGAGGAAATATGTTTCATCATGATAAGATAATCTTCTAGTCTGTTGATCAGTAGATAAGCAGAGTGATAAGTCGTAACCCTTCAGCAGTCAATCAGATAGCGAAATGTGGACTGTACACGGTCGTTTCGGGTCAGCGGATGAGGTAAAATCATGTCGCACCGACAGTATAACACAGCGCGATTCGGCTTACCCTCTTGAGAGCATCTTCAACGGCCGCCTCAAAAAGCGCGCGCACGCGGTAAACCGAGTTTTAGCGCGTGCGGGACGTTTCGGTGCGCTCCTGCATTGGCGGGATACTCACGCGCGCGGGGAAAAAGGCGGCAGCTCGCACGTTATTTTTGGCGCATCGCTTCCGGCGCGCATTTAAATTGCGGCGCTCGCCACGCGCCTATTCCACACACTTCTCTTTCTCTTCCGCTGCCACGCGCGCCTCCATCGCTTCCTCGTTGCTTTCGCTGCCATGCACGCCTCCACCGCTCCAGCGCCCCGCCACCGACGCGCCACCATGCCGCCGCGCCGCCGAGGAGCGTCGGGCTACCGCGGCGTCCGCCAACGCCCCAACGACGGGTACTACTCCGAGATACGGTCCGGCGAACTCCGGCTCGGCCTCGGCACCTTCGAGATGGCGCACGAGGCCGCCCGCACGTACGACGCGGCGGCGTGGCGCCTAGGCAGGCCGCGCGCGCAGATGAACTTCCAGCAGGCGCTGGACGTCGCCCCGCCGCCTCGTCTTATCACGGCACAAGACCGTGCGGAGCACGCTGAGCGGCAGCGCCGCCTCCTCGTCGCCCAGGAGGACGAGCGGGTCATGGCGGAGTGGCGCCGGCGCCACCCGGAGGACGTCACCCACGAGCAAACCTACTGGGCAAGGCGCCGCGAGGAGCGATTGGACAGGCGTCGGCGGAAGGCCCTGGCGATATCGCAATGCGAAATCGTTCAGAATGGTGGGCCGATGATCTTTACGTCTGATGATGATTGTTGGGAGGACATGTGGCTCGATACCTCGGACCAGACCAGCAAGGATGGCGATGATGATGATGGTGACGACGACTGGGAGTAGGCTGTAGTTGCACTATCTAGTAGTTTATGTCGTTGCACCGTAATTTCTTATCTATCTATGCTATGGAACTATGTAAAATATCTATGTATCATTTTTTTTATCTATAAATTTTATTTATCGTTTTATTAAAAAAATATACGCAATGTTTAGCGCGCGCTGCATTTTAGCGCGGCCGCTGGAGTTACGCGCGCGCGCTCAATTTTAACGCGGGTGCTGGAGCCAGCGCCGACGGCCGCGCCAAACCAGGCGTACGGCGCGCGGCAAATGAGTTTTTAGCGCGGCGCGTTGCGTGGCTGTTGGAGATGCTCTGAGCTCTTCACCTGGTGCTGGGGCGGCGCACGAACCGGCGGCCGCCCGCTTGGAGCCCCGAGACGAGACGGGCCTGACGGGAGGCTGAACCTCAGCCTCCAGGAGGAGGACAGGTCGAGGAGGAACCCGATGGCTAGGCCCGGGAGGAAGTTGGCCGGGCGGAGGCCCGCCGCAAGCCACGGCCCCTC
>NC_041382.1:713766894-713772193 GCF_002162155.2 Triticum dicoccoides | reverse complement strand
GGGTTCAGGAGCGGAGTCGCCGGGGCTGGTGACAGTATCAGTGGGGGTGGACGCCGGAGGCAAGTGGGTGTGTGGTGCTCACCTTCCTTTTGTCGCCGTTGTTGGGGTTTCGCCGCAGCGGAGCAGCCATGGATTGGAAGCAGAGGGGAGAGGCAGTGCTGTGTTTTTTTTTTGCGACCAGGCAATGCTGTGTTTTATTTTGAAAGGAACACCATTGCATTTCATTACCGCACCATACTGGCAGAGACGCCAAATACAATGTTGGTTACATCAGGAGGGAATTACATGCCCGTGGGCAAACAGAAATATTGAAGCTATCAAAGGATACATCTAGCTGGAATTTAATCTCTCTAAACAGGGTTCCAAGATGCGACCAGTCAAAATCGCTGCTAGTGATAGCTTGTTTCAGGTTTAGAGCGTCTGTTTCCAAGATTATACGTCTGCACCCCATTTCTGATGCACACCAAATTGCATTAAGAGCTGCATGTGCTTCAGCTTGTAAGGCATCACCCATATTCTGTAAATGTCCTGCACCAGCAGCCAACACTTCTCCATTTTCATTCCTGATGACAATGCCCCATCCTCCTGAATTTGTGTCTTCCCGAAAAGCACCATCACAATTAATTTTCAAGAAGTTTGCAGGAGGTGGTTTCCAAACCTGGGCTTATCGTTGGCAGAAACTTTTCCTTTTGTTCAACAGGTTCATGTACTCACCCACATGCTTCATTACTGAAAATTGGAGATCTTCAATGGTTCTTGAAGCCTCGCCTTGATTGCACTTATTTCTGTTTGACCACCATAGCCAGAGTAGTGTGCACCAGGCAGTGCTGTGTTGATAGCGTCGTCGTGTTACTATACGGCAGTCGGTACATGGGCCAGCAGTGCTGCTACTGTGTAATAGGCCGGCCCATCCCATGCAACGTGGGCGAGCGCCCGGTCCGCCACGCAGGAGGCGAGATATAAACATGCCTAAGATATCCCCCGTCTCTCTGTCCATCGCAGACTCGCGGCCGAAAAATCCCCATCTTTCTTTCATGCTCCCCGGCGGCGAAGGTCCTGTCACCATAAAGTCAAAGACATGGACGAACACTTTGTGCAGAGCTGCCCGCCGGCCAAGGTTGTCTCTCTCCTCCCGCTCGCTGGCTTGTACGAGGAGAAGATGGAGGCACACACAAAGTAATAACCTGATCTCTCACACTAGCGCACACAAAGGAAACATCAAACATCAATACTAATAGCACATGTACAGGGCCGTTGGACAAGAATGTAGTAGGTGTAGTGTAACAGCTAACAGGCACACGGAACTTCTAAAGTAACCGTCGTAACCAAGTCACCGCTGCAGTCACAAGAGCTATAGCTTGCAACTCAACTTATGCACTTGGACAGAAAGGGGTGAGTAAATAAGTTGCACCGGTGTAATATCTTTCACTGTACTACATGTGAAAAATGATGGATTCTTATACTTTTTTAGCCCACATCAAATGGTCACCGATATTCACGTATATTAAGTAAAACATATAATTTAAACACACGGTTTAACCAAACCTTCAAATATTTAGAACATATTTAATTACATAATGTGTATGCTATTACTTCATATAAGAAAGCTCAATTGCAAATATAAAGACGATATAAACATATTTGCACATAAATAAAAAGACATATGACACAATGTAAAAAAAACTAGGAGGTCAAAAATAGTAAGCTTGGTCGGTTAATAATAAAGAAAATATCAAAAAAGGTAAACTATAGTTTCATCCCAACGGAAAACACCAAATGATCCACAAAATGTCCACACCAGCGTATCTGGACATTTTTTGCCATCCAACGGGAGTCATCAAATGCCCGCGACTTGTCTGGACGTCTGAAGTCCCACAAACCAGAACCAAACTAAGGGGCAATTTAGCGACGTCCGAACACACAGCGGACACACCAACTCAGCCACCTTTTTCTCTTCCTCCTTTCTCTCTGATTTCTTCATTGGACAAGAGACGAACATTTGATGAATATGATTGGATGGCTGCCTCACATGTTTGAGGACGTTTGTTTTGATGACTCCCGTTGATATCCTCACTAGTAGCAAAAAATCCTCCCTAATGCAAAACACAAGAAAATAACAAAGTGTAGGATTTATCGACTCAAAATGAAGTATCAGAAGATACATAACACAATGAGCAGACACCCAACCTCTGTATAATTAGAATGCGCACACATGAAAGCATGCCATCACTAACAAAGTCATATAAAACCGAAGCTAAATGTAAGCAAGGAAATAAAAGCCCCAAAGCAATCCGATTCGTGATCGATAAACTTTAGCAATGACCATGTCCGCAACAACCATCTCATGACACCGCATCGGCGACAAAGTTCTTCAACAACAACATCTTCAGAAAGGGAGCGACACTCAAGCGCCGTTTTCACTGGATCCAACCACCGAGGCCAAAATCTTGGTTTTCAGCCTGAAGAATCAATCCAAGCATATACGACTAATGCCTTCAATAAGGTAACAATATAAAAAAAACATCGCCATTGCCAGGTGTAAACAGCTCGGGCTAGACCTAAGCTGTCACCCCGGAGCTCGAGACTGGGTGTTCGAGTAGCACCTCTATCAAAGTCACTCAAGGGTTGTCTTCAACACTTTTCAATGATCCCAGCAGCTACATGCGATGGCACCGCCGCCGTTGCACAACCATCCCTCCACGTCAAGCTAGCATCCATAATTTGCATCTCACCACTCAAGGCAACCCCTGAATCTAGAGAGATGAACACTCCCGAAGATCTTTCGGCGACTACCGCTATTGTGAAATCATAGGACACTAGTAGAAAAAGGGCTATTGTCCCGGTTCGTGAGGCCCATTTGTCCCGGTTCCTGAACCGGGACTAAAGGGTCATTACTAAAGCCCTAGGCCTTTAGTCCCGGTTCTTACACGAACTAGGACAGATGGGCCTCCACGTGGCCGGTGCTGCGAGCCCTGGCAGGAGGGCCTTTGATCCCGGTTGGTGGCACCAACCGGGACCAAAAGGCATCCACGCGTCAGCTGTTCAGGGGCTAGGATTTTTGTTTTTTTTTGAAGGGGGGGGGAGGATTTGGGGGTTTTGTATGGTTAATTAAGGTGTTTCATATATTGTGTTAGGTAGCTAATTAATTAATAGAGAGAAATGTCCTCTCTTATCTCCGTGCTTGGTCGACTGTACGTACTATACGTATAGAGAGGCCCTCGACACGCTAGCTAGTAAGCAAATAAAGGAAACCATTAAGTACAGAAGTCCGTCATGCATACCGAGAGAAGTGATCGACCTCTCCTTCTCCGAGAGATTGGTCGAACAACAAGTTTTCGTATTATCTATCCGACGCTACTGGCTACATACATATACAATATGTAAGATCTCTTACAATCCCCTAGCATCTGAAGTCAAGTTTCACATGGTATTCTTCGGCTTTATTGATGACGTGGTCAAGAAAGAATCCCGCCAATTCCTCTTGAATTGCTTTCATGCGATCTTCTGGTAGGAGTTCATTCCGCATCTGCCACGTCTAATTTGAAGAAGGGGGTTAATACATATATATATGAATGAAACTCAACAGAAATGATAGTGTAATAAAATGAAATTGTGAATATTATTGCTTATGAACTTCATATTGTCTTTTAGAGTAGCCCCGCTTATCTTTGCAAGTCGCGTCGTAGATGAACTCGCACATGTAGTATCCACAGTAATCATTCCTTTATTCCTGCCACAAGCATTTTACGAGAAATAGAGGTCAATCAAACTGATAATGAAGCATTATAAATGGCATTGATGAAAGTAGCTACAATCAACGGGAGATGCGCGGAAGTAGCTAGCTAGTAGTACTTACTTTCGGGTATGTATATCACAGCTCCCTCGGGAGTCCCGGAGCTTCTGCGGTGAACCTTTTCCAAACCCTGCAAGACAAAAAAAATAATTATTACTTGAGATATCACCAAATGAACAAAAAGTTACCGATATGGTGCGATAATGATCGATTGAACTTACTTGTTGAGAATTTTAGTCATGTCCACATATGTCTCGGGATCTTTTTGTCTCGAGTCTAAGACGACTACTAGTCCCTGCTCAAACTTAATCTCCAGGAGAATATAGTGGAAGCTGCGCACGCATGCATAACTCATCAATTAATTACACTACTATAACCTCGAGTAATAAGGAAAACCGAATATGCACAAGACAGTAACACTCACTTGAAGTTGTAAGGAAAGAGTATTTTATCTTTGTTTTGATTTATTACCAACGATTTGAGCAAGTTGGCCTCGGCTTCTTTGGCATTCTTTTTAACCGTAAATTCATCTATGAGATTTGTGTTAATGAACCCAATATCATACATTTCTGCTTTTCTGCACTCGACGATCTTCAATCTACATCCCCTGGGCTCACGAACCGGAACGAATGCCCCCCATGGGTCACGGTTCGTGCAGAACCGGGACTAATGGGCTGGCTAAGCCCGAACCAAAGCCATGTTTTCTACTAGTGGGAGGTCGTTGCAGGACAGTCAACAGTCGCTCGCACAGGCCGGCTGGATCTTGATCACCACCACCAAGGTGTGGACCGTATTTCTGCCGACCGCCTCCCGACAGAGAGCCAAACACACGTGGTCAACCCTTCGCAGCCGCCGTAGTCCACCTACCTGTTGGGGAACGTAGTAATTTCAAAAATTTCCTACGCACACGCAAGATCATGGTGATGCATAACAACGAGAGAGGAGAGTGTGATCTACGTACCCTTGTAGATCGACAATGGAAGCGTTAACTTGGTTGATGTAGTCGTACGTCTTCATGGCCCGACCGATCAAGCACCGAAACTACGGCACCTCCGAGTTTTAGCACACGTTCAGCTCGATGACGATCCCCGGACTCCGATCCAGCAAAGTGTCGGGGAAGAGTTCCGTCAGCACAACGGCGTGGTGACGATCTTGATGTACTACCGTCGCAGGGCTTCGCCTAAGCACCGCTACAATATTATCGAGGATTATGGTGGAAGGGGGCACCGCACACGGCTAAGAATATGATCACGTGGATCAACTTGTGTGTCTAGGGGTGCCCCCTGCCCCCGTATATAAAGGAGCAAGGGGGAGGAGGCCGGCCGGCCCCTATGGCGCGCCAAGGAGGAGTCCTCCTCCTAGTAGGAGTAGGACTCCTACTAGGAGGGGGGAAGAAGTGGGGAGGGAGAAGGAAAGGGGGGCGCCGCCCTCCCTCTCCTAGTCCAATTCGGACCAGGGGGGAGGAGGCGCGCGGCCCACCTTTGGCTGCCCCTCTCTCTCTCCACT
>NC_041382.1:713740484-713766641 GCF_002162155.2 Triticum dicoccoides | reverse complement strand
GCTCTCCGGTTTTCTTTGAAATCACCCGGAACACTTCCGGTGTCCGAATATAGCCGTCCAATATATCAATCTTTATGTCTCGACCATTTCGAGACTCCTCGTCATGTCCGTGATCACATTCGGGACTCCGGACAACCTTCGGTACATCAAAATGCATAAACTCATAATATAACTGTCATCGTAACCTTAAGCGTGCGGACCCTACGGGTTCGAGAACAATGTAGACATGACCGAGACACGTCTCCGGTCAATAACCAATAGCGGAACCTGGATGCTCATATTGGATCCCACATATTATATGAAGATCTTTATCGGTCAGACCGCATAACAACATACGTTGTTCCCTTTGTCATCGGTATGTTACTTGCCCGAGATTCGATCATCGGTATCTTAATACCTAGTTCAATCTCGTTACCGGCAAGTCTCTTTACTCGTTCCGTAATACATCATCTCACAACTAACTCATTAGTTGCAATGCTTGCAAGGCTTATGTGATGTGCATTACCGAGAGGGCCCAGAGATACCTCTCCGACAATCGGAGTGACAAATCCTAATCTCGAAATACGCCAACCCAACATGTACCTTTGGAGACACCTGTAGAGCACCTTTATAATCACGCATTTACGTTGTGACGTTTGGTAGCACACAAAGTGTTCCTCCGGCAAACGGGAGTTGCATAATCCATAGTCATAGGAACATGTATAAGTCATGAAGAAAGCAATAGCAACATACTAAACGATCGGGTGCTAAGCTAATGGAATGGGTCATGTCAATCACATCATTCTCCTAATGATGTGATCCCGTTAATCAAATAACAACTCTTTTGTTTATGGTTAGGAAACATAACCATCTTCGATTAACGAGCTAGTCAAGTAGAGGCATACTAGTGACACTTTGTTTGTCTATGTATTCACACAAGTATTATGTTTCTGGTTAATACAATTCTAGCATGAATAATAAACATTTATCATGATATAAGGAAATAAATAATAACTTTATTATTGCCTCTAGGGCATATTTCCTTCAGTCTCCCACTTGCACTAGAGTCAATAATCTAGTTCACATCGCCATGTGATTTAACAGCAATAGTTCACATCACCATGTGATTAACACCCATAGTTCACATTGATATGTGATCAACACCCAAAGGGTTTACTAGAGTCAGTAATCTAGTTCACATCGCTATGTGATTAACACCCAAAGAGTGTTGGGGAACGTAGCAATAATTCAAAATTTTCCTACGTGTCACCAAGATTTATCTATGGAGAGACCAGCAACGAGGGGAAGGAGAGTGCATCTACATACCCTTGTAGATAGCTAAGCGGAAGCTTTCAAGTGAACGGGGTTGATGGAGTCGTACTCGTCGTGATCCAAATCACCGATGACCAAGTGCCGAATGGACGGCACCTCCGCGTTCCACACACGTACAGCCCGGTGACATCTCCCACGCCTTGATCCAGCAAGGAGAGAGGGAGAGGTTGAGGAAGACTCCATCCAGCAGCAGCACAATGGCGTGGTGGTGGTGGAGGAGCGTGGCAATCCTGCAGGGCTTCGCCAAGCACCACGGGAGAGGAGAAGGACTTGGGAGAAGGGGAGGGCTGCACCAGAACATTGGTATGGCTGCCCTCCCAACCCCCACATATATATAGGGGCAAGGGAGAGGGGGGAGGCGCAGCCTTGGCCCTTCCTCCAAGGAAGGGTGCGGCTAGGAGGAGTCCCTCCTCCCCAAGGCACCTCGGAGGTGCCTTCCCCCTTTAGGACTCTTCCTTTCCTTATCCTTTGGTGCATGGGCCTCTTGGGGCTGGTGCCCTTGGCCCATATAGGCCAAGGTGCACACCCCTACAGCCCATGTGGCCCCCCGGGGCAGGTGGCCCCACCCGGTGGACCCCCGGAACCCTTTCGGTGGTCCCAGTACAATACCGGTGACCCCGAAACTTGTCCGGTGACCAAAACAGGACTTCCCATATATAAATCTTTACCTCCGGACCATTCCGGAACTCCTCGTGACGTCCGGGATCTCATCCGGGACTCCGAACAACATTCGGTAACCACATACAAACTTCCTTTATAACCCTAGCGTCATTGAACCTTAAGTGTGTAGACCCTACGGGTTCGGGAACCATGTAGACATGACCGAGACGTTCTCCGGTCAATAACCAACAGCGGGATCTGGATACCCATGTTGGCTCCCACATGTTCCACGATGATCTCATCGGATGAACCACGATGTCAAGGACTTAATCAATCCCGTATACAATTCCCTTTGTCTAGCGGTATGATACTTGCCCGAGATTCGATCGTCGGTATCCCGATACCTTGTTCAATCTCGTTACCGGCAAGTCTCTTTACTCGTTCCGTAACACATCATCCCGTGATCAACTCCTTGATCACATTGTGCACATTATGATGATGTCCTATCGAGTGGGCCCAGAGATACCTCTCCGTCACACGGAGTGACAAATCCCAGTCTCGATTCGTGCCAACCCAACAGACACTTTCGGAGATACCTGTAGTGTACCTTTATAGCCACCCAGTTACGTTGTGACGTTTGGCACACCCAAAGCACTCCTACAGTATCCGGGAGTTGCACAATCTCATGGTCTAAGGAAATGATACTTGACATTAGAAAAGCTTTAGCAAACGAACTACACGATCTTGTGCTAGGCTTAGGATTGGGTCTTGTCCATCACATCATTCTCCTAATGATGTGATCCCGTTATCAATGACATCCAATGTCCATGGTCAGGAAACCGTAACCATCTATTGATCAATGAGCTAGTCAACTAGAGGCTTACTAGGGACATGGTGTTGTCTATGTATCCACACATGTATCTGAGTTTCCTATAAATACAATTATAGCATGGATAATAAACGATTATCATGAACAAGGAAATATAATAATAACTAATTTATTATTGCCTCTAGGGCATATTTCCAACAGTCTCCCACTTGCACTAGAGTCAATAATCTAGTTCACATCGCCATGTGATTAACACTCACAGGTCACATCGCCATGTGACCAACATCCAAAGAGTTTACTAGAGTCAATAATCTAGTTCACATCACTATGTGATTAACACTCGATGAGTTCTGGGTTTGATCCTATTGCTTGTGAGAGAGGTTTTAGTCAACGGGTCTGAACCTTTCAGATCCGTGTGTGCTTTACAAATCTCTATGTCATCTCCTAGATGCAGCTACCACGCTCTATTTGGAGCTATTCCAAATAACTGTTCTACTATACGAATCCAGTTTACTACTCAGAATAATCTGGATTAGTGTCAAAGTTCGCATCGGCGTAACCCTTTACAACGAACTCTTTTACCACCTCCATAATCGAGAAAATTCCTTAGTCCACTAGTTACTAAGGATAACTTTGACCGCTGCCCTGCGATCCATTCTTGGATCACTCTTGTACCCCTTGACTGACTCATGGCAAGGCACATTTCAGGTGCGGTACACATCATAGCATACTGTAGAGCCTATGTCTTAAGCAGAGGGGACGACCTTCGTCCTTTCTCTCTATTCTGCCGTGGTCGAGCTTTAAGTCCTAACTTCATACCTTACAACTCAGGCAAGAACTCCTTCTTTGACTGATCCATCTTGAACACCTTCAAGATCATGTCAAGGTATGTGCTCATTTGAAAGTACCATTAAGCGTTTTGATCTATCCTTATAGATCTTGATGCTCAATGTTCAAGTAGCTTAATCCAGGCTTTCCATTGAAAAACACTTTCCAAATAACCCTATATGCTTTCCAGAAATCCTACGTCATTTCTGATCCATAATATGTCAATAACATATACTCATCAGAAATTCTATAGTGCTCCCACTCACTTCTTTGGAAATACAAGTTTCTCATAAACTTTGTATACACCCAAAATCTTTGATCATCTCATCAAAGCATACATTCCAACTCCGAGATGCTTACTCCAGTCCTTAGAAGGATTGCTGGAGCTTTGCATACTTATTAGCATCTTTCAGGATTGACAAAACCTTCCGGTTGTATCACATACAACCTTTCCTCAAGGAAATCATCGAGGAAACAATGTTTTGACATCCTATCAGCAAGATTTCATAAATAATGCAGTAATCACTAATATAATTCCAACAGACTCTTAGCATCGCTACGAGTGAGAAAGTCTCACCGTAGTCAACTCCTTGAACTTGTCGGGAAACATCTTAACGACAAGTCGAGCTTTCTTAATGGTGATACTTACCATCATTGTCCGTCGTCCTTTTAAAATCCATATGTACCTAACAGCCTTACGACCATCAAGTAGTTCTTCCAAAGTCTACACTTTGTTTTCATACATGGATCCTCTCTCGGATTTTATGGCCTCGAGCCATTTATCAGAATCCGGGCCCACCATCGCTTCTCCATAGCTCGTAGGTTCATTGTTGTCTAGCAACATGACTTCCAAGACAGGATTACGTACCACTCTGAAGTAGTACACATCCTTGTCATCCCACGAGGTTTGGTAGTGACTTGATCTGAAGTTTCATGATCACTATCATAAGCTTCCACTTCAATTGGTGTAGGTGCCATAGGAACAACTTCCTGTGCCCTGCCACACACTAGTTGAAGAGACGGTTCAATAACCTCATCAAGTCTCCACCATCCTCCCACTCAATTCTTTCGAGAGAAACTTTTCCTCGAGAAAGGACCCGATTCTAGAAACAATCCCTTATTGCTTTCGAATCTGAGACAGGAAGTATACCCAACAGTTTTGGGTGTCCTATGAAGATGCATTTATCCGCTTTGGGTTCGAGCTTATCAGCCTGAAACTTTTTCACATAAGCGCCGCAGCCCCAAACTTTTAAGAAATGACATCTTAGGTTTCTCTAAACCATAGTTCATACGGTGTCATCTCATCGGAATTACGTGGTGCCCTATTTAAAGTGAATGTGGTTGTCTCTAATGCCTAACCCATAAACTATCGTGGTAATTCGATAAGAGACATCATGGTATGCATCATATCCAATAGGGTGCAGTTATGATGTTCGGACACACCATCACACTATGGTGTTCCAGGCTGTATCAGTTGTGAAACAATTTCCACAATGTCTTAATTCTGTCAAACTCGTAATTCAGATATTCATCTCTATGATCATATCATAGATATTTTATCCTCTTGTCACGACGATCTTTCAACTTCACCCTGAAATTACTTGAACCTTTCAATAATTCAGACTCGTGATTTATCAAATAAATGTACTCAACATCTACTCAAATCATCTGTGAAGTAAGAACATAATGATATCCACTACACGCCTCAGCACTCATTGGACTGCACACATCAAAATGTATTACTTCCAACAAGTTGCTTTCTAGTTCCATTTTACTGAAAACGAGGCTTTCAGTCATCTTGCCCATGTGGTATGATTTGCATGTCTCAAGTGATTCAAAATCAAATGAGTCAAAACGGTCCATTTGCATGGAGTTTCTTCATGCATATACACCAATAGACGTGGTACGCATGTCTCAATCCTTTCAAAAATGAGTGAGTCCAAAGATCCATCAACATGGAGCTTCTTCATGCGTTTTATACCGATATGACTTACGTGGCAGTGCCACAAGTAGGTGGTACTATCATTACTATCTTTTGGCATGAACATGTGTATCACTACGATCGAGATTCAATAAACCATTCATTTTAGGTGTAAGACCATTGAAGGCATTATTCAAATAAACAGAGTAACCATTATTCTCCTTAAATGAACAACCGTATTGCGATAGACATAATCCAATCATGTCTATGCTCAATGCAAACACCAATCTCGATGGTAGAAGGAGCGTACGATATTTGATCATATCAACATTGGAAACACTTCCAACACATATCGTTAGCTCACCTTTAGCTAGTCTCCGTTTATTCCGTAGCTTTTATTTCGAGTTTACTAACACTTAGCAACCGAACCGGTATCTAATACCATGGTGCTACTAGGAGTACTAGTAAAGTACACATTAACATAATGTATATCCAATATACTTCTATCGACCTTTCCAGCCTTCTCATCTACCAAGTATCTAGGGTAATTCTGCTCCAGTGGCTGTTCCCCTTATTACAGAAGCACTTAGTCTCGGGTTTGGGTTCAACTTTGGGTTTCTTCATTAGAGCAGCAGCTGATTTGCCGTTTCATGAAGTATCCCTTCTTGCCCTTGCCCTTCTTGAAACTAGTGGTTTCACCAACCATCAACAATTGATGCTCCCTTTTGATTTCTACTTTCGCGGAGTCAAACATCACGAATATCTCAAGGATCATCATATATGTCCCTGATATATCATAGTTCATCACGAAGCTCTAGCAGCTTGGTGGTAATGACTTCGGAGAAACATCACTATCTTATCTGGAAGATTAACTCCCACTTGATTCAAATGATTGTTGTACTCAGACAATCTGAGCACAAGCTCAACAATTGAGCTTTTCTCCCTTAGTTTGCAGGCTAAGAAAAACGTCGGAGGTCTTATACCTCTTGACGTGGGCACGAGCCTGAAATCCCAATTTCAGCCCTCGAAACATCTCATATGTTTCGCGACGTTTCAAAACCGTCTTCGGTGCCTCAATTCTAAACCGTTTAACTGAACTATCACGTAGTTATCAAAATGTGTATGTCAGATGTTCGCAACATCCATAGACAACGTTCGAGGTTCAGCACACTAAGCGGTGCATTAAGGACATAAGCCTTCTGTGAAGCAATGAGGACAATCCTCAGTTTACGGACCTAGTCCGCATAATTGCTACTATCAACTTTCAACTAAATTTTCTCTAGGAACATATCTAAACAGTAGAACTGAAGCGCAAGCTACGACATAATTTGCGAAGATCTTTTGACTATGTTCAGGATAATTAAGTTCATCTTATGAACTCCCACTCAGATAGACATCCCTCTAGTCATCTAAGCGATTACATGATCCGAGTCAACTAGGCCGTGTCCGATCATCACGTGAGACGGACTAGTCATCATCGGTGAACATCTTCATGTTGATCGTATCTACCATACGACTCATGCTCGAGCTTTCGGTCTCTGTGTTCCGAGGCCATGTCTGTACATGCTAGGCTCGTCAAGTTAACCCTAAGTGTTTTGCATGTGTAAAACTGTCTTACACCCGTTGTATGTGAACGTAAGGATCTATCACACCCGATCATCACGTGGTGCTTTGAAACGACGAACTTTAGCAACGGTGCACAGTTAGGGGAGAACACTTCTTGAAATTTTAATGAGGGATCATCTTATTTACTACCGTCGTTCTAAGGAAATAAGATGTATAAATATGATAATCATCACATGCAATCAAATAATAGTGACATGATATGGCCAATATCATATAGCTCCTTTGATCTCCATCTTGGGGCTCCATGATCATCTTGTCACCGGCATGACACCATGATCTCCATCATCATGATCTCCATCATCGTGTCTTCTTGAAGTTGTCTCGTCATCTATTACTTCTACTGTTGGGTTTCGTAGTAATTTCAAAAAATTTCCTACGCACACGCAAGATCATGTGATGCATAGCAACGAGGGGAGAGTATTGTCTACGTACCCAACGCAGACCGACTGCGGAAGCAATGACACGACGTAGAGGAAGTAGTCGTACGTCTTCTCGGTCCAACCGATCAAGCACCGAAACTACGGCACCTCCGAGTTCGAGCACACGTTCAGCTCGATGACGATCCCCGGACTCCGATCCAGCAAAGTGTCGGGGAAGAGTTCCGTCAGCACGACGGTGTGGTGACAATCTTGATGAACTACAGCAGCAGGGCTTCGCCTAAACTCCGCTACAGTATTATCGAGGAATATGGTAGCTGGGGGCGCCGCACACGGCTAAGGAATAGATCACGTGGATCAACTTGTGTGTCTTTGGTGCTAGCCTTGCCCCTCTATTTATATGTTGAGCCCCGGGGTCGAAACTTGGAGCAAAAGCCTCCTCAAAGTCGGTTTTTTCCCGAAAGGCAAGAGTCCCACTCGGACTCCAGGACCAAACGCCACAATCCTGGGTGTCTGGCCCAGACGCCATGGGCCTCGGCGTCTGGCCCAGGGCCAGACGCCAGGGTCTCCGGCGTTTGGCCCCCTGGACTCCGCAAAACTCCTTTTGCACCGATCTAAAGCCTCATGGGCTTGACCCCTTGGCCTAACCATATCATCCAATATATGAATCTTTACGTCTCGACCATTTCGAGACTCCTCGTCATGTCCCCAATCTCATCCGGGACTCCGAACTCCTTCGGTACATCAAAACATGTAAACTCATAATATAACTGTCATCATAACCTTAAGCGTGCGGACCCTACGGGTTCGAGAACAATGTAGACATGACCGAGACACGTCTCCGGTCAATAACCAATAGCGGGACCTGGATGCCCATATTGGCTCCTACATGTTCTACGAAGATCTTTATCGGTCAGACCGCATAACAACATACGTTGTTCCCTTTGTCATCGGTATGTTACTTGCCCGAGATTCGATCGTCGGTATCCAATACCTAGTTCAATCTCGTTACCGGCAAGTCTCTTTACTCGTTCCGTAATACATCATCTCACAACTAACATATTAGTTGTAATGCTTGCAAGGCTTATGTGATGTGTATTACTGAGAGGGCCCAGAGATACCTCTCCGACAATCGGAGTGACAAATCCTAATCTCGAAATACGCCAACCCAACATCGACCATTGGAGACACCTGTAGTACTCCTTTATAATCACCCAGTTACGTTGTGACGTTTGGTAGTACCCAAAGTGTTCCTCCGGTAAACGGGAGTTGCATAATCTCATAGTCATAGGAACATGTATAAGTCATGAAGAAAGCAATAGCAACATACTAAACGATCAGGTGCTAAGCTAATGGAATGGGTCATGTCAATCAGATCATTCTACTAATGATGTGACCTCGTTAATCAAATAACAACTCATTGTTCATGGTTAGGAAACATAACCATCTTTGATTAACGAGCTTAGTCAAGTAGAGGCATACTAGTGACACTTTGTTTGTCTATGTATTCACACATGTATTATGTTTCCGGTAAATACAATTCTAGCATGAATAATAAACATTTATCATGATTATAAGGAAATAAATAATAACTTTATTATTGCCTCTAGGGCATATTTCCTTCAGTCTCCCACTTGCACTAGAGTCAATAATCTAGTTCACATCGTCATGTGATTTAACACCAATATTCATATCTGTATATGATTAACACCCATAGTTCACATCATCATGTGACCAACACCCAAAGGGTTTACTAGAGTCAATAATCTAGTTCACATCGCTATGTGATTAACATCCAAAGAGTACTAAGGTGTGATCATGTTTTGCTCGTGAGAGAAGCTTAGTCAACGGGTCTGTCACATTCAGAGCCGTATGTATTTTGCAAATATTCGATGTCTACAATGCTCTGTACGGAGCTACTCTAGCTAATCGCTCCCACTTTCAATATGTATCCAGATTGAGACTTAGAGTCATCTGGATCAGTGTAAAAGTTTGCACTGATGTAACTTTTACAACAAACTCTTTTATCACCTCCATAATCGAGAAACATCTCCTTAGTCCTTACTAAGGATATTCTTGACCAATGTCCAGTGATCTACTCCTAGATCACTATTGTACTCCCTTGCCAAATACAGAGCAAGGTATACAATAGGTCTGGTACAAAGCATAGCATACTTTATAGAACCTATGACTGAGGCATAGGGAATGACTTTTCATTCTCTTTCTATTTTCTGTTGTGGTCGGGATTTGAGTCTTACTCAATTTCATACCTTTGCAACACAGGCAAGAACTTTTCTTTAACTGTTCCATTTTGAACTATTTCAAAATCTTGCCAAGGTATGTACTCATTGAAAATCTTATCAAGCGTCTTGATCTATCTCAATAGATCTTGATGCTCAATATATAAGTAGCCTTTTACTGAGGTCTTTTCTTTTTAAAGAACTCCTTTAAAACACTCATTTATGCTTTGCAGAAAAATTCTACATCATTTCTGATCAACAATATGTCACTCACATATACTAATCAGAAAGGCTGTAGTGCTCCCACTCACTTTATTGTAAATACAGGCTTCATCGTAAGTCCATATAAAACTATATGCTTTGATCAACTTATCAAAGCGTATATTCCAACTCCGAGATGCTTGCACCAGTCCATAGATGGATCGCTGGAGCTTGCACATTTTGTTAGCACCTTTAGGATTGACAAAACCTTCTGGTTGCATCATATACAACTCTTCTTTAATAAATCCATTAAGGAATGCAGTTTTGACATCCATTTGCCAGATTTCATAAAATGTGGCAATTGCTAACATGATTCAGATAGACTTAAGCATCGATACGAGTGAGAAAACCTCATCGTATTCAACACCTTGAACTTGTTGAAAAACTTTTGCAACAAGTCGAGCTTGGTAGATAGTAACACTACTATCAGTGTCCGTCTTCCTCTTGAAGATCCATTTATTTAACATGGTTTTGCTGATCATCGAGCAAGTCAATCAAAGTCCATACTTTGTTGTCATACATGGATCATATCTCAGATTTTATGGCCTCAAGCCATCTCGCGGAATCTGGGCTCATCATCGCTTCCTCATAGTTCGTAGGTTCATCATGGTCTAGTAACATGACTTCCAGAACATGATTACTACACCACTCTGGTGCAGATCTTACTCTGGAAGACCTACGAGGTTCTGTAGTAACTTGATCTGAAGTTTTATGATCAATATCATTAGCTTCCTCACTAATTGGTGTATTTGTCACAGGAACTGATTTCTGTGATGAACTACTTTCCAATAAGGGAGCAGGTACAGTTACCTCATCAAGTTCTACTTTCCTCCCATTCACTTCTTTCGAGAGAAACTCCTTCTCTAGAAATGATCCATTCTTAGCAATGAATGTCTTGCCTTCGGATCTGTGATAGAAGGTGTACCCTACAGTTTCCTTTGGGTATCCTATGAAGACACATTTCTCCGATTTGGGTTCGAGCTTATCAGGTTGAAGCTTTTTCACATAAGCATCGCAGCCCCAAACTTTAAGAAACGACAACTTGGGTTTCTTGCTAAACCACAGTTCATATAGTGTCGTCTCAACGGATTTAGATGGTGCCCTATTAACGTGAATGCAGCTGTCTCTAATGCATAACCTCAAAACGAAAATGGTAAATCAATAAGAGACATCATAGATCGCACCATATCCAATAAAGTGAGGTTACGACGTTCGGACACACCATAACATTGTGGTGTTCCAGGTGGCGTGAGCTATGAAACTATTCCACATTCTTTTAATTGAAGACCAAACTCGTAACACAAATATTCGTCTCCGTGATCAGATCGCAGAAACTTTATTTTTCTTGTTACGATGATTTTTCCACTTCACTCTGAAATTCTTTGAACCTTTCAATTATTTCAGACTTATGTTTCATCAAGTAGATATCCCCATATCTGCTCAAATCATCTTGTGAAGGTCAGAAAATAATGATACCTGCTGTAAGCCTTTCATCGGACCACATACATCGGTATGTATGATTTCCAACAAATCTGTTGCTTGCTTCATTGTTCCGGAGAACGGCGTTTTAGTCATCTTGCCCATAAGGCATGGTTCGCAAGCATCAAGTGATTCATAATCAAGTGATTCCAAAATCCCATCAGCATGGAGTTTCTTCATGCGCTTTACACCAATATGACCTAAACGGCAGTGCCATAAATAAGTTGCATTATCATTATTAACTTTACATCTTTTGGTTTCAATATTATGAATATGTGTATCACTAAGATCGAGATCCAATGAACTATTTTCATTGGGTGTGTAACCATATAAAGTTTTATTCATGTAAACAGAACAACAATTTATTCTTTTACTTAAATGAATAACCGTATTACAATAAACATGATCAAATCATATTCATGCTCAACGCAAACACCAAATAACACTTATTTAGTTTCAACACTAATCCCGAAATTATAGGGAGTGTGCGATGATGATCATATCAATCTTGGAACCACTTCCAACACACATCGTCACTTCACCCTTAACTAGTCTCTGTTTATTCTGTAACTCCCGTTTCGAGTTACTAATCTTAGCAACTGAACTAGTATCAAATACTTAGGGTTTGCTATAAACACTAGTAAAGTACACATCAATAACATGTATATCAAATATACTTATGTTCACTTTGCCATCCTTCTTATCCGCCAATCACTTGGGGTGATTCCGTTTTCGGTGACCAGTCCCTTTGCAGTAGAAGCACTTAGTCTCAGGCTTAGGACCAGACTTGGGCTTCTTCACTTGAGCAGCAACTTGCTTGCCATTCTTCTTGAAGTTCCCCTTCTTCCCTTTGCCCTTTTCTTGAAACTAGTGGTCTTATCAACCATCAACACTTGATGTTTTTCTTGATTTCTACCTTCATTGATTTCATCATCACGAAGAGCTTGGGAGTTGTTTCCGTTATCCCTTGCATATTATAGTTCATCACGAAGTTCTACTAACTTGGTGATGGTGACTAGAGAATTCTGTCAATCACTATCTTATCTGGAAGATTAACTCCCACTTGATTCAAGCGATTGTAGTACCCAGACAATCTGAGCACATGCTCACTAGTTGAGCGATTCTCCTCCATCTTTTAGCTATAGAACTTGTTGGAGACTTCATATCTCACAACTCGGGTATTTGCTTGAAATATTAACTTCAACTCCTGGAACATCTCATATGGTCCATGACGTTCAAAACGTCTTTGAAGTCCCGATTCTAAGCCGTTAAGCATGGTGCACTTAAACTATCAAGTAGTCATCATATTGAGCTGTTCATAACGTTTGCATCTGCTCCTGCAATAGGTCTGTCACCTAGCGGTGCATCAAGGACATAATTCTTCTGTGCAGCAATGAGGATAATCCTCAGATCACGGATCCAATCCGCATCATTGCTACTAACATCTTTCAACACAATTTTCTCTAGGAACATATCAAAATAAACACAGGGAAGCAACAACGCGATCTATTGATCTATAATTTGCAAAATACTACCAGGACTAAGTTCATGATAAATTTAAGTTCAATTAATCATATTACTTAAGAACTCCCACTTAGACAGACATCCCTCTAATCCTCTAAGTGATCACGTGATCCAAATCAACTAAACCATGTCCGATCATCACGTGAGATGGAGTAGTTTCAATGGTGAACATCACTATGTTGATCATATCTACTATATGATTCACGCTCGACCTTTCGGTCTCCGTGTTCCGAGGCCATATCTGTATATGCTAGGCTCATCAAGTTTAACCTGAGTATTCTGCGTGTGCAAAACTGGCTTGCACCCGTTGTAGATGGACGTAGAGCTTATCACACCCGATCATCACGTGGTGTCTGGGCACGACGAACTTTGGCAACGGTGCATACTCAGGGAGAACACTTCTTGATAATTTAGTGAGAGATCATCTTATAATGCTACCGTCGATCAAAGCAAGATAAGATGCATAAAAAGATAAACATCACATGCAATCAATATAAGTGATATGATATGGCCATCATCATCTTGTGCTTGTGATCTCCATCTCCAAAGCACCGTCATGATCACCATCGTCACCGGCGCGACACCTTGATCTCCATCGTAGCATCATTGTCGTCTCGCCAATCTTATGCTTCCACGACTATCACTACCGTTTAGTAATAAAGTAAAGCATTACATCGCGATTGCATTGCATACAATAAAGCGACAACCATATGGCTCCTGCCAGTTGCCGATAACTCGGTTACAAAACATGATCATCTCATACAATAAAATTCAGCATCATGCTTTGACCATATCACATCACAACATGCCCTGCAAAAACAAGTTAGACGTCCTCTACTTTGTTGTTGCATGTTTTACGTGGCTGCTACGGGCTTAAGTAAGAACCAATCTCACCTACGCATCAAAACCACAACGATAGTTTGTCAAATAGACTCCGTTTTAACCTTCTCAAGGACCGGGCGTAGCCATACTCGGTTCAACTAAAGTTGGAGAGACAGTCGCCCGCAAGCCATCTATGTGCAAAGCACGTTGAGGGAACCGGTCTCGCGTAAGCGTACGCGTAAGGTTGGTCCGGGTCGTCTCGTCCAACAATACCGCCGAACCAAAGTATGACATGCTGGTAGGCAGTATGACTTGTATCGTCCACAACTCACTTGTGTTCTACTCGTGCATATAACATCAACATAAGTAACCTAGGCTCGGATGCCACTGTTGGGTTTCGTAGTAATTTCAAAAAATTTCCTACGCACACGCAAGATCATGTGATGCATAGCAACGAGGGGAGAGTATTGTCTACGTACCCAACGCAGACCGACTGCGGAAGCAATGACACGACGTAGAGGAAGTAGTCGTACGTCTTCTCGGTCCAACCGATCAAGCACCGAAACTACGGCACCTCCGAGTTCGAGCACACGTTCAGCTCGATGACGATCCCCGGACTCCGATCCAGCAAAGTGTCGGGGAAGAGTTCCGTCAGCACGACGGCGTGGTGACAATCTTGATGAACTACAGCAGCAGGGCTTCGCCTAAACTCCGCTACAGTATTATCGAGGAATATGGTAGCTGGGGGCGCCGCACACGGCTAAGGAATAGATCACGTGGATCAACTTGTGTGTCTTTGGTGCTAGCCCTGCCCCTCTATTTATATGTTGAGCCCCGGGGTCGAAACTTGGAGCAAAAGCCTCCTCAAAGTCGGTTTTTCCCGAAAGGCAAGAGTCCCACTCGGACTCCAGGACCAAACGCCACAATCCTGGGCGTCTGGCCCAGACGCCATGGGCCTCGGCGTCTGGCCCAGGGCCAGACGCCAGGGTCTCCGGCGTTTGGCCCCCTGGACTCCGCAAAACTCCTTTTGCACCGATCTAAAGCCTCATGGGCTTGACCCCTTGGCCTAACCATATCATCCAATATATGAATCTTTACGTCTCGACCATTTTGAGACTCCTCGTCATGTCCCCAATCTCATCCGGGACTCCGAACTCCTTCGGTACATCAAAACATGTAAACTCATAATATAACTGTCATCGTAACCTTAAGCGTGCGGACCCTACGGGTTCGAGAACAATGTAGACATGACCGAGACACGTCTCCGGTCAATAACCAATAGCGGGACCTGGATGCCCATATTGGCTCCTACATGTTCTACGAAGATCTTTATCGGTCAGACCGCATAACAACATACGTTGTTCCCTTTGTCATCGGTATGTTACTTGCCCGAGATTCGATCGTCGGTATCCAATACCTAGTTCAATCTCGTTACCGGCAAGTCTCTTTACTCGTTCCGTAATACATCATCTCACAACTAACATATTAGTTGTAATGCTTGCAAGGCTTATGTGATGTGTATTACTGAGAGGGCCCAGAGATACCTCTCCGACAATCGGAGTGACAAATCCTAATCTCGAAATACGCCAACCCAACATCGACCATTGGAGACACCTGTAGTACTCCTTTATAATCACCCAGTTACGTTGTGACGTTTGGTAGTACCCAAAGTGTTCCTCCGGTAAACGGCAGTTGCATAATCTCATAGTCATAGGAACATGTATAAGTCATGAAGAAAGCAATAGCAACATACTAAACGATCGGGTGCTAAGCTAATGGAATGGGTCATGTCAATCAGATCATTCTACTAATGATGTGACCTCGTTAATCAAATAACAACTCATTGTTCATGGTTAGGAAACATAACCATCTTTGATTAACGAGCTAGTCAAGTAGAGGCATACTAGTGACACTTTGTTTGTCTATATATTCACACATGTATTATGTTTCCGGTAAATACAATTCTAGCATGAATAATAAACATTTATCATGATTATAAGGAAATAAATAATAACTTTATTATTGCCTCTAGGGCATATTTCCTTCATCTACTACTATGGCTAACGCTTTAGCAATAAAGTAAAGTAATTACATGACGTTTAAGTTGACACGCATGTCATAAATAAATAAAGACAACTCCTATGGCTCCTGCCGGTTGTCATACTCATCGACATGCAAGTCGTGATACCTATTACAAGAACATGATCAATCTCATACATCACATATATCATTCATCACATTCTTTTGGCCATATCAAATCACATAGCACACCCTGCAAAAACAAGTTAGACGTCCTCTAATTGTTGTTTGCATGTTTTACGTGGCTGCTATGGGTTTCTAGCAAGAACGTTTCTTACCTACGCAAAACCACAACGTGATATGCCAATTGCTATTTACCCTTCATAAGGACCCTTTTCATCAAATCCGATCCGACTAAAGTGGGAGAGACAGACACCCGCTAGCCACCTTATGCAACTAGTGCATGTAAGTCGGTGGAACCAGTCTCACGTAAGAGTACGTGTAAGGTTGGTCCGGGCCGCTTCATCTCACGATGCCGCCGAATCAAGATAAGACTAGTAACGGCAAGTAAATTGACAAAATCAACGCCCACAACTACTTTGTGTTCTACTCGTATATAGAAACTACGCATAGACCTAACTCATGATGCCACTGTTGGGGAACGTAGCAATAATTCAAAATTTTCCTATGTGTCACCAAGATCTATCTATGGAGAGACCAGCAACGAGGGGAAGGAGAGTGCATCTACATACCCCTGTAGATCGCTAAGCGGAAGCGTTCAAGTGAACGGGGTTGATGGAGTCGTACTCGTCGTGATCCAAATCACCGATGACCAAGTGCCGAACGGACGACACCTCCGCGTTCAACACACGTACAGCCCGGTGACGTCTCTCACGCCTTGATCCAGCAAGGAGAGAGGGAGAGGTTGAGGAAGACTCCATCCAGCAGCAGCACAACGGTGTGGTGGTGGTGGAGGAGCGTGGCAATCCTGCAGGGCTTCGCCAAGCACCACGGGAGAGGAGAAGAACTTGGGAGAAGGGGAGGGCTGCACCAGAACATTGGTATGGCTGCCCTCCCAACCCCCACATATATATAGGGGCAAGGGAGAGGGGGGGAGGCACAGCCTTGGCCCTTCCTCCAAGGAAGGGTGCGGCTAGGAAGAGTCCCTCCTCCTCAAGACACCTCGGAGGTGCCTTCCCCCTTTAGGACTCTTCCTTTCCTTATCCTTTGGCGCATGGGCCTCTTGGGGCTGGTGCCCTTGGCCCATATAGGCCAAGGTGCACACCCCTACAGCCCATGTGGCCCCCCGGGGCAGGTGGCCCCACCCGGTGGACCCCCGGGACCCTTCCGGTGGTCCCGGTACAATACCGGTGACCCCGAAACTTGTCCGGTGACCAAAACAGGACTTCCCATATATAAATCTTTACCTCCGGACCATTCCGGAACTCCTCTTGACGTCCGGGATCTCATCCGGGACTCCGAACAACATTCGGTAACCACATACAAACTTCCTTTATAACCCTAGCGTCATCGAACCTTAAGTGTGTAGACCCTACGGGTTCGGGAACCATGTAGACATGACCGAGATGTTCTCCGGTCAATAACCAACAGCGGGATCTGGATACCCATGTTGGCTCCCACATGTTCCACAATGATCTCATCGGATGAACCACGATGTCAAGACTTAATCAATCCCGTATACAATTCCCTTTGTCTAGCGGTACGATACTTGCCCGAGATTCGATCGTCGGTATCCCGATACCTTGTTCAATCTCGTTACCGGCAAGTCTCTTTACTCGTTCCGTAACACATCATCCCGTGATCAACTCCTTGATCACATTGTGCACATTATGATGATGTCCTACCGAGTGGGCCCAGAGATACCTCTCCGTCACACGGAGTGACAAATCCCAGTCTCGATTCGTGCCAACCCAACAGACACTTTCGGAGATACCTGTAGTGTACCTTTATAGCCACCCGGTTACGTTGTGGCGTTTGGCACACCCAAAGCACTCCTACGGTATCCGGGAGTTGCACAATCTCATGGTCTAAGGAAATGATACTTGACATTAGAAAAGCTTTAGCAAACGAACTACACGATCTTGTGCTAGGCTTAGGATTGGGTCTTGTCCATCACATCATTCTCCTAATGATGTGATCCCGTTATCAACGACATCCAATGTCCATGGTCAGGAAACCGTAACCATCTATTGATCAACGAGCTAGTCAACTAGAGGCTTACTAGGGACATGGTGTTGTCTATGTATCCACACATGTATTTGAGTTTCCTATCAATACAATTATAGCATGGATAATAAACGATTATCATGAACAAGGAAATATAATAATAACTAATTTATTATTGCCTCCAGGGCATATTTCCAACAAAGAGTACTAAGGTGTGATCATGTTTTGCTTGTGAGATAATTTTAGTCAACGGGTCTGTCACATTCAGATCCGTATGTATTTTGCAAATTTCTATGTCAACAATGCTCTGCACAGAGCTACTCTAGCTAATTGCTCCCACTTTCAATATGTATCCAGATTGAGACTTAGAGTCATCTGGATTAGTGTCAAAACTTTCATCGACGTAACCCTTTACGTCGAACCTTTTTGTCACCTCCATAATCGAGAAACATATCCTTATTCCACTAAGGATAATTTTGACCGCTGTCCAGTGATCTACTCCTAGATCACTATTGTACTACCTTGCCAAAATCAGTGTAGGGTATACAATAGATCTGGTACATAGCATGACATACTTTATAGAACCTATGGCTGAGGCATAGGGAATGACTTCCATTCTCTTTCTATCTTTTGTCGTGGTCGGGTTTTGAGTCTTACTCAATTTCACACCTTGTAACACAGACAAGAACTCTTTCTTTGACTGTTCTATTTTGAACTACTTCAAAATCTTGTCAAGGTATGTACTCATTGAAAAAAAAACTTATCAAGCGTCTTGATCTATGTCTATAGATCTTGATGTTCAATATGTCAGCAGCTTCACCGAGGTCTTTCTTTGGAAAATTCCTTTCAAACACTCCTTTATGCTTTGCAGAATAATTTTACATTATTTCTGATCAACAATATGTCATTCACATATACTTATCAGAAATGTTGTAGTGCTCCCACTCACTTTCTTGTAAATACAGGCTTCATCGCAAGTCTGTATAAAACTATATGCTTTGATCAACTTATCAAAGCGTATATTCCAACTCCGAGATGCTTGCACCAGTCCATAGATGGATCGCTGGAGCTTGCATATTTTGTTAGCACCTTTAGGATTGAAAAAACCTTCTGGTTGTATCATATACAACTCTTCTTTAATGAATCTATTATGGAATGCAGTGTTGTTTATCCATTTGCCAGATTTCATAAAATGCGGCAATTGCTAACATGATTCGGACAGACTTAAGCATAGATACGAGTGAGAAACTCTCATCTTAGTCAACACCTTGAACTTGTCGAAAACTTTTGCGACAATTCTAGCTTTGTAGATAGTAACACTACTATCAGTGTCCGTCTTCCTCTTGAAGATCCATTTATTATCAATGGCTTGCCGATCATCGGGTAGTCAACCAAAGTCCATACTTTGTTCTCATACATGGATCCCATCTCAGATTTCATGGCCTCAAGCCATTTTGCGGAATCTGGGCTCACAATCGCTTCTTCATAGTTCGTAGGTTCGTCATGGTCAAGTAGCATGACCTCCAGAACAGGATTACCGTACCACTCTGGTGCGGATCTCACTCTGGTTTACCTACGAGATTCGGTTGTAACTTGATCTGAAGTTACATGATCATCATCATTAGCTTCCTCACTAATTGGTGTAGTAGTCACAGGAACAGATTTCTGTGATGAACTACTTTCCAATAAGGGAGAAGGTACAATTACCTTATCAAGTTCTACTTTCCTTCCACTCACTTCTTTCGAGAGAACCTCCTTCTCTAGAAATGATCCATTCTTAGCAACGAATGTCTTGCTTTTGGATCTGTGATAGAAGGTGTACCCGACAGTAACTTTTTGGGTATCCTATGAAGACACACTTTTCCGATTTGGGGTTGAGCTTATCAGGATGAAACTTTTTCACATAAGCATTGCAACCCCAAACTTTAAGAAAACGACAACTTTGGTTTCTTGCCAAACCACAGTTCATACCGTGTCGTCTCAACAGATTTAGATGGTGCCCTTTTAACGTGAATGCAGCTGTCTCTAATGCATAACCCCAAAACGATAGTGGTAGATCGGTAAGAGACACCATAGATTGTACTATATCCAATAAAGTACGGTTATGACGTTCGGACACACCATTATGCTGTGGTGTTCCATGTGGCATGAGTTTGTGAAACTATTCCACATTGTTTTAATTGAAGACCAAACTCATAACTCAAATATTTGTCTCCGCGATCAGATCGTAGAAACTTTATTTTCTTGTCACGATGTTTTTCCACTTCACTCTGAAATTCTTTGAACTTTTCAAATGTTTCAGACTTATGTTTCATCAAGTAGATATACCCATATCTGCTCAAATCATCTGTGAAGTTTAGAAAATAACGATACTTGCCGTGAGCCTTAACACTCATCGGACCGCATACATCAGTATGTATTATTTCCAATAAGTCAGTTGCTCGCTCCGGAGAACGGAGTCTTAGTCATCTTGCCCATGAGGCATGGTTCACAAGCATCAAGTGATTCATAATCAAGTGATTTCAAAATCCCATCAGCATGGAGTTTCTTCATGCGCTTTACACCAATATGACCTAAATGGTAGTGCTACAAATAAGTTGCACTATCATTATTAACTTTGCATCTTTTGGTTTCAAATTTATAATTATGTGTATCACTACGATCGAGATTCAACGAACTATTTTCATTGGGTGTGTAACCATATAAGGTTTTATTCATGTAAATAGAACAACAATTTATTCTCTTACTTAAATGAATAACCGTATTACAATAAACATGATCAAATCATATTCATGCTCAACGCAAACACCAAATAACACTTATTCAGGTTCAACACTAATCCCGAAAGTATAGGGAGTGTGCGATGATGATCATATCAATCTTGGAACCACTTCCAACACACATCGTCACTTCACCCTTAACTAGTCTCTGTTTATTCTGCAACTCCCGTTTCGAGTTACTAATCTTAGCAACTAAACTAGTATCAAATACTGAGGGGTTTCTATAAACACTAGTAAAGTACACATCAATAACATGTATATCAAATATACTTATGTTCACTTTGCCATCCTTCTTATCCGCCAATCACTTGGGGTAGTTCCGCTTCCAGTGACCAGTCCCTTTGCAGTAGAAGCACTTAGTCTCAGGCTTAGGACTAGACTTGGGCTTCTTTACTTGAGCAGCAACTTGCTTGCTGTTCTTCTTGAAGTTCCCCTTCTTCCCTCTACCCTTTTCTTGAAACTAGTGGTCTTGTCTACCATCAACACTTGATGTTTTTCTCGATTTCTACCTTCGTCAATTTCCGCATTACGAAGAGCTTGGGAATCGTTTCCGTTATCCCTTGCATATCATAGTTCATCACGAAGTTCTACTAACTTGGTGATGGTGACTAGAGAATTCTGTCAATCACTATCTTATCTGGAAGATTAACTCCCACTTGATTCAAGCGATTGTAGTACTCAGACAATCTGGGCACATGCTCACTAGTTGAGCGATTCTCCTCCATCTTTTAGCTATAGAACTTGTTGGAGACTTCATATCTCTCAACTCGGGTATTTGCTTGAAATATTAACTTCAACTCCTGGAACATCTCATATGCTCCATGACGTTCAAAACGTCTTTGAAGTCCCGATTCTAAGCCATTAAGCATGGTGCACTAAACTATCAAGTAGTCATCATATTGAGCTAGCCAAACGTTCATAACGTCTGCATCTGCTCCTGCAATAGGTCCGTCACCTAGCGGTGCATCAAGGACATAATTCTTCTGTGCAGTAATGAGGATAAACCTCAGATCACGGATCCAATCCGCATCATTGCTACTAACATCTTTCAACACAATTTCTCTAGGAACATATCAAAATAAACACAGGGAAGCAACAACGCAAGCTATTGATCTACAACATAATTTGCAAAATACTACTAGGACTAAGTTCATGATAAATTTAAGTTCAATTAATCGTATTACTTAAGAACTCCCACTTAGATAGACATCCCTCTAATCCTCTAAGAGATCACGTGATCCAAATCAACTAAACCATGTCCGATCATCACGTGAGATGGAGTAGTTTCAATGGTGAACATCACTATGTTGATCATATCTACTATATGATTCACACTCGACCTTTCGGTCTCCGTGTTCCGAGGCCATATCTGTATATGCTTGGCTCGTCAAGTATAACCTGAGTATTCCGCGTGTGCAACTGTTTTGCACCCGTTGTATTTGAACGTAGAGCCTATCACACCCGATCATCACGTGGTGTCTCAGCACAAAGAACTTTCGCAACGGTGCATACTCAGGGAGAACACTTCTTGATAATTAGTGAGAGATCATCTTAAAATGCTACCGTCAATCAAAGCAAGATAAGATGCATAAAAGATAAACATCACATGCAATCAATATAAGTGATATGATATGGCCATCATCATCTTGTGTTTGTGATCTCCATCTTCGAAGCACCGTCATGATCACCATTGTCACCGATGCGACACCTTGATATCCATCGTAGCATCGTTGTCGTCTCGCCAATCTTATGCTTCCACGACTATTGCTACCGCTTAGTGATAAAGTAAAGCATTACAGCGCGATTGCATTGCATACAATAAAGCGACAACCATATGGCTCCTGCCAGTTGCCGATAACTCGGTTACAAAACATGATCATCTCATACAATAAAATTTAGCATCATGTCTTGACCATATCACATCACAACATGCCCTGCAAAAACAAGTTAGACGTCCTCTACTTTGTTGTTGCATGCTTTACGTGGCTGCTACGGGCTTAAGCAAGAACCAATCTTACCTACGCATCAAAACCACAACGATAGTTTGTCAAGTTGGTGTTGTTTTAACCTTCACAGGGACCGGGCGTAGTCACACTCAGTTCAACTAAAGTGGGAGAAACTGTCACCCGCAAGCCACCTATGTGCAAAGCACATCGGGAGAACCGGTCTCGCGTAAGCGTACGCGTAATGTCGGTCCGGGCCGCTTCGTCCAACAATACCGCCGAACCAAAGTATGACATGCTGGTAAGCAGTATGACTTATATCGCCCACAACTCACTTGTGTTCTACTCGTGCATATAACATCAACATATAAAACCTAGGCTCGGATGCCACTGTTGGGGAACGTAGTAATTTCAAAAATTTCCTACGCACACGCAAGATCATGGTGATGCATAGCAACGAGAGAGGAGAGTGTGATCTACGTACCCTTGTAGATCGACAACGGAAGCGTTAACTTGGTTGATGTAGTCGTACGTCTTCACGGCCCGACCGATCAAGCACCAAAACTACGACACCTCCGAGTTTTAGCACACGTTCAGCTCGATGACGATCCCCGGACTCCGATCCAGCAAAGTGTCGGGGAAGAGTTCCGTCAGCGCGACAGCGTGGTGACGGATCTTGATGTACTACCGTCGCAGGGCTTCGCCTAAGCACCGCTACAATATTATCGAGGATTATGGTGGAAGGGGCACCGCACCCGGCTAAGAATATGATCATGTGGATCAACTTGTGTGTCTAGGGGTGCCCCTGCCCCCGTATATAAAGGAGCAAGGGGGAGGAGGCCGGCCGGCCCCTATGGCGCGCCAAGGAGGAGTCCTCCTCCTAGTAGGAGTAGGACTCCTACTAGGAGGGGGGAAGAAGTGGGGAGGGAGAAGGAAAGGGGGGCGCCGCCCCCCTCTTCTAGTCCAATTCGGACCAGGGGGGAGGAGGCGCGCGGCCCACCTTTGGCTGCCCTTCTCTCTCTCCACTAAGGCCCATATGGCCCATTACTTCTCCCGGGGGGGGGGGGGTTCCGGTAACCCTCCGGCTCTCCGGTTTTCTCCGAAATCACCCGGAACACTTCCGGTGTCCGAATATAGCCGTCCAATATATCAATCTTTATGTCTCGACCATTTCGAGACTCCTCGTCATGTCCGTGATCACATCCGGGACTCCGAACAATCTTCGGTACATCAAAATGCATAAACTCATAATATAACTGTCATCGTAACCTTAAGCGTGCGGACCCTGCGGGTTCGAGAACAATGTAGACATGACCGAGACACGTCTCCGGTCAATAACCAATAGCGGAACCTGGATGCTCATATTGGCTCCCGCATATTCTACGAAGATCTTTATCGGTCAGACCGCATAACAACATACGTTGTTCCCTTTGTCATCGGTATGTTACTTGCCCGAGATTCGATCGTCGGTATCTTAATACCTAGTTCAATCTCGTTACCGGCAAGTCTCTTTACTCGTTCCGTAATACATCATCTCACAACTAACTCATTAGTTGCAATGCTTGCAAGGCTTATGTGATGTGCATTACCGAGAGGGTCCAGAGATACCTCTCCGACAATCGGAGTGACAAATCCTAATCTCGAAATACGCCAACCCAACATGTACCTTTGGAGACACCTGTAGAGCTCCTTTATAATCACCCAGTTACGTTGTGACGTTTGGTAGCACACAAAGTGTTCCTCCGGCAAACGGGAGTTGCATAATCTCATAGTCATAGGAACATGTATAAGTCATGAAGAAAGCAATAGCAACATACTAAACGATCGGGTGCTAAGCTAATGGAATGGGTCATGTCAATCACATCATTCTCCTAATGATGTGATCCCGTTAATCAAATAACAACTCTTTTGTTTATGGTTAGGAAACATAACCATCTTCGATTAACGAGCTAGTCAAGTAGAGGCATACTAGTGACACTTTGTTTGTCTATGTATTCACACAAGTATTATGTTTCCGGTTAATACAATTCTAGCATGAATAATAAACATTTATCATGATATAAGGAAATAAATAATAACTTTATTATTGCCTCTAGGGCATATTTCCTTCACTACCAGCAGAAAGCCTGGCGCACGACGGCCCTCCGCGCGCCAAATCTGACCGGATCTGGTCGAAGACCGGCCCGCGCACATAAGTCCCAGCTCAACACCACCAAGCTCTCCATGGTGCCCCATCGGCGCCGCCGCAACCCCCCATCAGTCCCAAGCCACCGTCGGGAGCAGGCACCGCCTCAACCACCCATCAGCCCCATGCCACCGACGGGAGCAGGCGCGGCACCGCGCTGCTTTGGCCTAGATAGGGCTTGCACCCCCGCACGCCCTGCGCACTTAGCCGCCATGAGAGAGCGATGTGAGCCCCCGCCACCGTTGTCGGCCGCCTGGGCTTAACCAAGTGGCATCCTCCAGCTACAAGGGGAGGAAGAGAGGAGCGGTGAGTCCAGCGGCTAGAGTTGGTTGCCTCCTCCCGAGTCGGCCGCGCGGGGCGCGACGCGGGGGTTGTTCTCGCATGACGACAAAATACGGTCTAAGTGATGAGATGAGCGCTGGGTTGCAAACCCAAAAAATAAAAGAACAAAATAGGAATTGTAAAGAGAGATGTGGTGTTCTGCTGCTATGGCTAAGGAAATCACATATGTTGCTTCGTAGCTCGGTACAAGTGTAATTGTACTCTCATTAAATTAAATGGTTTGTGTACTTGTGCATCTGAATACGAAAATTCTAGAGCTACGGGGTAATATGGGTGGTTTACGGGATTTCTTAACTAACTAAACCTCAACCCCTCCTGATTTTCAGGGGGTGTGGGCCCTCCACTCCTTATTCCTCCAATCAGTTTATCCCACCTAAGAGCAATTCTAGCAGACCCCACATCCGGCGCGAACCCGCATAATTCCGGCGATTATACAGGCTCGGCCCATTATTCTAGCTAGACCAGTGCCTGCATCGGTGTCTGGCCCGTAAACATTTTTGCCACAGCCCGCAAACGCTATCGCGAACCAGTATAACTGCGAGCTTGCGAGGCAGATGCGGGTCGAAACCCTATCCCCCCGCAGCCGCGTTTGCCCCCAATTCCCCACCGCGCCGCTCGATTTGTCGCCGCCGGCGAGCCTGCGAAAGCCATGGACGACTCTGGGGATGAGGCGGAGCGCCGCCGCTGCGCCAGATCTGACGCCACCCGCAAGCGGGGGGCGCGTCGATGGCTCAACCGCGGTACCCGGCCGCCGCCGGCCTTCGACCGCCGCGAGCTCGAGGACTTCGATCGCGAGCTCGCCCGTCACCGCCACGCCTCCTCCGGGAACTGGTCCGCGGGGAGCTCATCTGCGGGCGCATCAAGCTCGCGGCTCGTTCCGGTG
>NC_041382.1:713728401-713740322 GCF_002162155.2 Triticum dicoccoides | reverse complement strand
GGCTGGAGGAGTTCCTCGAGCGCGTCGTCCTCGAGCTGTCGGCGAGGGAGAAGGAGGAGATTGAAGAGCGCATCCGGCGCGAGCTCGAATACGAGCGGCTCTTCTTCCAGACGGGCGTCACGACATCGCAGGCGCACGCATAGAAGGAGGCTGACCTGCGCGTGATGAAGGCGGAGCAGGCGAAGCTCTACGTCGACCTCGACTCCGACTGAGCGCCGCCGGTGGGCAGCTACCACAGGAGCTCCGGTGAGCTCAATTTTGTTGTAATGGTACGGTAGCGTAGGCCCTGTCTAGCATCTCTGACCTTTAATATGTATGTATGTGTTGTGTACGAACTTATGTGAAGAAGAACCATCTATGCGAGTGAGCTCCGGCGAGCTGCTGCTTAAATTTCTCGCGCGAAACAACTTTTTTTTTAATATTACGGGTTTGTTTGCAGTTTCTGTTCTGCCGCCGCATTTTTCAGTCTTTATAAACGCCCCCGTGCAAACTGTAAACACAGTTTATAGTTCGGCAAAATGTGGGGTCTGCTAGAGTTGCCCTAAGCACCTTGGTAAAGTCATTAAAAGCTTTGTATCATTGCTCATCTGAATACAACCAACCACCCAAGTGTGAGCGTACAAGTGAGGAGCTTCAGCTGTCACCGTGCCATCCCCTTCCCTTCCTTCCTTCCCCGTCCCTTCTCACTCCCCTGCCTCTCACTCACCCACTCGCGCCCGCGCACACAGAACTAGCCAAGGAAGCGAAGAGGAATTGCCATTTCGGGAAAGGAGAGGAGAATCAGATCGGGCAGATGGCCGCCGGCGACGTCGCCACCGTCTTCCTGGAGATGAGCCTCGGCACCCGCCTCGCCGTCTCATTCCCCGCCGCATCCACCACCGTCGCCGACCTCAAGCGTGCGTATTTTCTTGCTTCTGTACCTTCCTTTTTGAACTGTTCTTGCTTGTCCACGGCCGGCTGGCTGGCTTTGCGATGGTTCAATCCTCTCGCCTCTAGAACAAATCTTGGCTACTTCTCTTGATTGCAAATCAAATCAGATCAATTCGTTTCGGCCTGAGCTGACAAAACCCCAATCTTGAGTTAATTTCCTTTTTTGGCTTGTACCAGGCAGAGTGAGTCATGAGCACGCCGCATGTTTCCCCAACTATGGCCAGATCGCCGTCCAATCCGTCAAGGTACTGTCCAATCCATCACGGAATTTGGCTGATCCATCGATTTTAATTAACATGCCCGCTGATCCATGTCAAATGCTGATGCCTTGAGCAGGTCGACCAGGGAGGCTCGTGGTTCCACCTCGCCGACTCCATGGCCGTCCGGGATGCGTTCCAGTTCCACGGGGCCAACGAAACCTGGCACCTCCAAGTAGATGCTCTGCCTCACGCTCAGCATCTCGACCAAGGATTGGCCACCGAGGGACACTCCAAGGATTCCTCTGCTGCTCACTCTGAACCAAGCTGTGAGATGCTGGCTGACCAGGTTAAAATTGAAGTTGGAGCGGACTCTGAACCAAGCTGTGAAATGCTGACTGATCAGCTTAAAGTTGAAGTTGGAGCGGAGGAGCCATTGGTAGCCAAGGGCAAAGGAAGCAGCAACGGGGGTGATCCAAAGGGATCGAAGGAAGCAGAGGCCACATCAACAGAACAGGGGGCATGTGAGAGGAAAAGGCTGCGGCCAAGGACCAGAGTTGGCAAAACACCGGTCACTAAGCGGGCGAACAGCAGCGGCAGTTCGGAGTCGGAGGAGATGGACATCAACACCGTCGGCGTCTACGCGCCGCCGTCGCAGTTCGTCGTCATGCTCAAGGAATGCCACTTTGTCACCAAGAACGGGCAGTACCTGGTGGGAGAGTCCCTTAGAGCATTACTAGTAGAGTCTTCAAACTCTCAAACCCTTAAAAATAACTGCTTTTTTATAGTTTTCGTCGAAAAAAAGCCGTAGACTAGAACCCCTTAACCCTCAAACCCTCAAATTTTTTTAAAGGTCCAACCTTCAAACCCTCTCCCAATCCTCAAAAGTAAGGGTTGGGGAGCAAAACCTATCCCAACCCTCATTTGGCGGTTATACTTGCGCGGGAGGGAAAAATCCTCCCAACTCCCGCGCGCACGCCCGCGACCGCCGCTGCTAGTCGCTCTCGTCGCCGGCGGCCGCCCCGTCGACCTCCGACGCGCAACGACAACGTCGTTCATGAGGAATATTCCATTATAAGGGTTGGGTTTGAGGGTTCTAATCTTTGCCCCTGTTTTTCAACCCGTAAAAGTGCATAAAAAGATCGTTTTTGAATCCTTAAAATGCTAGTGAGGGTTTGAGGATTTGAGAATTCTACTAGTAATGCTCTTACTCTGTTCGATCACACGCGCACTTTCGTCCTTGTAAGTTGTAACTAACTCCGTCGCCGCCGATCGACGCAGAACGTGCCGCGGGAGTTCAGCCTGGCGCATGGGTACGCGGAGAGGAAGAAGGTGCTGCTGCGGATGGGGGGCGAGTCGTGGACGGTGAACCTGAAGAACGTCCACAATGTGCGTCGCAAGGCCCGCACGTCGTTCCGGTACGGGTGGCACCAGTTCTGCGTCGACAACCACCTCCGCGTCGGCGAGACCTGCTTCTTCCGAGCGCTCGGCCAAGGCGGCGGCGACCGCCATGTGCTCAAGGTGGAGGTGCGCAGGCTAGATGGCAGCTACACCAGCTGATGTGTGTCCGTCTGTTGCATCAGCATAGCCGTCTCTAGCAGGGCTCTTATCTTAGAGTGCAATGCATTGCATTGTGGTAGACCAATATTAATATGCAGTTTGCTCCTTTATACTCTATGTTTCACTTGGATATGCTAGTTTTTATCAACGTCCTCATTATCTAATTAATTAGCTTTGGCTGACAATTTATTATGCTAGCTTCGTATGACAATATATTGTGCATTTGTGTTATATCTGTAGAATCTGAAAGTGTGATCTCAATTTCTGCCTCTTGATCATGCCTGTGTCTTTTTTTTTTCTATGAATCCAAATTGTTGTAGTTCACCCACAAAGAAGGTCTTTTTAGTGAAGGTCAATAGTTTTTTTTTACCGTGGAAGGCCAATAGTTCACCACCATGGGAAATGTAAATGTTGTTTGTACACTTTGCATTTGTGAATGCTAGCAACAGGGTAAACTAGAAGTTTGACATCAACAGACAATGCCTTGCATAGGATTTGTTGTTGTGCGCAAAATTAGGAAGAATTCAACATATTACAATGATAAAAGGCGAAGTATCAGGTGAAAACCAGATTTCCTGATCCCAGCAGGTACATGCGATGTGACCGCCGCTGCTACACAACCATCCCTCCGCTCCTCCCAAACTTCACAAAAAATTGCACGGAGTTCACGCACAGGAGCATCTTGCACCACAAAAAAAAATGGAATTTTTGAATTTTACTGTTCAAGGGGTGCATCTGTGCTCGGGTTCCGGATTGAATTATCGCCGAGTGAATTGGTATGATGCAGCAAGGAAGGTCTTGATGGGCTCCATGACACCAACTTGTGAATCAACATCAGAATTGATCTAATGCAGATCCGCCTGTAGTCCAGATGCAAATTAATCATCCTTTTGAGGTCATTAGATGAGACAAATACAGCAGAACCGACTGGAAGAATGCCTGTTGACTGCTTTCAGTTCATATGGGAGGAAGTCCATTTCTTAACTCCTACCAACTGCTTTCCATTTCTTATATTCCAGAGGGAAAAAATAGAACTGGTGCAAGGAAGAAAGATGCACTTAAGCTCTTGGCCTTCCAAACATAAGCTTGTGATGCAGCAAAAGCAGATTTGCACTGAACACTGTCACAGAGCAATAGCATACAATTGCATTATCCAGAAGACACAGCGCCTGCAAGCTGCAGCAATAAATGAGTGGCATGCCTGCTATGAGATTGCTTACTTTGTGATGTGCAACTCTGACATAGCATGATCATGGTAGAAGTATATACCTTTGAAACAACTCAGTGATATGCGTTGCGTGGATATAAGTATGTGCTTAACCCAGTCATCAGTTCACATATTTTCCATCAATTTTGACCTTTAGCTTTCTTGTTGCTAGCCACCTGCATTGAGTAGCCAGAACCATGCTGCAACCGCCATGGCAGGTTATATTCAGTTCTTCCAGCGAAGGTGGCAGGCCCTTTACTGGCAGCCACAACATGCGGTGACAATTATCGATCTCCAGCTTCTTGAGGGAGGGAAGGCAGTGCAGCTCCGCAGGAAGATCTACGAGATACCTGCATTTCCAAAACTGGAGCTCTTCCAGGGACGTGATGAGCAGAAGCGCTCCCGCTTGCTCATCTGTTAGCCGTGTTGCTTCACCCTCGCAACTTCGAAGTTCTAAGCGTTGTAGGGATGTGAGCTGCTTGCAGAATGGCGTGGTAAGGACACAGGGGTCACTGGTCACAAGCTTTTCCAATTGAGGGCATAGCTCATAACCTTGCCCTGACACATGCTCTAGAAATGGTGGCAAATTGGGGGTGCTGAATAAACTCAAATGCTTAAGGAACTGGAAGCCCTCTAGTGCGGCGAGCGATGGACATCCCGAAATATACAACTCCTCCAGTGCCGTGCATGACTGTAGCTGTAGAGACTCCAAACTTCGATTGTATATTTGGAATTTTTTAAGGCAGGTGAGATTCCTTGGAAAGCATGGTTGCAGCATTGCTCGAGAATAACTGTTTATCACGAGATGTCCAAGTGATTGAGGGAGGAGACACCTTCCATTCACCTGGCCACCATTTCCATCAATATGCACCGAAGATGAGAGCAGCTCAGGGCAAGACCAAATTGTTAGCTTCTCGAGGGAGGTAAATCCAGATAAACCTTCCTTGCTATGGCAAAATGTTAGATAAGGGGATACCCTAATTTCCATCTCCTTGAGAGAGGAGAGGACATTTAACGGAATGTGCAAGAGTCCGTCTGGAGCTGAGCTTGTCAATGAGTCATTTGAATAGCCTGATGAAGAAGCTTGCATGGTTGAGATAAGATTTGACTGACTGTTTTCTCCCTCTTCTATTGATAACTGTGTTATCTGTGGGCAGTCCCATAAATTGAACACCATTAGAGCCGTCGCATGTCGCAGCATCAAAGATAGCCACTTCCCTGTTATACCACAAGAATGAATTCTGAGATTTTCAAGAGATGGGAGGGCAGTACAATTTGCAACTACCACATCTTCATGGGCACACTCTGGTATATATAGAGAGAAAAGTTTTCCACAATCGCTTATTTCCAAACTCTTTAAGGAGACTAGCTGACGAAAACCTTCAAATGGAATAGACATCAGATTCCGGCAATATCTGATACACAAGTACTTAAGACCCCTTAGATTATGGAATGCTAATATTCTGTCATCCAGTGTCCACATCTCATAAAACCACCCAGCATGTAAAGAAATCGGGCCGTTGATTTTTAATGTTTCTCCAGATGATCCCTCCATCCTTGGCAGTGTTGAAACTCTGTTGATAAAGAATTCAGAACATGTGATTGAAGGTGGAAGAGGGTGCATTACTTCCAAGTGAGGACAATCGTAGATAATTAGCTTTCTAAGACCGGGCAACCATGATTTCTGCTTGCTTTCGAATTTAATGCCCCCATCAAGCAAATCAAACACCTTCAGTGCACTACACATCTTGATATTCAGTACTCTTAAACTAGAGTTCATATTCCACAGGGAACTGCAGGAACATTTCTCCAACTTTGGCATTTCAACTAAAACCAGCTCCTCCAATGAAGGAAATGTTGCTTCCATTACTTTCTGCATGTTGCACAACGTCAACTTCGTAAGAAACGGAAGCATTTCCAAAGATGGAAGTATTTGCCATTCTCCACAATCCTCTAGATGAAGCGTCTGCAAAGAGGTAACTGAAAAATTGCTGGCAAGCCAAGTTGGGGAAGTAGTACCATTGTACCCAAATATCCGCAGATGCTTTAAGCCTGGATGTGGTTCAAGACCCTCGAGCACCTCTCTTGCTTTGCTGCTGTGATCGTTATACTTCCACGACAAGCGCAGCTTTTCTAAGTGTATTTTGTCCCTCAATTTTGCTCCATCAGCCTCATCTTTAGTGGTAACATTTTCAAGTCGTGAGACACCTAGTTGCAGAAGCTCGTTCATGGACTGAAGTTGTGTTATCTCAAAGCTGCTAGTATTTTGGACCCTAAAATCATGTAGCTCCAGAAGGGATGTCATTTTACCAATGCAAGGAATGGAAGAGGATAGTCCTTCTACAACAATATGACGCAGGCTCACAAGATTATGGATACCATTAGGTATCATTGGATCAATGTATGAGCCAGTGTCTAATACTTGAAGATGGTAGAACTTGCTCAAAACTTGAGGTAAAGCCACTCCTGGCGTAGGAGCCTTCAGATAGCGAAGATGGGTAGGATTTACTAAAGTGCACATGAAGAAACTAAAATCAGAAGCTGTTGCAGACATTTGCAGCAGACGCAAATTATGTGCCTTTTTGAATATATCTTGAAAGGATTGGAAGAACAAAGAGTCATACTGCCCAATTAACACCAGTGTCCTCAATCTTCTTACTGATGTAACTGTATTTCTCAAATTTTCTTCAAACTTGTAGCTACGTGGTATCCTTCCATCCTGATTCTTGAAGTATGCAGAGTCGGTTACTATTGACAAATGCTGTACAGTTGGCAAAATTTCGTTGCACCATAGATCATCTATAATTGCACACTCATTTCTTGAAACCACCCGTCCAAAATCATGCATAAGGCCACACATAGCATAGGAAATTTGTCTGCCTTGAAATGGCTCTTCTCTTACAACTCGATTATGGACTCTCATGACAAAAATTTCATCTCGAAAACGGGTGCCCTCATCTTTGCATTCAACTTGCTGCAAGAAGCCTAGATTCACCAAATCAGTCAGATAATCATGTCCTGTCTCCTCCAATTTCTTACCTGAGTGGTTACACTTCACAAATCCCTGTGAAATCCAAATGCGGACCAACTCATCACCAAGAAACTGATGGTTGTAGGGAAATATAGAAACGTATGAGCAACATTGTTGTAGATGGTAGGGTAGTTGATCATAGCTAAGCTTTAAAGCAGACATGATGCCCCTGCTTAGTTGCAAGGATTTCCAACATTCATTCTTCAAAATGGTACTCCAATGATCAACAGTAAGCTGCTTTCTTAATAGTTCTCCTGCAGATCCAGCTGCCAACGGGTTACCCATTAACTTCTCTGCTATTTGATGCCCGATGATGCCTAGAGTTTGATGCTCTTCGTAGTTCTCATCACCAAATGCACATGATTTGAACAATAACCAAAAATCATCATTTGCCAAAGCACCTAAGTTGACCGGTTCGAGGGTACCTATCCTTTGTGCAACAGAGAAATTTCTAGTTGTGATAATAATCACATTGCCCTTCACACGAGTTGATAGCATTGGAGACAACAGTTTGTTCCATAGGTAATCATCCAGAGTGTCCCAGACATCATCTAAAATGAGCAGAAACCTTTCTGACTGGAACTCCATATGTACCTTCAAGATCTCCTGAAGCTTCGCAAAATCATTTATTCCTTCATGACTTTCTTGAGAAATGAAGTCTAACATCTCTCTTGTAAGCCTTACTTCATCAAAGTTGTTTGACACCCATAGCCATTTCCGTTCAAACTGCTCTTTTACTGTTGGATCATTATATACGAGTTGTGTGAGAGTTGTCTTGCCAACTCCTCCAATGCCTACAATAGGCAGTACAGACACACCTTCATGTTTATCAGATGTAATCATCTTTATGATGGTGCTCATCTCTGAATCTCTCCCATACACTTTTTGCTGATTAAGACTTGATGTTGTTGGGCACACATCATTTGAGCTTGTAATAGAGGCCGATCCATGCATCTTGAGAACACCACTCACATCCTCTAGGATGTCTTGTAACTGCTGAGTTATTTCCTGCATCCTATTGAAACAATCTGCCTTGTGCCAAAGGTTTATGTTAGCTTCGGTGGTTTGTGCCAACTCCTCGTCTCTTCTCCTTTTTCTGCTGAACGAATCACCAATTACAACAGGTGCAGCATTTGCAGTAGCATCACAGGTGCTGCAATGAAAAAAGACATTGTAGATTGGCTATTAGAAATGCAACTTTTTCTCCAAGTGCTATCCGAAATGCAATATTTTTTCAATTCAAAATGCTGTGGAAAAAAGTGAAATATTGTCCAGAAAAACATCATGCTATAACATGTATTCTTGTATAAATTTGGTATACAAATATGCCCGTATGCATTCTGTAGAAAAGAGAAATTTTGTGCACTCTGAACTCATACACTCTTCAATCTTCATGGTTGAAGCTGAACTGATTTTTCTTTTTTATGAAGGACGTATATAGCCACATTTAGCATAAAATTGTCCAAGGTTACCTGTTACCTCTCAGAGCACAATGTATACATGCAAATATTTTCTTATTTTTATTTTTAGAACTCTTTTATAGAGAAAATACATTTTGAATATCGGGTGGACATCCACCCCAACGATAAAATACTTTACAACTACTAGAATCACAATAATGGGTTGATTATATAAGTTAAAAAACATTGAAAATGAAAACAGGTGCGCGGATGTAAATTTTTAGGGTCCAGAGGAAAACATATGTTACTCTTTAAAATATGTACCATGAAGAGTTTGGCGGCTGGTCAGTTGCTCTGGAGTTCTTACAACCCTCACTCTTGACATGGTTGTTCAAGATTGACGTCCCTCTGTCGCTTCCGCACTTAACTGGTTTTTGAGAGTGTTTAAACTTTGCTTTCACAGGCTTTCCGTTGTTTTCCTCTGTGATATCAAAATCACACCATGCTTTGGACCATTTCTTGCCACCACTGGTACCAAGTATATTAGCATCACCTCCCCTCGATCTCTCATCTACTCGCTCTGCTTCATGCATTCTGCCAGGATCACCCCATGCAACTGCAGAAAAAAAGAGGTGAATTAGCATGCATGCTTGACAAAAACTCCCCCCACCCCCACACACACACATACACACACGTGCACAGACACAGGGCCCTTGAGCTGTGTTTAAGTACTGGGATCAGTTGTGTTAGTATAAACCTTGTTCTGGTCTTGTGATATACTCCCTCCGTCCGGAAATACTTGTCGGAGAAATGGATGTATCTAGACGTATTTTAGTTCTAGATGCATCAATTTCTATCCATTTATGCGACAAGTATTTCCGGACTGAGGGAGTACTATGTGTTGCGCAAGTGAACAAGTTGGTTTGTGACAGGTTTCATTTGTTGGAACTGTCATGAGTGTATTACATGGGTGTTGTGCTGGACTTGGTCCAGAACGATGTATGCCAACTCAACAAGATTATAGAGAGTTCCGTTAAGAGTCGGTTGTGTCCATGTATAAATAAACCAGCATTTGTTGCTGGAGAAGTAGAATGGAAATTTGGCATCCGTTGCCTGAAAAACTACTGTGTACAGGTTACTCTGTTTTCTCTCCTCTGTTGTCTCTTGTTCAGTTAACTCGGTGTGGAGGACAAAACACAAATTCACTTCGTGTGTACTCGTGAGTCCGCTGGACTGAAAGAGGGAGCAGGCCGGCGGCTAACAAGTTGACCCCAATAAAATTACGAAATCCTTCGCTATATTAGTACTAATCACTATTCATCTGTACAAGATGACCCCATCAAACTTTTTCTGTCTTCGTTCCTGCACACACGCACCTCTTTCTAGTACTAGTTGTGTTCGGGGGTGGTCACCGGCATGGAAGAAGAATATGAAGAAGATTAGGAGAACACATTTTCACGACTCTGGAAGAAAAATAAATCTTTGGTGACGGCGTGGTGCCACATTTCGGTAGGGAGAGCGACTAGAGATTTGATCACATGCCTCTCAAAAGTTTTGACTTTGATCATATGCCCACTTTTCCAATGAATTTTTGATCAGGTAGAACAATAATTTGGCCAGGCTTTTCTGTGGTAATAATTAATAATATTGCCCATTTTTTCTTTGCCCATTTGTTATGTGCCTATTTGATCAGCAAGGCAGTTCGCCTGATCCAAACCCGAAGAAAAGAAAGAACACGGATGTGAACACTTAACGACAGTGTCCAGTGCTCTCTCAGCTCCATTTTCCCCACACGGTATTGACTATTGAATGCTATTTGGGCCTACTTGTTCCACTGCTATTAAGTGCATTAGTAAAAAAAAGAATTAAAGATGATCATATGACATTGTGACCTGCCATTTTCTTTAGGGACAGAGTTATCCGGGGCCTATTTAGAGAAGACTGCAGGGTAGAAAAAAGAGCACAACAGCTGCTGTTTTGCCCGGTGGCATTTTGGTCTCCTCCGACACCCTATGGGGATGCTGCTGTTATCAAATTGACATGGTAAATGCGCATATGATCCAAGTCCAAACTAGTGTGAGGCATGTGATGAAATAATCCCTATTTGTACCGCATATGATGGATCTACAGGGGTTACGCGTACCTTCTTGGACCTGCTGCTGGAGCCTGCAGTAGTCGAGGTCGTCGACCACATCGTCGGCTTCGTAGAGCAGGTCCTTGAGGCGAGCGAGCGACCGGGCCAGCGGCTCGTTCACGGCCGCCCGCCCCCTCACGGCGCTGACCGCCACCTCGACCCTCTCGACCTCGCACCTGAGCCTCTCGATGTCGTCGGCAAGCCCGGCTTGGCGGATCCACGCATCCAGCTTGTCGATTCGGAGTGTTCCGAGGATGGTCTGCACCAGCCACCCAATCGCGGCCTCCATCAGATCCGGCAGAAGCGGTTGTTCGCCGGAGGATGATCAGTGGAGGAAAGTGCAGGGATGGGGAAGAAGAGCAGAGCACTCGGGCCGAGGAGAGCAATATACAATGCAGCGGCGACTTCCCTTTCTTTTCAGTGAGATGAACTTCAGCGCGAAGTTCTTTTTTCCTTTGATTGAATTCGGACAAAACAAATGAGGAGGTACAGGATTTACGGCGCACAAGTGCGGGGCACGCGCTTTTATGGACCGTTGATCTGCGCCAAGATTCACACATATGTTTATGTATATGGTCTTTTTGTGTTGTATAAGACTTTGTATATGTCTGTAATGTTATGTAGTATATCTAATCGTATATCGGTTTATTTGTGGGGCCAGATAACTGTATGTATACAAGTCCGAAGAAAAACGATTCATTCGCAGCACAGGTCGTGAGATCGAGGTGCCCTTAGCTCCATCTCCACGTCCAGAGACCAGGAAGCTTCTCCGATGTGAGGCAGCGTCGACCATGAAAGACTCAAATGAGAAGAAGGGAGGTGCCGCCGCTTGAGAGATGTGGAGCACCTGGAGGGAAGGGAAGGAGGGCACCGCCTCAATCGAGGAGAGGAGGGGTGGGCAGAAGGAGAGACCGATAGAGAAACGGGCATAACTTTTTTTAGATAACACAAGATGCACGTAGAAGGAATGAAAATATTTATATCTATATTCCTATATCTCATCATGATGTAGTGTATGATTAACTTTGGATATCGGTTGTTGGATGGAGCTGATCTAATGGTTGGGAGGTGGCAAATCCGAGTAGTCTTAACCGTTGGATATTCTCTCCATCATATTGGATTCTGCCACATGTTACTAATCCGGAAGATTCCACACTTGTGCTTAGCAAACCTGAAAACAAAGACACTTCTTCTTTGTTCTAAATTCTTCCATACTTCAATTCTGCATACACTTCTCATTTGTTCTAGACTCTTCCATACTTCAGTTCTCCCAACTTTTTTTCCCTTCCAAAAGAATTGACATTTATGTTTACTTTAATTTTTTTGGTTCAGAGCTAATGCAACATCTTCCCAAAGTCCAATTTTCTTTGCGAATGGAGTACCCAACTGTTCTTATATGTTTCACATGAGTTTTGTGTATTACCACATTCATCAAATATTATGTAGTTATAATTTGATTTTG
>NC_041382.1:713702036-713728041 GCF_002162155.2 Triticum dicoccoides | reverse complement strand
GCGACGCGCCCCGCGCGCCCGTCTCGGGAGATCCAGAACCGCCGCCGGCGGCCAGCTCCCTCCCCAGCCCCCTCCTCCTCCTCGCCGCTGCCGGAGGGCGTCCGCCGGGCGAAGCCCGTGCGGCGCTGGCAGCGGCGGGGCCTCTCTCCTCACTCCCCTGCTCGGGATCCTGGCGGCGCGGGTCAGCTGGCCGTGGGGGAGCTGAATCCGGCGAGCTCTCCGGCGGCGGGGACGCGCGGATTCTGCAGCAGCGGTGCTGGGAGGCGGTGGTGCGGCTCTGCAGCGGTGGTGGTGGGGGCTAGGCCCGCGAGGTCGATCTGGTCCCCTCGGGGCTGCGGGTGTCGCTAGTGGCGGCGGCCACGGTTGGAGAGGGCGCTGCTCCCACGTCTGGGAGTGGCGCTGGCGCTGCGGTGAGCTGGTCTTGGCCGTGCTGGGCGGCGAGGCGGTGGCGGCCATGGATCTCGATCTGAAGTTGGAGGCTTTCACCGGCGCTTGTCCTCCTTGACCGGCTGAGATGTGGGCACGTGCTGTTTGGTGGTGGGGTGCTGGGTGTGGGCACTAGGTCGGGGGAAACCCTTGGCCGGCGATGCCGGGCACGATGTTGGCGACGCGCGTGGCGTCGTTGTCCCTCTGGTGGGCAACATCGAGACCTACTACATGCCCTCCGCCTCCTGGTCTCGGGCAAAAGCCTACAATCTCTGGATTGGGGCGACGGTGGCGTGTTAGCGTCATGTACTTCTTGAAGGCGCCGTCTTGGGTGATCAGCGGTCTAGGATTTGGCGTGGTGTTGGTCTGCTTCTTCAGTAGGGCTCATGTCCGACAGCTGCGGTGGGCTTCTGGGTCTTGGCCGGAGACGGTGGCGATGTATGGGTTTCTTTCAGAGGTGAGGTTGCCAAGGCGGTCGCTCTCTCCTCGGCAACTGGTTCACCGGTCCAAGCGTGCTCGAGGGTGAGCTGCTTTGCCTGCTGATGGGTCGATGTCCTTCGATCCAGGACGAGAGGGCGGGGGTGCCCTCTTCAGCGGCAGATTAGGATGGTGAACCAAGTGGCCCTGGGAGGCGACAAAGCATGGCTCTCCTCCTGCAACGATTAGCTCCCTTGCCACGGGCGTGTCCATGTCATGATCTGTAACCGTCGTGGGCTCCGAAGTATTTTTGGGTTCTTCAGAGCTCGTTAGCTGTTCCGTAGTGCTTTGTATCCGTGTCGAGTGCATTTTCTGTTTCCTGTTGTCCTGTTGGTTGTAAGGTGTGGCATTGCTTTATATATAAAGTGGGGCGAAAGCCTTTTTCGATAAACCTATAGCTTGAATTTCATTTGTGCGTGACTCCAAATGTATATGTTTGTCTATTATAATGTGGTGTGTCGATATTGGGTCACACTTCACTCTCTCTGTAACTTACTAGTCTAGCATTAAAGTGGTGAACCAACCCACATGCTTGAAAACTGGCAGAAAAACCAAAGAGATAAAAACCGAGGCAGACCACGTGTCACCCCCAGATTAACCAAGGACACCCCAAAAGCCGGTGGTAATTCAAAACCTTCACGGTTTAGTTTTGTGATGTATGACATCTTCCTTAACGTTGTCACCCTGTTGTTTTGTGCATTTTTCTCTATATTTACAAGGAAAGACTTCATATGTGTATGTGACTGAAACTGGTCTTATTTTACTTTTACCTCCTCTGCCTGGGCCAAAGCTGTGTGTTGAGTGTTGACATGATCGCCATGTTCACGACAGCGGATTCAGGGTGCTCATTAACAAGATCGTCCTCTCCCATGCCGACCAGCTCCTATTTGTTTCAGGGTCTTGTTTAATGGCTTCAATCTATACTACTTCATGTTTGTATTTTGCCACTGTAGTGGAGCTACATGCTCAGGGTGGTGCAGTCTCTGATGTGTTTCCTCCGTTCCATAATATAAGAGCGTTTTTGGCACTAGAAATCGTGTACGCAAGTTGGCACAATGCTTTCAATCAGTCTCACTCATCTGGTCTACCCGGTCAAATCAGCGATCATGCCCCCCTTATTCTAGCGGAGGAATAGCTTCATCGCATTCATTCCCCTGCTAATCCACCTTCAAGCCTTGTTCCTTCTTCCACTTCATCTATCGTAAAATTGTATATGCCTCAAATAGAAGTAGATCGTAAAATTCTATATGCCACAAATAGAAGTAGAAAGAAAACTTAGTAGTCATTGAGATTGAATCCAGAGGAAATCGCAATCCAATTACAGTGAGAGCGAATTGGGAGTAATTTCTATCTCCTAGCATGGTTTCTGTGGCCTTCAAATGTGGTACCGACTCCTTTGGGTTGGCTGGTTTGAAGATTAGATTTTTAAGTACTCAACATATGTACTCCAAGTGATGTCTGTTAAGTACATAGGCCAATGGCTTACATTGAAGAGAAGTGGCTTGGTGGTCCTAATCATGTTTGTGCCTTTTCTTTTCTCAAGCATAGCGTGATCTAGGACTAGCGATTGCATTCATGCCTCCAAGGAGCCGACACGATGCACGCCTCCTGCTGCAATATTTATCTTAAGCCGCATATATATTCAACATGCACCCTTTTCAAATACATTTTCTTCTCCTAGTATTCGCAGGGCAGAAGCTACTTTTACAGCTCCTAGGATCAGGCAGTAGTTTAATTATCCAGCGTAGGAGGGTTCTTTTTCTTTGTGCGCCCCATGTTGAAAAAAAATTCAAAATGTTTATTGAGCTCTCAAATTTTTTACTCGGTTTCGGATATGCCAAAGAGAACAAAAATCATTACACGCAACTATTCGGTTATGAGATTGACAAGCTCCTGTTTAGCTACCTCGGGATACGAATACACCATTGAAAACTTATTAATCTCTACTCCTAATGTCTCACTTGAAAGCCTCCTTTCCATGGTTATTTCTGTCTTGTTTCATTTCTTCTGGGTTTTTTGTCTCACCTCCCACCACCACCTCTTCACGCTGGTTTTTTCATCATACAATAAAATCTTTCCTATCCAGCCACATTACAAACGGGTAGGAACCGATAGCACTTTACCAAACAATGAAGTCCAATTTCGTGACAATCAATGCCAAATCCATACTTTCCTAACACATCGATCTCTGCCTTTCCTAACAACCAAATTTCTACTATTATATGGAAATTGGTGAAATATCTACTATTACTAGTAATGTGCCCGTGCGTTGCAACAGATCCAAAGTAGAATAATACAGTCACAAATTTGAAAGAAAATAGTCTAGTTTTGATATACATATATCACTAAAAATATCTTATGTTTCACTCAAAATATATTTCTTGGGTTGTTTTGTTGAGGTAAGGTAGGTATGTGGTTGGTTTCAAGATACTAAGAGGTTTTCTGTAAATTTGAGCAGAAAAGTGTGATTTATTGCAAAAAGGCCACAACTTACATCACACTCATTAGCTGCAGATCTACTAGTCAGAAATGACGGATAGCAGACACACCATCATCACCAACTGAGTCTTTTATAGGAGTAGAGAAATTGGAGCAAAGTAGTGGGATATTGTTGCAAAAGGCCATAACTTACATCACAGTCATTAGATGCAGATCTAATGGTCATAAATAACGGATGGCAGACACACCACCATCACCAACCGAGTCTTTTATAGGAGTAGAGAAATGGAAATTGATGAATGATGGTTCATCATTCAACTCTTCCATAATGGTACGTCGTGGCATGCCCGCACTTACCAACACAATTAATAACACTTACCAAATCTCTACTGTAAGTCGTTCGTTTGTTCGACCCCCTCCCACCAAACACCATCAATATCCATAATGCAGCAGATAGGCACCCTCATTCCTCTTGCCACCCACCAGTTCCCTTAATGTCAATTTTGGGTATACATTGATGGTGGTGTTAGATCGAATAACTGCCATTGTGTGATGCCCTTTGGCCAAGCATATCTCCAGCAGCATCCTCTACCCCCTGCAAAGTTTTACTACTACGAACACAAACCATGGTTTCAGTATAAGGTTCTCTGAGACCATCACTTCTCTGTTATTTTATTGTAGCAAAAATACTATACTAATGTGTTTGCTAATAGTTGCTATGCCAGGAAGGACAAATATGTCGAAGTTGAGGTGAAAGTTCATGATAGGAACTTGACTGAGTTATGGTGTTGTTCAGAATGTTGGCTATAGTAGTTACATTCAAAATTGTTAGCCATGTCCATTTTCAAGTACTGTGGCTCCTCCAAAGTCAAATTATTTATATACGACCTTCATGTTGTAACAAGTCATGCAATGCAATTTGGAAGCCTTGGAATCGTTGTAGATGCGATAACATCCAAAGGTAATGCACTTTCTCTTTCAGAAGCACAGCTAAACTACATTGTGTTGGGGAACACAGTAATTTAAAAAAAAAATCATAAGCACATGCAAGATCCATCTAGGTGATGCATAGCAACGAGAGGGGAGAGTGTTGTCCACGTACCCTCGTAGACCGTAAGCGGAAGCATTATGACAACGCGGTTGATGTAGTCGTACATCTACATGGTTCGACCGATCCTAGCACCGAAGGTACGGCACCTCCGCGATCTGCACACGTTCGGCTCGGTGACGTCCCACGAACTCTAGATCCAGCTGAGGTCGAGGGAGAGTTTCGTCAGCACGATGGCGTGATGACGGTGATGATGAAGTTAGCGACGCAGGGCTTCGCCTAAGCACTAGAACGATATGACCGAGGTGGAAATCTGTGGAGGAGGGCACCGCACACGGCTAAACAATCAACTTGTGTGTCTATGGGGTGCCCCCTCCCCCGTATATAAAGGAGTGGAGGAGGGGAAGGGTCGGCCCTCTATGACGCGCCCCAAGGGGGGAGTCCTACTCCCGGTGGGAGTAGGATTCCCCCTTCCCTTGTTGGAGTAGGAGAGAAAGGAAGGGGGGCCCACCCAATTCGGATTGGGCTTGGGGGGCGCGCCCTCCACCTTGGACGCTTCCTCCTCTCTCCCACTAAGGCCCAATAAGGCCCATACACTCCTCGGGGGTTCCGATAACCCCCCAGTACTCCGGTAAATGCCTGAACTCATTCGGAACCATTATGATGTCCAAACATAGCCTTCCAATATATCGATATTTATGTCTCGACCATTTAGAGACTCTTCGTCATGTCCGTGATCATATCCGGGACTCCGAACTACCTTCGGTACATCAAAACACATAAATTCATAATATCGATCGTCACCGAACGTTAAGCGTGCGGACCCTACGGGTTCGAGAACTATGTAGACATGACCGAGACTCATCTCCAGTCAATAACCAATAGCGGAACCTGGATGCTCATATTGGTTCCTACATATTCTACGAAGATCTTTATCGGTCAAACCGCATAACAACATACGTTGTTCCCTTTGTCATCGGTATGTTACTTGCCCGAGATTCGATCGTCGGTATCTCAATACCTAGTTCAATCTCGTTACCGGCAAGTCTCTTTACTCGTTCCGTAATGCAACATCCCGTAACTAATTCATTAGTCACATTGCTTGCAAGGCTTATAGTGATGTGCACTACCGAGAGGGCCCAGAGATACCTCTCCGATACATGGGGTGACAAATCCTAATCTCGATCTATGCCAACTCAACAAACACCATCGGAGACACCTGTAGAGCATCTTTATAGTCATCCGGTTACGTTGTGACGTTTGGTAGGACACTAAGTGTTCCTCCGGTATTCGGGAGTTGCATAATCTCATAGTCATAGGAACATGTATAAGTTATGGAGAAAGCAATAGCAGTAAACTAAACGATCAAAAGTGCTGAGCTAACGGATGGGTCAAGTCAATCACATTATTCTCTAATGATGTGATCATGTTCATCAAATGACAACTCTTGTACTAGCTAGTCAATCACATCTAATGACATCTCACGGGTGGGCTTCAACACCGATGCTGGGAGAGACGCCTGTGTGCAGCTCCCTAGCGTCCATGTCCTGTCCCTACACATATCTCCCGTCCAAGTATATATGTCTCATATCCTGCTTCTTCAATTTAGCGCAATTGCCGGCGAAACTGAACTTACCCAGGATGTCTTGTCAAACTGTTGTTTGTTGTTGCAGGATTCAGTTAGCTTTGCAAATGCAGAGCTCAGCAAGGGCCATGTGTTTGGAGCTTTTGTGCTGGATCTCCTTGGGATGCATCGGATTCGTACAGCTTTACGGAACCTTAAGATTGTCCTGCTAAGATCAGAGGTAATTTATCGTACGCTGTGCTTATGCATTTGGAATATATATATGCAGTACATGTTCAGCCAATAAGTTTGAGGTACATTTTTTAACTAATGTCTCAACAGTGGAGCATACATAATTTATTTCTGTAATTCACATCCGTTTAGGTGAAAGATGCATGCCCAGTGGGTCGCCATGTGTGGCTAGGGGTTTTGCCAGAGATTGCTTGTATTCCTGATGTCCTGAATGTTGAATAAAATCCCTAGTTTCCCTCCAAAAAAAAAAAATCTCCCGTCCAAGTATATATGTCCCCCGTCTTGCTTGTTCAATTTAGCGCAATTGTCGGCGAGACTGAACTTATCCAGGATGTCTTGTAGAACTGTTTGTTGTTGCAGGATTTAGTTAGCTTTCCAGATGCAGATCTCAGCTGTTTTGCGGCAGAGATCGGTAAACATATGGTTACCAACTTCTCTGGTCTGGACCTACATCTCAGCACCAAGGGCCATGCGTTTGGAGCTTTTGTGCTGCATCTCCTTGGGATGCATCGGATTCGTACAGCTTTGCGGAACCTTAAGATTGTCCTGCTAAGATCAGAGGTAATGTACCGTACGTTGTGCTTATGCATTTGGAATATATACAGTACATGTTCAGCCAATAAGTTCGAGGTGCATTCTTGAGCTAATGTCTCTCTGTAATTCACATTCGTTTAGGTGAAAGATGCATGCCCAGTAAATTGTCTCTGTGATGAGCCTAAGAACTGGAGAACCGAAACTATCACCTTGGCTGATCTTGAAAACATGGAAATTGAAGGCGTCGGCGGGGAAGATCACGAGTTTGATTTCCTGAAAGTGATATTTAGATGTGCTCCGATGCTTAAAACAGTGACTGTGAGGCTGTCAGATGGTGTCACTCCAAGTGTTGATTGGTGCACAAAAGTAAACATCTTTATGGCATATCCTTCCGTCCAATGCAATGCTGATCTGGTAAGCAGGTATGATGCATGGTTAGCATACTCAATAGTTGCAAAACGTTGTTTTATGGTTGTACGGTTTATCAGTCTAAACTCACCATCTAGCCCGGTACCTTTATTTTGATCTGAAAGTAAAGCAGTAATGGTAGAAATGTGACAATGACATGCTAATATCTGTTCAAGTCTGACTTAGTTTTGACACTGTGATGGTCTGCATGCTTCACCAATGTTCTTGGTTTTGTATGCTAGGTTCAGTTTCCCTTTAACGCAGGTCAAGGGCATTAAAACCCCTTTATTTTATATACAAGTCGTCCATACAATCAACTTCGGTCTACACGATATACATGTCAGATGCTATACAATTTTTCTTATCAGATGCTATACTGTTTTTCTTATCAGATGCTATACTGTTTTTCTTATCAGATGCTATACTGTTTTTTTAGTCCACTGAAGTCTGGTTGTGCCTGCACTCCAATAGTTGGCTGAATATGCTCAGATTTTTCTTTGTGAACCTTTTAGTTCACTATGCCATCTTCCATAACTTTGTTACCTTGTTGCTTTGTGCATTTTTCTCTGTACTTACAAGGGCAGACTTCATATCTGTATGCGACTGAAACTGGTCTTGTCTTACCTCCTCTGCCTGCAGGGCCAAAGCTGTGTGTTGACATGATTGTCAGGCTAATGTCTGCGGAATTCAGGGTGCTCATTCACAAGATCGCCCTGTCCCAAGCCGATCAACTCCTATCTGTTTCAGGATCTTGCTTAATGGCTCCAATCTATGCTACTTCCTGTTATTTTACCACTGTAGTGGAGCTGCAGGCTCGAAGTGGTGCAGTCTCTGATGTAATTCCTAGCATGGTTTCTGTGGCCTTCAAATGTGGTACTGACTCCTTTTGGTTGACTACCCTGAAGATTAGATTTTGATTTACAAGTGATTTCATGCCTCGAAGCCTTGAAGGAAACCCTTCTGCAATATTTATCTTAAGCCACATATATGTTCAACGTGCACCCTTTTCAAATACATTTGCTTCTCCTAGTATTCACAGAGTAAAGGTTATTTTTACGGCTCCTAGGATCATGCAATATTTGAACAACCCAGTGTTGAAGAAAAAAATAATCGAAATGTTTATTCAGCTCTCAAAAAATATCTAAAACGTTTGCAACTGGTAGGGTTAATAAATTATTGTACTGTATAAGTTTGTTTAGAAGAAAAATGATTTTCATTTGGGCCTTTGCGTTGAAAAAGAAAGAACGATGGTTGATATAGGACACTCCACTGGTCTGAATTGGTTATTTTTTTAACATAATATAGCAAAAGAAAATATTTCAATGGAATTTTGCAGTTTCACATGATATTGCAATAGTTGCATTTGCTATTATATTTTTTTACTGCAATGCCAAAAAATTCATTAGGTGAAAAGTCATCAAAGTATCGAAAAGGTGGAGTCCAAGATGAAATTTCCCCTGTTTTCGAGGATCTGCTAGCTTCTTCATGTCCTCGCTCGACTGGCCGCGCTTGCACCAGCATCGTCTTCACATTGTGCACCGATTTCCGCTTGTGGTGCCACATAAGGAGAGACCTCACCGACTTCACCTTCTGCGACCTCGCACTTGGCTCGCTCGAAGAAGTGCTTGGGTCACTCCTCCTCCCTACTTGTCATACATATGTATCCCTAGAAAAGAGACGCGTAACAGGTGTATAACCTTAGAAATAAGATTCCATTATTGGCTCCACTCAAAAGTCGTGAGATCATGGCTCTGCATAGAGAACCTCTCCCACTTTACTATTCAGGGACTTAAGCATTGATGCAACCCCATCCGGTAGATCATGTATCTGCATCCAAATTTTTATAAGGTTCAAAGCAATTGTGGAAGGTTTTGTAAACTCATTGCAAGAATGACAGCAAATCCCCTATTGATCCAAAGTCCTTCCATGATTTTCTCCCAAAGTCAAGAGAATTGCACTGTGTGTAGATTTTCATCCAAGGACCAAATTGACATCATTAACGTCCTCCTCAGCCAAGCCAAGTATATGCATCATCTCTTCCAAATCGTCCTAATCTTTCGTACGAGGGTTCAATGGTTATGTCGCCATAATCCCGATCCAGAGAAAAAGACGCGGGGATACCCTAACTCGTCACAACCACACGAATACTAAACCAAGGCCGGGTAGCACTGCAAGAGTGCCCCTCGATCCGCCCGAGTGAAGGGACAACCATGTGATTGGAGGAGGAGGGAGACTGAATGATTGGAGGAGGAGGAGGGAGACCTAACGCCATCAACGAAGGGTGGCGAGGGATAGGAATCCTAGCGAGAGGGAAAACCGGAATAGTAGAATTGTTCTTAGAGCATCTCCAGCCACGCCCCAACAGGCCACAAGGTTATTTTTAGCACCAGCGCCGAAAATTCGGCCCAGTCGTGCCCACAGGAGCCTGTTTTTCGCCGGTTTGGCCCAAAACTGGCGTCGGCGGACCTAGGCCGAACCCGGCGCGCTGGGGCGCCTGGAGGTGCCAGGGAAACTAATTTTGGCGCGAACGGGAATGGGCCCGCTGAGTCAGCGACATGTCGCTTCGTCGTCCTCATCGCCTTGGTTCCCGCGGGAAACAATGCCAACGCAGCCGCGCTGCCGCGCCGGTCAGCCTTCCATTGACACCTCACGGGCGGCACAGTGAAGGCGCCGCGACGCGCATCCCATCCGCTTCCGCCACGCGGCACCCGGCGGGCGGCTTTTCACCGTCCCTCTTCGGCTATAAAAGCCGACCTCCCCGCCGGTGAACGGCATAGTCGCCACAACTCGCCACCTCTCTCGCCTTGTCTCACCACAGAAGCCACTCTCCCCCTCTTCCTCCCGCTGACGAGCAATGGCCGAGCATTACCCAGGCGACGCCGCGGCGGCGAACGGCTTCGGTCGACGCCATCTGCGTGAGGGCGAGGCGCGCCTCCTCTACGAGGCCGACTACATGGCGCCCCCCAACATGCGAGTGTCGGGCTCGTGAAGGCTGAGCGTCGGCGGCATCCTAGTGCCACCGGGGCTGAACGGCGCGCCCTGATCGTGTGCATCCGTTCGCCGCTGTCGGAGGCGCAACGGAACGAGCCGAGGTACACCGCCGACAGCCACACACTGTGGACGATGTACTTCGACCGCCGCCACACCGACCAGATCGCCTCCGCAAATGGCGCCATCCCCCGCGGCCACCTCAACGCCGATGGGCGGCGTGAATGGTGGGGCGTGCTCGGGCGCACCCTTGAAGCCGTCCTCGACGACATCGAGACCGGCAACACGCCGCGCCTCGAGTACCCGGCGCCCCCGTCCTTCTCTCGACGCTGCGGTAGTTCCTGGACGCTGCGGCGCATGGAGGCGGCGACCTCCTCGTCATTGGGTTCTGGTTCGCTCTCCTCCAGATCGCCGGTGCTCCGCCCCGTCAAGCCGGAGCCGCAGGAGACGCTGCTTGGGCGCCGCACCCGCAACGGGTGCGGCGCCCTCGTCATCAACGAGGGCGACCACCCCTCCCCTCGTTCCCTCCGTCTCGTCCGGCCGAAGAGCGAACCGGGGTTGCTCCCCATCAAGAAGGAGCACGCGGAGATGGCCGCCGACGACAAGAGCGACCACAAGTGGGCGAAGGCGGACTACGTCCGCGAGCAGGTGGAGCGCCAACGTCGGGCCTACGAGGAGATCAAAGCTCGGCGCCACGGACGCGATGAGGGCGGCGTCGTCTGATGTCTACTACACAACCTTCTTCTTGTAGACGTTGTTGGGCCTCCAAGTGCAGAGGTTTGTAGGACAGTAGCAAATTTCCCTCAAGTGGATGACCTAAGGTTTATCAATCCGTAGGAGGCGTAGGATGAAGATGGTCTCTCTCAAACAACCCTGCAACCAAATAACAAAGAGTCTCTTGTGTCCCCAACACACCCAATACAATGGTAGATTGTATAGGTGCACTAGTTCGGCGAAGAGATGGTGATACAAGTGGTATATGGATAGTACATAAAGGTATTTGTAATCTGAAATTATAAAAACAGCAAGGTAACTAATGATAAAAGTGAGCGTAAACGGTATTGCAATGGTAGAAAACAAGGCCTAGGGTTCATACTTTCGCTATTGTAAGTTCCCTCAACAATACTAACATAATTGGATCACATAACTATACCTCAACATGCAACAAAGAGTCACTCCAAAGTCACTAATAGCGGAGAACGAACGAAGAGATTATGGTAGGGTACGAAACCACCTCAAAGTTATTCTTTCCAATCAATCCGTTGGGCTATTCATATAAGTGTTGTAAGTGCATCTGGTGCCCCTTAGTGATTTTGGTGTATTGGAGACTTATAGGTTAAGGGACTAATGCGTTTGTGAGTGTACACAGGTCTATAAGTCTATGAGGAGTTTGATATTTACAGGAAAAGTCGACCCCTAAAAATAAATATCTTCGACTGAAGATTTTGATATTTCTGAAGACTTTCATGAAGACTTTGAAAGTGAAGAAATTGGTGTGTGCGTGAAGACTTGATATTCATGCGAGGAATATGAAGCTTGAAGACTTTTGTTTTCATAGTTTTGTTTTTTCTCTTTCTTGAGTCGTAGGAAACACCGTACTGTTAAAGGGGGTCGAGGAAATACTAAGGAAAAATGTCCATGTGATGCTCAACTCAAAATCCTACACCTACTAATCCCTTCGAGTGAAGCCATTGGAAATCTCATACAGTTCAGTCAATTTCTTCAGTGACAGAGAAGAAGTTCTTCTGGTCTCTGAGGAATTTGTCCTGACTGAGGAGTTAGGAATTCGCCAGTGCGGATTGCCTACACAGTGAGGAACATGATAGCCCTGAGGATTTTGCTACTCAAAATTCTGACCGTTGCTGTGCTATGCGCCAGCTATCCCAAAATATCTATCCACCTAACGATCATATCATTGAAGGGCATTTATGTCTTATCATGTCGGGCTGCTCCCTAGGCTATAAATAGCCGCCCCCTACAACCACTAGCTGGTTGGCTGCTCCGAGAGAAACTGACACTTGTCATTTGAGAGCAACCCATCCTCTGAGGACTTTGAGCGAAAATCATCAAGTGAGGAAAAACCAAAAACCCAAAACCCAAACACCTACAAACCCCAAGTGATTGAGCATCACTGAAGAGATTGATCCTGCATGGATCCAACGCTTGTTACCTTTGAAGACTGTGCTTCTTCCAGACGGTTAGGCGTCATGGTCTAGAGCATCCAAGAGGAATTGTGGTTCGCCGAGTGACCAAGTTTGTGAAGGCTGAAGACTTACCACGAGTGATTGGACGAGGTCTGTGTGACCTTAGTTCAAGGAGAATACGGTGAGGACTGGGTGTCCTGAGCTACGTGTTCAGGACTGGGTGTCCGAGACTGTGTGTCCTCGAGTTTAAATACTCAGCCGCTCCAACCAGACGTACAACTGAGACAGCAGTTGGAACTGGTCTACCAAATCATTGTCTTCACCAAGCTTACTGGTTCTATTCCCTCAACTCTTTCATTTCCTCATAACTGTGTTGTGTGTTTATTCATATCTGTGTTTGAAGACTTTGACTGAAGACTTTCTCAATTTTCTCAGTTCAATTTCTACAGTCTGTTTGTCTTCATCCTGTGTTATCCTGTGATTACGCTTCCTGTACTCTGTGCCTGTCTTCATTTCATCATAATGACTATGCTTGTATTCTGTTATGTTTACTTTTGAGTACTTATTCCGCTGCTAGTAGTTCTTCACTATGGAATTTCCTCACCAACAAATTCCTCAGCGAAGAATTTCATAAAAATCGCCTATTCACCCCCTCTAGTCGATATAACGCACTTTCAATTGGTATCAGAGCAAGGTACTCTCTTATTCTGTGTGATTTTGGTTTAACCACCTGGAGTTTTAGTTATGTCGACCGCAGGTATGACGAAAGTGACATGCCCGATCTCTGACGGTCACGAGTATCCCAAGTGGAAGGCCATGATGAAGAAACGCCTCATGGCGATAAACAGCAAGCTGTGGACCGTCACTGAGATTGGTCTGACCGATCTGTACAAGATGGCGGAAGCTGATGAAATTCGCAAGTACACTCTTCTCAACCTCACGGCGAAGGATGTCATCTGCTCTAGTCTGTCACAAAATCAGTTCAGGAATATCATGCATCTCGATCATGCGAAGCTCGTCTAGGACCGTCTCTCTGAGGTCTATGAAGGTCATCGAACCTGTCGTGATCCTTGGTTTGAGGACTTTAAGGAATCTCTCAAAGCGATGACATTCGAACCAGAATCATCATCTTCTGCATCATGCCTTATGGCAAAAGATGCTGAGGTAACTGAATGCTACCTATCCGAGTCTAGTGATGATGAATTTGGACCCAGCTATGTCAAAATTGTTTCCCTTGCCACTAAACAATAAAGAGCTTTGGAAAAGGTTTACTACATGCTGAATAAGAGCGATGATATGTTGGGTGAAGAAATGGATCAGTCAAAAGCTTTGGCTGAAAGTCTTCAGAGACTTCATACTAAGTATGACACCCTTCAAGATCATCATAACATTCTCTTATCCAACCATGAGAAACTTTCTTATGAATTTCTTCAAAGAAAGCAAGACCTTGAGAAGCTAAGAGTGAGTTATGAAGATCTTCAGAAGGAGCGCGATTCATTACTTGCTCAACAAATCAGCGCTTCTCAGGAAGAATTTGTTCATCCATGCTTGAAGTGCATTGAACGTGAATCTGCTAATTCTTCACCTGAATGTTCAAATGCTGCTAATGTTTCAAATTCTTCACATGCCTCTGCTATCACTAATTCCTCATCTAAGGACATTGCTAGTATCACTGACGATGCAGGGCTGAAGGAATTGTACACGGCAGGCATGTACAAAAGCCTCAAAGGGCATCAGGCTCTTTGTGATGTGCTTAAAAAGCAGATCCTCAACAGGAACCCTAGGAAAGAGGGTATCGCCTTTGAGAGGAAACTCAATGCTGATGGTACATATTGGAAGCCTGAGCAGTACCCCAAAACTACATGGGTTTCTACAAAGGGACCTCCAGTTGATCCATCTAACTTATCTGGATTTGCATGTGAATCTCCTCATTCTGATGATGAGTCAATTGACTCCAACTATAAACTGTTCAAAAATCAGAATGGTGAAGTATTTGCTAGATATGTTGGCACTAACTGCAGGAACGGCTCCCATATGAAGAAAATCTGGGTTCCCAAAAGATGCCTTGAAAATCTTCAGGTGAATGTCATCATGACGCCACCTATGAAGAATAGAAACCCCAGATCAAATTCTTCATATGGATTCAAGTCCTCATACGGACCAAATTCCTCATATGGATCAAAGTCCTCATATGAACATCATTGTGCTAACCCGTCTGTTTCGCAGGGAAGATCTAAGGATTATGGATATGTGCATTATTCTTCAAATCATTATGTCCATAAGTCCTCGAAGAATTTCTCTGCATACTCTTATGCTTACTCCCCTCTTATGTGAAACGAAATGGACTGGCTTCTATGCCATCCTTCTTGTATGGAGCTCGCAGAATGATGAACTCTTTGCCACCCCTTCAGATGTGGGTGGTGAAGAAAAAGAACTAATCTCTTCTGCAGGGTCAGGTCTCCAGACGCACGTAATCGTCTGAAGAATTTGCCGGAGACCTGAGCATGCCTGATAGGATGCAGGCTAATCATGAAGAAATGAACTTTCAATTCTCACGTCCTCATATTGCTTTATCAGTTTTTTTACTTGATGAAATTGATCTGATGAATTGATGTCATATTCTTTACTGATGAAGTATATGAGTTTGTAAGTTGCACTAATTCGTCTGCAGGATGATCAACCCAAAGCCACTGAGTGGGTCCTCGATAGTGGATGTACAAACCACATGACTGGTGACAAGAATCTATTGATGGATGCTTCATTATCTCCGTCGCATCTGAAGCATATCATCTTTGCTGACAAAGGCAAAAGTCAGGTATTGGGTCTAGGTAAGGTTGCGATTACAAAGGATCGACACATGGACAAAGTCATGCTTGTTGAGTCCTTAGGATACAACCTTATGTCTGTCTCAATGCTTTGTGATCTTGATATGGTTGTTGTCTTTGGCAAGTACCGTTGTGTTGTGGTTATGGAAGCTGACAATTCCAAAGTCTTCGAAGGCTTTAGGAGAGGAGACCTGTATATTGTTGATTTCTCTATAGGACCACAACCAGCCGTGTGCTTACTTGCAAAAGCTTTAGAAGGCTGGCTCTGGCATCGATGACTTGGTCATGCAGGCATGAGGAATTTGCACATGCTTGCGAAGAAGAAGCATGTCATTGGCATCGAGAATGTCAAATTCCTCAAGGATCACCTATGCGGAGCCTGTGAAGCTGGGAAGATGACGAAGGCCAAGCATCCAGCAAAGACTATCATGACCACCACTCGCCCGTTTGAATTGCTTCACATGGATCTCTTTGGTCCTAATCATTATTCTGCTATTTCAAATGAAGCTTCTTAATATGGCTTTGTTATTGTTGATGATTATTCTCGCTACACATGGGTACACCTTGTTACTTACAAACATGAAGTGAAGGAAGTCTTCAAACGATTTTCCTCGAGGGCTTCAACCAACTTTGGTGTGAAGATCAAGCACATCAGAAGTGACAATGTCACTGAGTTCAAGAATTCTGGTCTCGATGACTATCTTGATGAACTTGGTATTACTCATGAGTTATCTGCTCCTTACACTCCTCAGCAGAATGGCGTCGTGGAGCATAAGAACAGGACTCTTGCTGAGATGGCTTGCACTATGCTTGATGAATACAAAATGCCTCGTCGTTTCTGGACTGAGGCAATTGATACTGCGTGCCACATCATCAACAGAGTATATCTTCACAAATTCTTCAAAAAGACTGCCTATGAACTCCTCACTGATAAGAAACCCAATGTAAGTTATTTCAAAGTCTTCGGCGCTAAATGTTGGATTAGAGATCCTCATCACAACTCAAAATTTGCACCGAAAGCACATGAAGGTTTTATGCTTGGTTACGGAAAGGGCTCGCACACCTACAGAGTCTTCAACAATGTTCTTCACAAAGTTGTTGAAACTGTAGATGTGCGGTTCGATGAAACTAATGGCTCGCAAAGAGAGCACCTACCTACTGTGATAGATGAACCAGCACCTGAGGAAACTATCAAGTTCAAGGCTACTGAGGATGTCATTCCTACTGAAGATTCTGCTGGAGAATTCATCCCAGAACATGAAGAATGTCGGGCTAATGCACCTGAAGAAAATGCTGAAGAAAATGGTGCTGAAGAAAACGCTGATCAAATTCTTCAACGACAACCAGCTCATCCTCGCATTGCAAAAGAAGTGCAAGTTTAAAATATCATCAATGACATCAAAGCGCCAGGTCCTCTCACACGCTCAAAAGCTTCACATTTGTCTAACTTTTGTGGGCACTATGCTTTTGTCTCTATTACAGAGCCCACTAAGGTAGATGAAGCATTTCTGGAGCCTGAGTGGATTCAGGCCATGCAAGAAGAATTACATCAGTTCGAGCTCAACAATGTCTGGGAACTGGTCAAAGGTCCAGATCCCCGCAAGCACAATATCATCGACACAAAGTGGATCTACCGCAACAAGCAAGATAAAATGGCCTTGTGGTGAGGAATAAGGCACAGCTTGTAGCTCAAGGCTACACACAGGTTGAAGGAATTGATTTCGATGAAACTTTTGCACCTGTTGCTAGACTTGAGGCTATTCGCATATTACTTGCTTATGCTAACCATCATGATATCACTTTATATCAAATGGATGTGAAAAGTGCATTCCTCAATGGTAAGCTTGAGGAAGAAGTATATGTTGCTCAACCCCCAGGTTTTGAAGATCCAAAGAATCCTGACAAAGTCTTCAGACTCAACAAGGCCCTCTATGGCCTCAAGCAGGCCCCACGGGCTTGGTATGATACCTTGAAGGAACTCTTCATGAAGAAAGGCTTCAAACCCGGTTCACTCGACCCTACTCTTTTCACTAAATCTTATGATGGTGAATTGTTTGTGTGCCAAATATATGTTGATGATATTATCTTTGGCTGTACTGACCAACGTTATAGTGATGAATTTGCCTATATAATGATCGAAGAATATCAAATGTCTAGGATGGGAGAGTTGAAATTCTTCTTAGGTCTTCAAATTCGTCAACAATGCAATGGCATATTCATATCTCAGGAGAAATACCTCAAGGATGTACTGAGGAAATTCAGCATGCAAGATGAAAATGGTATTGACTTTGATCATAAGGTATACCGCTCCATGATAGGTTCCTTATTGTACTTATGTGCATCTAGGCCAGATATAATGCTTAGTGTTTGCATGTGTGCCCGATTTCAAGCTACACCGAAGGAATCACACCATAAGGCTGTGAAGCATATTCTTTGATATCTAGTTCACACACCAACACTTGGATTATGGTACCCCAAGGGCTCGGCTTTTGATCTCATTCGATATTCTGACTCTGACTATGCTGGTGATCGTGTGGACCGCAAGTCAACATCTGGTACATGTCATTTCCTCGGACGATCTTTGGTCTGTTGGTCCTCGAAGAAACAGAACTGCGTATCACTATCTACTGCTGAAGCTGAGTACATTGCCGCTGGTTCTTGCTGTGCCCAATTGCTATGGATGAAGCAAACTCCCAAGGACTACGGCGTCAACATGAAGAATGTGCCTCTCTTCTGTGACAATGAGAGTGCCATCAAAATTGCTCACAACCCAGTTCAGCACTCGAAGACAAAGCACATTCAGATTCGTCATCATTTTCTTCATGATCATGTGTTGAAGGGCGACATTTCTATTGAGCATGTGAAGACTGAAGAACAGCTAGCCGATATATTCACAAAGCCCTTGGATGAGAAGAGATTTAGCAAGTTGTGGTGTGAGCTAAATATCCTAGAATCTTCGAATGTTCTCTGAAAAGGACACTCATCCTAACACTTATGCAAAATTGATGAATTAGATGTGCAACACATGAAGAAACGTTTTTCTTCTATCAATGAAGAATAACACTCTTAGTGTGAAGAAATTAATGAAGAATTTGATTCTTAGAACCCTACGATAATTGTACGCGGTGTCTGAAATCATCATTCTTATACGGTGGGTCACGCCACCACCAAAAGTTGAAATTCCTCAAATTATTCATATTCTTCAACTTTGCATAGTCTTCACTGGTTCCATCGTTATTCTTCATTGGCTATATATATATATGAGTTTATGTCCTCTACAGCATTCACTTATTGCTATTTCTTCAAGTTGGTTCTCTGCTAAGTGAATGTGATCGGACCCTTCCCCTCTATGCTATACTCAACCAATCTGTTCACAAATTCTTCATGTGCGTTCTATTTGAAACTCGTTCAAAATCTTCACTGTGTCCTTGTCAGCTGAAGAAATTGCGAACGGAACTTTAAAACCTATTTTATCGACATTTTTGGCTTTGCCGCTCAAACCGTTCCGCATCCCACGATACACTTATCCACTCACCCACGATCTAACACGATGTCCACCTCTCACTACGTGGGTGACACATGTCATGCGAATGAGAAGGGTCAGGGGCACGTTCGTCCAATTTCTTCGGGCGAACAGTTTTTCACCGTGGCTATAAATACCCCTCCTTCCCTTCCTCACTTCTTTTACTCCACTTGACCTCTCTCTCCAGCTCGAGCTTCTCAAACCCTAGCGCCGCCGCTACTTCATCGTCGCCGGTGAGGAAGAGCTTCACTGTCTCAACCTCGTCGCTGACGTACTCGCGCCAACCGCAGAAATCTTCACTCCACCGTCGCCGTAGCTGTCTTCCTCCGCCAAGTTAGGGCATGGAAGATCTGCACAGACGAACTTCACATCTCCTCACTCCAGTTCGTCGTGTTCTTCGTTCAGGGTAATTAAAAGTTACTTTTACTACCCTTGTTGATTCGAATGATTATCTTCAAAATCTTCAAAGGTGTTTTTCTTCATAGATTCACACACTAAACACCTCACAACTCATCTGTTCTTGACTCGTTTCTCTAAGCCATGTTTTTTCTTCAAGATTCCTCAAATGTATGGATTTTTAATCTACACATCTCTAGAACCTAAGACAAAGAACGCTTAGTGAAATTCTTCAAGACTCATCTGGTCAAATTCCTCAAACTTGTTCTTTTTTCAAAACCTTCTGAGAACGCATATGACCTCTCCAAATTCCTCGCAACTATACTTTGTTCACAGGTACACATGTCAGCTGCTGAATCACTAGGTTCTCATCAACTTAACTCATTTGCAGCGTTCCTCGAAGAAAAGTTGCATACTTCTTCAGAGAATTCAATTGTTCAAATTCCTCAACTGAAGAAAATGGCTGACAGTAAGAAGCCACAAAAGGGAGGAAAGATGCCTGAGGTAAATACAGTGTTTGAGATCCCTGATGACATATATGCTGGGTACTGCACACCTACTGAGGAAACCAAGAATGAGCGCAAAGTGCGCATTCAGAAGATAGAGAGGAGATGGGCAAGAGAATGGAGGGAGTACAGACATGTCACTCCTAAGTATATGAAGAAATTCGCACTCAATCCTCCATGCCCAAGAGCTCCATTGGCACCTAGCCAAATCGCTGATCCCACCAGCCTCAAGCGCGGTGAGGACTATCCTAATGAATGGGCCAAGCGCCAAACCAAGCTGGCTAAGCAAGCCAGAGAAGCAGTGAGGAAATTTAATGAAGACTCTGCTGCTGCTGCCTCTGCTGAGGCCTTTGCTGTCAAGTCAAAGAAGGCTATATCAAAGAAGCATGCGCGCAAGCCAAGTGCTTCACCAACAATGCCCTCAAGGCCAAGTTCCTCAGCAATGCCCTCACGGCCAGAATCCTCAAAGCCCTCACGGCAAATTCCTCATGCTGCTCCTGTTCCTCCAAAGTCCTCAGCTCCTCCGCCAAAGCCTTCAGCTGTTCCGACTAAATCCTCAGCACCTGTGCATCTCGCCTCGTGCCAAAGGACTGCCGGCATATCCATTGTCTCAGGTGTCTCAGCTAGTTCCTCAGCTGCACCAAGTTCCTCAGCTGGCCCCTCACTGCTGAAGACAAAGGCCACTGTTGGACGAGGTCCTCGCCCAAGTCCTCAAAATAAGCAAGTCGTTTTCCAAGTGCCGTCTGATGAAGATGAAGCTGATGATGATGAACTTGCAGAAATCATCAGAGACAGGCAAGTCAGGGCCGCCAGAGCCAAAGGATCAGAGGTGCCACTGCTTTTGGATCCCAAGCTGATCCTCGACTACATTGATGATTGGCACAAGGACCCCAACACTCCCTTGCCTGACTTCAAGCTGACTCCTAGCCAGAGTCACATGCTGACCCACTTCATTCAAGAAGAAAAGTGGAAATTTGAGAAGGCCAGGCAGATCAAGAAAGCGTAGTACAAGAAAGAGCGCTATCTGAAGATAAACGTTGTCTCTATGACAACTGAAGAACTTGTCATGTAAGTGCATCTAGTGCCCCTTAGTGATTTTGGTGTATTGAAGACTTACAGGTTAAGGGACTAATGCGTGTGTGAGTGTACACAGGTCTATAAGTCTATGAGGAGTTTGATATTTACAGGAAAAGTCGACCCCTAAAAATGAATATCTTCGACTAAAGATTTTGGTATTTCTGAAGACTTTCATGAAGACTTTGAAAGTGAAGAAATTGGTGTGTCCGTGAAGACTTGATATTCATGCGAGAAATATGAAGCTTGAAGACTTTCATTTTCATAGTTTTGTTTTTCTCTTTCTTGAGTCATAGGAAACACCATACTGTTAAAGGGGGTCGAGGAAATACTAAGGAAAAATTTCCATGTGATGCTCAACTCAAAATCCTACACCTACCAATCCCTTCGAGTGAAGCCATTGAAAATCTCATACAGTTCAGTCAATTTCTTCAGTGACAGAGACGAAGTTCTTCTGGTCTCTGAGGAATTTGTCCCGACTGAGGAGTTAGGAATTCGCCAGTGCGGATTGCCTACACAGTGAGGAACATGATAGCCCTAAGGATTTTGGTACTCAAAATTCCGACCTTTGCTGTGCTATGCGCCAGCTGTTCCAAAATATCTATCCACCTAACGGTCATATCATTGAAGGGCATTTATGTCTTATCATGTCGGGCTGCTCCCTAGGCTACAAATAGCCGCCCCTACAACCACTAGCTGAGAGAGGCTGCTCCGAGAGAAACCGACACTTGTCATTTGAGAGCAACCCATCCTCCGAGGACTTTGAGCGAAAATCATCAAGTGAGGAAAAACAAAAAATCCAAAACCCAAACACCTACAAAGTCCAAGTGATTGAGCATCACTTAAGAGATTGATCCTGAGTGGATCCGACGCTTGTTACCTTTGAAGACTGTGCTTCTTCCATACGGTTAGGCGTCATGGTCTAGAGCATCCAAGAGGAATTGTGGATCGCCGGGTGACCAAGTTTGTGAAGGTTTGGAAGTCGCCTGAAGACTTAGCATGAGTGATTGGACGAGGTCTGTGTGACCTTAGTTCAAGGAGAATACGGTGAGGACTGGGTGTCTTGGACTAAGTGTCCTTGACTGGGTGTCCGGGACTGTGTGTCCTCGAGTTTAAATACTCAGCCGCTCCAACCAGAAGTACAATTGGTTTACCAAATCATTGTCTTTACCGAGCTCACTGGTTCTATTTCCTAAACTCTTTCATTTCCTCATAACTGTGTTGTATGTTTGTTCATATCTGTGTTTGAAGACTTTGACTAAAGACTTTCTCAATTTCCTCAGTTCAATTTCTTCAGTCTGTGTGTCTTCATCCTGTGTTATCCTATGATTACGCTTCCTGTACTCTGAGCCTGTCTTCATTTCATCATGATGACTATGCTTGTATTCTGTTGTGTTTACTTTTGAGTACTTATTCCGCTGCTAGTAGTTCTTCGCTAATGAATTTCCTCACCGGCAAATTCCTCAGTGAAGAATTTCATAAAAGTCGCCTATTCACCCCCCCTCTAGTCGATATAACGCACTTTCAATTGGTATCAGAGCAAGGTACTCCCTTGTTCTGTGTGATTTTGGTTTAACCGCCTGGATTTTTAGTTATGTCGACCACAGGTATGAAGAAAGTGACATGCCCCATCTTTGACGGTCATGATTATCCCAAGTGGAAGGCCATGATGAGGAAGCGCCTCATGGCAATGAACAGCGAGTTGTGGACCGTCACTGAGATTGGTCTTACCGATCTATGCAAGATGGCGGACACTGATGATAGTCGCAAGTACACTCAACTTGACATCATGGCGAAGGATATCATTTGTTCCTGCCTATCCAGAGATGAATTCAGGCGCATTATGCATCTTTGCAATGCGAAGCTTATCTGGGACCGAATCTCTGACGTCTATGAAGGTCATCAAACTTGTCATGATCCCTGGTTTGAGGATTTCAAGGAATCACTCAAAACGATGACTTTCGAACCTGAACCATCATCTTCTGCACCATGCCTCATGGAAAAAGGTGCCAAGGATGATCAACCCAAAGCCACTGAGTGGGTCCTCGATAATGGATGTACAAACCACATGACTGGTGACAAGAATCTATTGATGGATGCTCCATTATCACCGTCACATCTGAAGCATATCATCTTTGCTGACAAAGGCAAAAGTCAGATATTGGGTCTAGGTAAGGTTGCGATTACAAAGGATCGACACATGGACAAAGTCATGCTTGTTGAGTCCTTAGGATACAACCTTATGTCTGTCTCAATGCTTTGTGATCTTGATATGGTTGTTGTCTTTGGCAAGTACCGTTGTGTTGTGGTTATGGAAGCTGACAATTCCAAAGTCTTCGAAGGCTTTAGGAGAGGAGACCTGTATATTGTTGATTTCTCTACAGGACCACAACCAGCCGTGTGCTTACTTGCAAAAGCATCAGAAGGCTGGCTCTGCCCTTGACGACTTGGTCATGTAGGCATGAGGAATTTGCACACGCTTGCAAAGAAAAAGCATGTCATTGGCATCGAGAATGTCAAATTCCTCAAGGATCACCTATGCGGAGCCTGTGAAGCTGGGAAGATGACCAAGGCCAAGCATCCAGCGAAGACTATCATGACCACCACTCGCCCATTTGAATTGCTTCACATGGATCTCTTTGGTCCTAATCATTATTCTGCTATCTCAAATGAAGCATCTCAATATGGCTTTGCTATTGTTGATGATTATTCTCGTTACACATGGGTACATCTTGTTACTTACAAACATGAAGGGCTTCAACCAACTTTGGTGTGAAGATCAAGCACATCAGAAGTGACAATGGCACTGAGTTCAAGAATTCTGGTCTCGATGACTATCTTGATGAACTTGGTATTACTCATGAGTTATCTGCTCCTTACACTCCTCAGCAGAACGGCGTCGTGGAGCGCAAGAACAGGACTCTTGCTGAGATGGCTCGCACTATGCTTGATGAATACAAAACGCCTCGTCGTTTCTGGACTGAGGCAATTGATACTGCGTGCCACATCATCAACAGAGTATATCTTCACAAATTCTTCAAAAAGACTGCCTATGAACTCCTCACTGATAAGAAACCCAATGTAAGTTATTTCAACGTCTTCGGTGCTAAATGTTGGATTAGAGATCCTCATCACAACTCAAAATTTGCACCGAAAGCACATGAAGGTTTTATGCTTGGTTACGGAAAGGACTGCACACCTACAGAGTCTTCAACAACATTCTTCACAAAGTTGTTGAAACTGTAGATGTGCGGTTCGATGAAACTAATGGCTCGCAAAGAGAGCACCTACCTACTGTGATAGATGAACCAGCACCTGAGGAAACTATCAAGTTCAAGGCTACTGAGGATGTCATTCCTACTGAAGAATCTGCTAAAGAATTCATTCCAGAACATGAAGAACATCGAGCTAATGCACCTGAAGAAAATGGTGCTGAAGAAAACGCTGGTCAAACTCTTCAACGACAACCAGCTCATCCTCACATTGCAAAAGAAGTGCAAATTGAAAAGATCATCAGTGACATCAAAGCGCCAGGTCATCTCACACGCTCAAAAGCTTCACATTTGTCTAACTTTTGTGGGCAGTATGATTTTTTCTCTATTACAGAGCCCACTAAGGTAGATGAAGCATTTCTGGAGCCTGAGTGGATTCAGGCCATGCAAGAAGAATTACATCAGTTTGAGCTCAACAATGTCTGGGAACTGGTCAAACGCCCAGATCCTCGCAAGCACAATATCATCGGCACAAAGTGGATCTACCGAAACAAGCAAGATGAAAATGGCCTTGTTGTGAGGAATAAGGCTCGGCTTGTAGCTCAAGGCTACACACAGGTTGAAGGAATTGATTTCGATGAAACTTTTTCACCTATTGCTAGACTTGAGGCTATTCGCATATTACTTGCTTATGCTAACCATCATGATATCACTTTATATCAAATGGATGTGAAAAGTGCATTCCTCAATGGTAAGCTTGAGGAAGAAGTATATGTTGCTCAACCCCCAGGTTTTGAAGATCCAAAGAATCTTGACAAAGTCTTCAGACTCAACAAGGCCCTCTATGGCCTCAAGCAGGCCCCACGGGCTTGGTATGATACCTTGAAGGAACTCTTCATGAAGAAAGGCTTCAAACCCGGTTCACTCGACCCTACTCTTTTCACTAAATCTTATGATGGTGAATTGTTTGTGTGCCAAGTATATGTTGATGATATTATCTTTGGCTGTACTGACCAACGTTATAGTGATGAATTTTCCTATATGATGAGTGAAGAATATCAAATGTCTAGTATGGGAGAGTTGAAATTCTTCTTAGGTCTTCAAATTCGTCAACAACACAATGGCATATTCATATCTCAGGAGAAATACCTCAAGGATGTACTGAGGAAGTTTGGCATGCAAGATTGCAAAGGCGTCAAAATTCCTATGCCCACAAATGGCCATCTGTCCACTGATGAAAATGGTATTGACTTCAATCATAAGGTATACCGATCAATGATAGGTTCCTTATTATACTTATGTGCATCTAGGCCAGATATAATGCTTAGTGTTTGCATGTGTGCCCGATTTCAAGCTACACCGAAGGAATCACACCATAAGGCTGTGAAGCATATTCTTCGATATCTAGCTCACACACCAACACTTGGATTAAGGTACCCCAAGGGCTCGGCGTTTGATCTTGTTGGATATTCTGACTCTGACTATGCTGGTGATCGTGTGGATCGTAAGTCAACATCTGGTACATGTCATTTCCTCGGACGATCTTTGGTTTGTTGGTCCTCGAAGAAACAGAATTGCATATCACTACCTACTGCTGAAGCTGAGTACATTGCCGCTGGTTCTTATTGTGCCCAATTGCTATGGATGAAGCAAACTCTCAAGGACTACGGCGTCAACATGAAGAATGTACCTCTCTTCTGTGACAATGAGAGTGCCATCAAGATTGCTCACAACCCAGTTCAGCACTCGAAGACAAAGAACATTCAGATTCGTCATCATTTTCTTCGTGATCATGTGTTGAAGGGCGACATTTCTATTGAGCATGTGAACACTGAAGAACAGCTAGCCGATATCTTCACAAAGCCCTTGGATAAGAAGAGATTTAGCAAGTTGCGGTGTGAGCTAAATATCCTAGAATCTTCGAATGTTCTGTGAAAAGGACACTCATCCTAACACTTATGAAAAATTGATGACTTAGATGTGCAACACATGAAGAAACGTTTTACTTCAATCAATGAAGAATAACACTCTTAGTGTGAAGAAATTAATGAAGAATTTTATTCTCAGAACCCTACAATAATTGTACGCGGTGTCTGAAATCATCATTCTTATACGGTGGGTCACGCCACCACCAAAAGTTGAAATTCCTCAAATTATTCATATTCTTCAACTTTGCATAGTCTTCACTG
>NC_041382.1:713674273-713701606 GCF_002162155.2 Triticum dicoccoides | reverse complement strand
TCCTCTACAGCATTCACTTATTGCTATTTCTTCAAGTTGATTTTCTGCTAAGTGAATGTGATCGGACCCTTCCCCTCTATGCTATACTCAACCCAATCTGTTCACAAATTCTTCATGTGCGTTTTATTTGAAACTCGTTCAAAATCTTCACTGTGTCCTTGTCAGCTGAAGAAATTGCGAACGGAACTTTAAAACTAATCTTATCCAAATTTTCGGTTTTGCCGCTCAAATCGTTCCGCATCCCACGATAAATTTTTAATTCACCCACAATCTTACACGATCTCCACTACACAGTACGTGGGTGACACATGTCGTGCGAAGGAGAAGGTTCAGGGGCACGTTCGTCCCAAATCTTCGGGCGAACAGTTTTTCACTGCTACTATTTATACCCCCTCATCCCTTCCTCACTTCCTTTACTCTGCTTGATCTCTCTCTCCCACTCGAGCTTCCCAAACCCTAGCGCCGCCGCTACTCCATCGTCGCCGGTGAGGAAGAGCTTCACTGCCTCGACCTCGTCGTCGTCGTACTCGCGCCGACCGCAGAAATCTTCACCTCCGCCGCCGCCGTAGACGTCTTCCTTCGCCAAGTTAGGGCGTGGAAGATCTACACCGACGAACTCCACTATTTCACCTCACTGTTCGTCGTGTTCTTCATTCAGGGTAATTAAAAGTTACTTTTACTGCCCTCTTTGATTTGAAGTTTCTCTACAAAATCTTCAAAGGTGTTTTATTCTTCAAATCTTCACACACTAAACACCTCACATGTCATCTGTTCTTGATTCGTTTCTCTAAGCATCATTTTTCTTTAAGATTCCTCAATTGTGTGGATCTTCGATCTATACAACTCTGGAACCTAAGACAAAGAATGCTTAGTGAAAATCTTCAAGACTCATCTGGTCAAATTCCTCAAACTTGTTCTTTTTGAAAAACCTTCTGAGAACGCATATGACCTCTCCAAATTCCTCGCAACTATACTCTGTTCACAGGTACACATGTCCGTTGCTGAATCACTAGGTTCTCATCAACTTAACTCATTTGCAGCGCTCCTCGAAGAAAAGTTGCATACTTCTTCAGAGAATTCAATTGTTCAAATTCCTCAACTGAAGAAAATGGCTGACGGTAAGAAGCCACAGAAGGGAGGAAAGAGGCCTGAGGTAAATACAGCGTTTGAAATCCCTGATGACATATATGCTGGGTACTGCACACCTACTGAGGAAACCAAGAATGAGCGCAAAGTGCGCATTCAGAAGATAGAGAGGAGATGGGCAAGAGAATGGAGGGAGTACAGATATGTCACTCCTAAGTATATGAAGAAATTCGCACTCATTCCTCCATGCCAAAGAGCTCCACTGGCACCTGGCCAAATTGCTGATCCCACCAGCCTCAAGCGCGGTGAGGACTATCCTAATGAATGGGCCAAGCGCCAAGCCAAGCTGGCCAAGCAAGCCAGAGAAGCAGTGAGGAAATTTAATGAAGACTCTGCGGCTGCTGCTGCCTCTGCTGAGGCCTCTGTCAAGCCGAGGAAATCCATGCCTAAGAAGCCTGCTCGTAAGCCAAGTGCTTCACCAACAGTGCCCTCACGGCCAAGTTCCTCAGCTGCGCCCTCACGGCCAGACTCTTCAAAGTCCTCACGACCAATCCCTCAAGCTGCTCCTTCAAAATCCTCAGCACTTCCTCCAAAGTCCTCAGCTGTTCCGACAAAGTCCTCAGCACCTGTGCATCTGGCCTCATGCCAAAGGACTGCAAGCATCTCCATTGCCTCTGGTGTCTCAGCAAGCTCCTCAGCTGCACCAAATTCTTCATCTGGCCCCACTCTACTGAAGACCAAGGCCACTGCTGGACGAGGTCCATGCCCAAGTCCTCAAAAGAAGCAAGTCGCTTTCGAAGTGCCGTCTGAAGAAGATGAAGCCTATGATGATGAACTTGCAGAAATCATCAGAGACAGACAAGTTAGGGCCACTAGAGCCAAAGGCACACCTGTGCCACTGCTTTTGGATCCCAAGCTGATCCTCGACTACATTGATCTCTGGCACAAGGACCCAAATACTCCTATGCCTGACTTCAAGCTGACACCTGGTCAAAATCACATGCTGACTCATTTCATCCAAGAGGAGAAATGGAAATATGATCAGGCCAGGCAGATCAAGAAGGCCCAGTACAGAAAGGAGAAATATCTGAAGAACAACGTTGTCACTATGACAACTGATGAACTTGTAAAAATCCAATCTGAAATCAAAACCCTCAGCGATGACTTCAAAGCCTACTATGCTGATTGGCAAGGAGCCAAAGTTAGATTTGTAAAGATAACTGAATAGTTCATTTCAAATGTTGCTGCCCCAACGCAACAGGAAATTCCTCAGGCTGAAGCATCTGCTCAGCCGACTGAGGAACATGCCAGCACCGCTGATGACAATCAGGCTGCTGAAGAAAATGTGAGTTCCAGGGCTGATGACTGCATTCCAGCCACCGAAGAAATTGCCAGGGCATCCACTAGTGGTGCGCCTAAAGAAACTGAATAAATCAGGGAAATGCATAAGTTGTGCCTGAAGAAAATCAACCAGCTGCTCCTGCACCAACTTCAACTCCAATCCTTCCATCTGCATCAGATGTGAAGAAGACCAAGGCTGCAGAGCATGCTGCAGTGAAGAAAAGGAAAGCATCAGCTGCTTCAGATTCTTCAGCTCCAAATAAAATGAAGCCTATGACAAGTTCATTTGCACATCCGGTTGATGTTGTTCCCATCTCAACCAGGCCATCAAAGGACCTTGTTCCTTTTGATAAAGAATATGTGATCCCCAGCGGATCTGATGAAGAAGCTCCTTCTGCTGCTTCGTCTGAACCGTTGGATGAAGAAATTAAAGTGGATGCGATCCCTTCAACACCTATCATCTCCTCGCCTATGCCTCAGTTCACAGCTGAAGAGGCTGGCGTTGAAGAAATGGAAGATGAAGATGTGGACATTGACTGCTCCACACCTATAATCAGTGATGAATTCTGGGAAAGTCAGCATCCAAACTCTCCAATGTTCACCCCTCTACAGCAAATTCCTCAGTCCCCCACACAAACTGTTCACATGGGCTCTGAAGAAACTCATCCCACTGCATCTGTCCATGAGGAAATTTCAGCCACTAGCGCTGAAGAAACTGCTGCTGCTGAACAACCAACAACGTAGAATGCCACTGAGGAAGAACCAGAAATTCCTCAGCCTGAAGAACCTGCGATTGAGATTCCTGAGGTCATGATGCAACTCACTGACACTCCTCTACCAAAGCCAAAGGATCCATTCTCACGCAAACAAAAGTTTAAGGCTGATGATTTCTTCGGCGAGCACGTATTCTTCGAAGATTACAACCCTTATGACTCTGCTCGCATTAGGAAGAGGCGTTTCTGGACTGCTAGTCAAGCCAATTTCTATTCCTCAGTGCTATTTAACAAGGAGGAGATTTCTACCATGAGCATATTCCTCACGTGGATATGGAATCTCTGCCGTGCTTCGCACCAGTCCTCAGTGTTCTTCATGACGCTGGACTGCTCAATTTTTGCTCTGACATCAGCGATTGGAATGAAGAACTGATTTTTCAATTCTATGCAACGCTGCACATCACCGGAAATGCTGAAGATGTGAATTCATGGGTGCTGGACTGGATGTCTGAAAACACTCACTACACTGCACCAGCCTCTGAATTGCTGTGTGCTCTACCACTCAGTCCTCCCCTTGAAGAACCTCGCTGCATCTACAGTGAACCTGAGCTCACACATCATTAAATGCAAGTGCTGATGAAGCCTTTGAAACCAGGTCAGGCACCATGAACAAAATTCTTCGTGAAGGAATTGCTGTACGTGCCCAGAACTGTCTATCGTATTCTTACGAGGACAATTAGTCCTATCAAAGGTCACGACTCATTTGATGAGGAAATTGTTGGCATCATGAAGAATCTGGTATTCAACATCATTCATGGCATTCCTGTCAACTATCACGATTTCTTCATGAGGACTATGGCCAATGTTGCAGTGTCTCCGTTTGAGCTGAAGCCTTATGCACCTTGGATCATGAGATTCCTCAGGACAAGGTCTTCACTAAACTACAAAGCTGATTTCCAGAATCATCTCAACTACTTGCCCCCAATTGAAGTCCTCAAGTAGACATATTCCTCAGTTGATGGAAAGGGCAAGGCACCAGCTGTAATTGATGAAGGCATTCGTCCATTGGATGGTCAGTTTCGCAAAGCTGCATCTTATTCCACCAATGATGACTCTGCCAATGCTCCCAAGTCCACTCCTCAAGCCACTGCTCCGCGCGTGATGACAGACCGTGAACTTCTGCTTAGTCTTCACCAGAAGGTGAATCGAAATCACAAATGGGTTAAGCGTCAGTTTGGTTCACTTCTTCACAACATGACTGCCACACACAATGCAGTGAAGAAAAACCACTACTACCTCCATCAAGTCTTCGGTCGCACCTGGGCAATCCTGTCACATCTGTATGGTGAAGAAGATCTGAAGAACATGGGTCTTAATGAAGATTTTGACTGGTCTGCACCTCCACCGAAGAAATTCAAGAAGGTCAAGGTTCCTTCTCTGGTGGCCAGCTCATATTCTTCATCGCGCGACACTGATGAACATGAAGATTTAGATGACACTGCGATAGGCCCTACATCAACCAACGATCCCAACAACGCTGGCGCTCCTTCATCAACTTGATTATCTTTAGGGGCGCTAGTCCTCAGTTTCGATCCTTTTGGTCATCTGATGACAAAGGGGGAGAAATTTGAGTTAGTCTTCAAGCGGATCTATTTTATCGCCCACATACAATGTTTTTTTTGCTAAGTTACAACTCTCGTTCTTCTGAAACTTTATTGGATCGAGTTGTAATCTTAAACCCGGTGGTGCTCTGATACTTTTGATGCACTGTGCTCTGACACTCTTGATGCACTATTCTGCATGCTTATTCCTCGTTGATATTATTGCACGCATGCTGAATTTCATCAGGCACCATATTTCATCATGCATTTCAAACTCTTCATATTATATGTTAAATGCGTGTATGAATTACAAGATATAGGGGGAGATCTCCATGATTCAACTCTTCAAGTGTGCATTGCTTCAAAAGCAAATTCCTCACTATGCACATCTTCAGGGGGAGTTCTTCTATATCTTGCAATCAAATTTCTCAATATCAGTATTTACACTTCATATGTTTATCCCCATTGAAAACTTAACCTATATTGTCATCAATCACCAAAAAGGGGGAGATTGTAAGTGCATCTAGTGCCCCTTAGTGATTTTGGTGTATTGAAGACTTATAGGTTAAGGGACTAATGCGTGTGTGAGTGTACACAGGTCTATAAGTCTATGAGGAGTTTGATATTTACAGGAAAAGTCGACCCCTAAAAATGAATATATTCGACTGAAGATTTTGGTATTTCTGAAGACTTTCATGAAGACTTTGAAAGCGAAGAAATTGGTGTGTCCGTGAAGACTTGATATTCATGCGAGAAATATGAAGCTTGAAGACTTTCGTTTTCATAGTTTTGTTTTTCTCTTTCTTGAGTCATAGGAAGCACCGTACTGTTAAAGGGGGTCGAGGAAATACTAAGGAAAAATTTCCATGTGATGCTCAACTCAAAATCCTACACCTACCAATCCCTTCGAGTGAAGCCATTGAAAATCTCATACAGTTCAGTCAATTTCTTCAGTGACAGAGACGAAGTTCTTTTGGTCTCTGAGGAATTTGTCCTGACTGAGGAGTTAGGAATTCGCCAGTGCGGATTGCCTACACAGTGAGGAACATGATAGCCCTGAGGATTTTGGTACTTAAAATTCCGACCGTTGTTGTGCTATGCGCCAGCTGTTCCAAAATATCTATCCACCTAACGGTCATATCATTGAAGGGCATTTATGTCTTATCATGTCGGGCTGCTCCCTAGGCTATAAATAGCCGCCCCCTACAACCACTAGCTGAGAGAGGCTGCTCCGAGAGAAATCGACACTTGTCATTTGAGAGCAACCCATCCTCCGAGGACTTTGAGCGAAAATCATCAAGTGAGGAAAAACCAAAAATCCAAAACCCAAACACCTACAAACCCCAAGTGATTGAGCATCACTGAAGAGATTGATCCTGAGTGGATCCGACGCTTGTTACCTTTGAAGACTGTGCTTCTTCCAGACAGTTAGGCGTCATGGTCTAGAGCATCCAAGAGGAATTGTGGATCACCGGGTGACCAAGTTTGTGAAGGTTTGGAAGTCGCCTGAAGACTTACCATGAGTGATTGGACGAGGTCTGTGTGACCTTAGTTCAAGGAGAATACGGTGAGGACTGGGTGTCTTGGACTAAGTGTCCTTGACTGGGTGTCCGAGACTGTGTGTCCTCGAGTTTAAATACTCAGCCGCTCCAACCAGACGTAGAACTGAGACAGCAGTTGGAACTGGTCTACCAAATCATTCTCTTCACCAAGCTCACTGGTTCTATTTCCTCAACTCTTTCATTTCCTCATAACTGTGTTGTATGTTTGTTCATATCTATGTTTGAAGACTTTGACTGAAGACTTTCTCAATTTCCTCAGTTCAATTTCTTCAGTCTGTGTGTCTTCATCCTGTGTTATCCTGTGATTACACTTCCTGTACTCTGTGCCTGTCTTCATTTCATCATGATGACTATGCTTGTATTCTGTTGTGTTTACTTTTGAGTACTTATTCCGCTGCTAGTAGTTCTTCGCTAAGGAATTTCCTCACCGACAAATTCCTCAGTGAAGAATTTCATAAAAATCGCCTATTCACCCCCCTCTAGTCGATATAACGCACTTTCATGTCACTATTCAGACTGAGATTAAGAAACTCAGTGATGACTTTGACGCATATCGTACTGATTGGCTTGGAGCCAAGGTTCGTTTTGTGAAACTTGCGGATAACTTCACTTCCAATGTTGCAGCCCCAACGCAACAGGAAATTCCTCAGGCTGAAGCATCTGCTCAGCCTACTGAAGAAAATGCCAGCACCGCTGATGACAATCAGGCTGCTGAAGATAATGTGAGTTCCAGGGCTGATGACTGCATTCCAGCTGCTGAAGAAATTGCCAGGGCACCCACTAGTGGTGTGCCTGAAGAAACTGAAGAACTCAGGGCAACTGCATCAGTTGTGCCTGAAGAAAATCAACCAGATTCGTCAGCTGCTCCTGCACCAACTTCAACTCCAATCCTTCCATCTGCATCAGTGTAGGATCAAAGTATGTCTAGAGGGGGGTGATTAGATTACTTGACCAAATAAAAACTTAACCTTTTCCCAATTTTAGTTCTTGGCAGATTTTAGCTATTTTAGGACAAGTCAAGCAATCATCACATAATTCAAGCAAGCATGCAAAGAGTATATTGGCAGCGGAAAGTAAAGCATGCAACTTGCAAGAATGTAAAGGGAAGGGTTTGGAGAATTCAAACGCAAGTGGAGACACGGATGTTTTTCCCGTGGTTCGGATATTTGGTGCTATCCTGCATCCACGTTGATGGAGACTTCAACCCACAAAGGGTAACGGTTGCGAGAGTCCACACAGGGCTCCACCCACAAAGGGTAACGGTTGCGCGAGTCCACACATGGCTCCACCCACGAAGGGTCCACGAAGAAGCAACCACCCACAAAGGGTCCACGAAGAAGCAACCTTGTCTATCCCATCATGGCCATCGCCCACACAGGACTTGCCTCACTAGCGGTAGATCTTCACAAAGTAGGCGATCTCCTTGCCCTTACAAACTCCTTGGTTCAACTCCACAATCTTGTCGGAGGCTCCCAAGTGACACCTAGCCAATCTAGGAGACACCACTCTCCAAGAAGTAACAAATGGTGTGTAGGTAATGAACTCCTTGCTCTTGTGCTTCAAATGATAGTCTCCCCAACACTCAACTCTCTCTCATAGGATTTGGATTTTGTGGAAAGAAGATTTGAGTGGAAAGCAACTTGGAGAGGCTAGAGATCAAGATTCATATGGTAGGAATGGAATTTCTTGGTCTCAACACATGAGTAGGTGGTTCTCTCTCAAAACATGTGAGTTGGGATGGTGTATGTGTTCTGATCGCTCTCTCTTCGAATGAAGAGGAGGTGGAGGGATATATATAGCCTCCACACAAAATCCAACCGTTACACACAGTTTTCCAATCTCGGTGGGACCGAATCAACAAACTCGGTCGAACCGAAAATGTAAACCTAGTGACCGTTAGAGATTTTCGGTGGGACTGACATGCAACTCGGTAGGACCGATATGGTTAGGGTTTGGGCATAACGTAATCTCGGTGAGACCGATTACACAAACTCGGTGAGACCGAATTTGGTAATTAGCTAACCAGAGAGTTGGTCAGGCAAACTCGGTGGGACCGATCTGCTCTTTCGGTGAGACCGAAAAGTTACAAAGGGGAAACACTGAATTTACATTGCAATCTCGGTGGGACCGATTCGCCCTTTTGGTGAGACCAAAAAGTTACGAAAGGGAAACAGAGAGTTTGCAATCCCATCTCGGTGAGACCGAGATCCCTATCGGTAGAACCGAATTGCTAGGGTTTGGCAGTGGCTAATGACAAGTGAAACTCGGTGGCGCCGGATAGGAAGAATCGGTAGGACCGAGTTTGGCTTAGGGTTTAGGTCAAATGTGGATATGGGAAAGTAGTTGAGGGTTTTTGGAGCATATCACTAAGCACATGAAGCAAGAGACTCATTAAGCAACACCTCATCCCTCCTTGATAGTATTGGCTTTTCCTAAAGACTCAATGTGATCTTGGATCACTAAAATATAAAATGAAGAGTCTTGAGCTTTTGAGCTTGAGCCAATCCTTTGTCCTTAGCATTTTGAGGGTTCCACTTTCACATCCATGCCATGCCAATCATTGAGCTTTCCTGAAATAATCATCTTGGAATAGCATTAGCTCAATGAGCTATATGTTGTTATGAATTACCAAAACCACCTAGGGATAGTTGCACTTTCAATCTCCCCCTTTTTGGTAATTGATGACAACATATAGATCAAAGCTTCGATAAATGATAATAAGCATGAAATATATCGTCGCTTTGAGAAGTATGTGATAAGTAAGAGCTCCCCCTAAATTTGTGCATATTTAAAATTTGCTTTGGACTGCAAATGCACAAGGAGTTAGAGTCATGGGTTACTCTTCCATGTCACATACATCTTGGTGGAGCGCTTAAAATGATAAGAATGAAATACATGCACTCATCACCAAGAATAGTGAAAGATCACATAAGATAGATAAGATAATAGCATTAATCAAGCATTAATGTAGCTTATGATCAAACACATGATCATTAATGTCTCACAAATAATGACATAGTATCTCAAGCACTCAAAAGAAAACAAGTTTGAAAAACCACCAAATAAAGCAAGAGAGAAAAGCAACACTCTCTCTCTCGAAGCCTATGATATATACATTTTTCTCCCCCTTTGGCAACAAGTTACCAAAAAGTTCCTAGAAAATGCATAGTACTAGATCGACGCTCAGGCTTGATCTTCTGGTGGTGGTGGAGTCCGGATCACTCCAAGGACGAAGGCTTCTGTAGACACTGGAGTTGGAGCTGAAGTAGATGCTGGAGCTGGTGGAACTGAGGCTGTAGCTGGTGCTGAGGTGGTGGCTCTTGTGTCAGCAACTGGCACGGCAGACGACCTCGGACCTCGTGGCACTCTGGCAAAGGCATGAGTGGTAGTCCTGCCTCTCCTCTCCTGCATATCATCTTGGAGCTGCTCCACTGCAGTCTGAATCTCTGTCACCTTGACATCCAAGTCATAGAACTTTTGTTCCATGATTCTCTCTAGGCTTGCCTGGTTTTGAGTTAGGGTGGCTAGTCCTTTCTCAATCCGCAGGGTGGATGCAATCAGGTAACCAAGCTGCTCTTGTTTGGTCTTCAAGAAATACTCAGATGCCTCCTCTTGAGTTGGCAGCTTTCTCCTTCCTTGCCTTCTCCTTCTTTGCGTATGCTTGGGCAGATGATGGCTCGTTCTCAGTCATGACAACTTGATTGTCCTCAAAATCTGGACGGATGGGTAGGTGTTCCTTGTCCAATAAATATATGCCCGTGCCCATCTTGGAGTTAATGAGCTCCTGGATCTGAGGGGCATATCCGCAACTCCTCTTCTGATCTGCTGCAGTGCTTTTGATAGTTTCCACTATGAGGCTCATCACCTTGAACTTCTGAGGCACATCAAATACATGTAGCAAGTTGATAGCATGGCCTCTGATCATCTTGTGATCTCCATACTTGGGCAATAAGGTGTGCCTCAAGATCCAATTGATAGTTGGCAGCCCTGACAGAAGGTAATGCACTGAGCCAAATTTGAAAGTGTCAAGAGCTTCATTGGGAATTTCCTTGTACATGTTGGACATTGAGTTATGATCCATTTTCTTCTTGGCGTAGATATCCAAGTCATCTGCTTGCTCCTCTGGGGCATTGATCAACTTTGCCCATTCCTCAACAGTTGATTGGTACCTTGTACCCTCAGACATCCATGTGATCCTCCCATCTGGATAAAAGTGTGATGTGGAGTAGAACTGCATTATAAGCTCCTCATTCCACTTTGTGAGCTTCTGCCCAACAAAGTCAGCTACTCCACAAGCTATGAAGCTGTCTTGCACTCCAGGATAGTGCTCCTCATTGTCCTTGATGTACTGCCAGTCAACCCATCTCATATCACAGACTATTGGCTTTTTATCAAGCAGCACTGTCTCATAGAAGTCCTGCTGTTCCTTGGTGTGAAATCTGTAATCCACAGCAGTCCTTCTCCTTGAAGCATACGGGTCTGCTTCTCTCCACTTCCTCAGCCCTGAATCTCTCCTGAGCTTCATGTCCTCAGCCACAGGATGAGCATCGTTGTGGTCTGGGATCTTGGGCTTGAGCTTTCTAAGAACTTGCTCTTCATCCTCTTCTTCAGCAACAGTCTCAGGCACTGGGGCCTTGTTCTTCTCAGCCGCAGGAATGCTCCTTGTATTCCTCTTTGGTTTTGGCTTGGAGGCAGCTTTGGGCTTAGATGCAGTAGCCCCTGATCTTATGGCATCACCCATTAGCTTGGGTGCCTTAGGTGCTGGTGCAGCTACCTCTTCTTCCTCTTCCTCTTCCATGATGGAAGCCTTTCCAAGCACTCTGGCTACGGTCTTCTTGACCCTTTCCTTCCTCTTCTTGCCTTCTGCAGCAACTGGCTCTTTGGGTGCAGGCTTCTCAGTTGAAGCTCTTGCCTTTGACATGGGCTGCCTGCCTGCTGGCCTTTTGATTTTCAGCCCTGGCTTTGTGCCTTGAGCTGGCTCGACTCTCTTTGACGTGGCCTCTTCCTCTGCCACATAATCTTCATCTTCGGAGTCTGAAGTTCTCTTCTTCTTCTGTCTGGTGGTAGCTTTTGGCAAGTTGCTAGGGGTGCTCCTGCTACCCTCATCTGAAGAGCTGGAGGGACTAGTGCCCTCACTCATGTGCACCTGCTGCTCTGACATGTTCTGGCTGTCACTTTGATCAGACATGCTGCAAACTCTGACTTCTGACCCTGTGAATAGTTCATAGATGAGGTAGAATAGATGAGCATCACAAAATGCAGAGATTTTTGCAAAAGAATGATCCAAAAACTTAGTTTTAGTTTCCCACTGAAATCATCTCGGATCTATCGATTTTTAAACTCGGTGATACCGAAGCAGTTTTGGAACCTAAACTAGTGAACTCGGTTGGACCGAGTCACAGTTCGGTGGCACCGAGACTGCTAGGGTTTCACAGAGTTCCAAAATCGGTCACACCGATAAGTAATTCTCGGTCAGACCGAGTCTCACTTGTGCAATGGCATAAGCCAAATCGGTGGGACCGAGTTTTTCAACTCGGTGGGTCCGAGATGGTTTCGACGGAAACCTAACCCTAAAATTTTCGAATCAAACCTAATCTACGAGCGTATTGACTGGATAGGAGTGTTTCAATCGTGGCAAGAATCATGATGATCACAATGTGCTAAGAATCGGATTGGGAATAGCACAAAGATCGAGTCCATACCCTAGTTCGGCGGAGACTCGCTACGGCGGCAACGGCGGGGCAGAATTCCCGTTGACAGCGACGGAGACCAGCGACTGGAGGCGGCTGGCGGTGAGAAGACGATCCGGAGACCACGTTGGCAGAGCAGGCTATCGCGCGGGCGAAGGGGTTCGGAGAAATTTCCAAATTTTGCCCGTGACTATATATAGCCCGACCCTGTCGGTGTGACCGAGTGGAACAACTCGGTGGCACCGAGATTCATAACTGCATGCAGTTACTGAAACTCGGTGGGACCGAAATGTTCAAATCGGTTGCACCGAGATCGAAAACCTAGATCAACTTAATGATATCTGTAGGACCGAAAGTGGGGTATCGCTCAGACCGAGAATCATAAAGAGGTTTTGGAAGTTTAAGTCTATGACAAATCGGGGACTCCGAGCGCTCCTCACACAGAGTGGTTCGAATCTGACTTGATCAAATTTTGTGATGCAGCATGAATAGAGTTTGAGATGAGAAAAGCATAGATAGCTAGAGGAGGTTCTTAGGCATTCTTGTCCATCCACTTGGCAAAAGAAAGTAAAACCAAACAATCAAAACAACAAGTGGATGTCCTCGAATGAGTAAAATATGCAACCAACATGCTCACACAATAAGATGGCAAGTGAAATATGTGACAAGGCATGCACAACCAATTCTAGCATCTATCAAGCAATTTGCGATGACTAGGTCATCTATATATGAGTATATTGACTTAGGAGTCAAGTGAGAACACTTGATCATAGGTCATACTCATCGTTTAAGCTCAAGTGGGGTTACCACTTTTACATAAAGCATTGTTGTGTTCACATCTTTAGAGTTGCTTTAGCTCAAGTCTTAGAGTAAAGCTCCCCCTAGATGTGATATCCCCCCTAAGAGGGATGAACTAACCTTGGGTTTTGTCGATGATGACTTCATGTAGATGTTGAAGATGTGGATGCTCAATGTTGATGTAGATCACTTGGAGCTATCCATTTGAGTGAATTGCACTTTCAATACCTACATGGGTTAGTCCCACAAGGAACAAACAAGGATATCCATAGACATAGATTGATGCACACACAAGATGATGTCCATGAAAACTTTTAGGTTACCTTGTCCCTTGTCTTACCAACAAGAGGGTTTGTGACTCCTTGAACTAGTGCAAGATGTGGAAGTTGGTTGCACTTGTTCTTGCCAAAATAATAAGAGTGAAGTATGTTGGCGGAGTCACCCTCAAGAACTCTCTAGTTCTTCTTCTTTTGGATCCACACCATCTTGATGGGAATCCTTGGAGTTGTAGTCGTACTTGATGAAGTGGAACTTGAAGTAGTCTTGGGAATCCACTTGACTAAGGTCTTAGGAGCTTCTTCAAATGCATCAATTTCCTCTTGAAGCTTGTCCTTGCCTTTTTGCTTGTAGTCTTGTGGTGGAAGATCATCTTGAGCTTGTGTCCCGTTGAAAGAAGTATCATACTTCTCTTGTTGAGGAACAAACTTTGTCTTGGGGTATTGATCTTCTTCCCACTCAACTCCATTGGCATTGAACTTTCGTTCAAAACCAACACCTTGATTCTTCCGGTGCATTCCTTGCTTGCGCACAATTTCCTCGAATTGCTTACTCCCGGCAAGGCTTTTGTACACTCCTTTCTCTATAATTCCCTTCAATAAGCTATTTTCTTGCTCAAGTGTAACTTGGCTAAGAGAATCATTAGTGGAATCAAGAGAACTACTAGAAGCAACAATATTGGATTTAGCATGATCATTGTTACTACTAGAGGAAGAATCTTTCTTGTTCTTGTTACTAGACTTGACTTGAGGCATGTAAGTGGATAAGAGTAAACGCTTGGCAATGTGAGAAGAGATTTTCTTGCGGAGATCATCATTGATTGCTTTTAAGAACTCATGCTCTTGCTCAAGATTGAGCTTTTCAAAGCGTAATTTCTCATGAGCTCTTAAAAGTTCTCGATGATCTTCGAAGATAGTTTCATGAGCTAACTTAAGAGTGTTTAGTTCTTTAGACTCAATCTTCTCCTTATCATTGTCATTCATTTTATCTTGATTAGCATGTTTAATTGACGTTTCATCATAGTATTCATCACTAGAGTTGTCAACAAGCAAATCATCACCTAACAAGTCATCTTCATCACTATTGAAATCAACATACTCGGGGTGTGTTACCTTAGGACCTTTGGCCATGAAGCATCTTCCAATTCCTTCATTTGGTGAGTCAAATATGTCGTAGGAGTTGGTTGACACAAGTGCTAGACCGGCAACACCTTCATCTTGAGTATCTTCGGAGTCGGAGTGATAGCTTCTCTCGGAGTGGCTGTCGGAGTCGGAGCCGGATACCCATTCACCAACATGAGCTTGATGTCTTCGTCTTGTGTAGCTCCTCGATGATTTTTCCTTCCTTTCCGAATCCTTGCTTCTCCATGAGTATCTTCGTTCATAACGATCATCTCTACTCCTCCTCTCTCTTGGTGGTGATTCTTTGCTTCTTCTTTTTGGAGAATCTTCTCTTCTCTTGTAGGGAGCCGTACACTCATTGGAATAGTGTCCGGGTCTTCCACAACTGTAGCAGTTTCGCTCTCGACTAGAAGATCTTTTGTCATTGTAGGACCTTGACTTGAAGCTTCTATCTTTGCTTCTACTCTTGTAGAACTTGTTGAAGTTCTTCACCATTAAGCTCAATTCTTCATTGAAGTCTTGTTTCTCACTTGATGATGTAGGGGCTTCACATGAGGCTTTATAGGCACCAATTGACTTGTTGTGAAGTTCCTCTTTATCCTTAAGTGACATCTCGTGAGCAACAATTCTTCCAATCACCTCCGTTGGCTTGAGATCTTTGTAATTGGGCATCATTTGGATCAATGTGCACACGGTATCATATTTTCCATCCAAGGCTCTTAGAATCTTCTTGATGATGAATCTGTCGGTCATCTCTTCACTTCCTAAGCCGGCAATCTCATTTGTGATGAGAGCAAGCCTAGAGTACATTTCAGCGACACCTTCACCATCCTTCATCCTGAACTTGTCAAGTTCGCTTTGAAGCACATCCAACTTAGATTCCTTGACGGAGTCGGTACCTTCGTGCATATCAATCAAAGTGTCCCAAATTTCCTTCGCATTCTCAAGACGGCTGATTTTGTTGAATTCTTCGGGGCACAATCCGTTGAAGAGAATATCACAAGCTTGAGCATTGTATTGCAACATCTTCAACTCATCCGCGGTAGCTTCACGGTTTGGTTCTCTCCCATCAAAGAAGTCACCTTGCAAACCAACACACACAATAGCCCAAACGGCGGGGTTATGTCCAAGAATATGCATTTTCATTTTATGCTTCCAACTAGCAAAATTAGTACCATCAAAGTAGGGACCTCTACGGTGATAATTTCCCTCGCTAGACGCCATACTCTCCTAGGTTGTGAAACCAAGGCTATGACCACCAAAACTATGGAGATCAAAGCAAATGGAGACCAAAGCTCTGATACCACTTGTAGGATCGAAGTATGTCTAGAGGGGGGGGGTGATTAGACTACTTGACCAAATAAAAACTTAACCTTTTCCCAATTTTAGTTCTTGGCAGATTTTAGCTATTTTAGGACAAGTCAAGCAATCATCACATAATTCAAGCAAGCATGCAAAGAGTATATTGGCAGCGGAAAGTAAAGCATGCAACTTGCAAGAATGTAAAGGGAAGGGTTTGGAGAATTCAAACACAATTGGAGACACGGATGTTTTTCCCGTGGTTCGGATAGGTGGTGCTATCCTACATCCACGTTGATGGAGACTTCAACCCACAAAGGGTAACGGTTGCGAGAGTCCACATAGGGCTCCACCCACAAAGGGTAACGGTTGCGCGAGTCCACACAGGGCTCCACCCACGAAGGGTCCACGAAGAAGCAACCACCCACAAAGGGTCCACGAAGAAGCAACCTTGTCTATCCCATCATGGCCATCACCCACACAGGACTTGCCTCACTAGCGGTAGATCTTCACGAAGTAGGCAATCTCCTTGCCCTTACAAACTCCTTGGTTCAACTCCACAATCTTGTCGGAGGCTCCCAAGTGACACCTAGCCAATCTAGGAGACACCACTCTCCAAGAAGTAACAAATGGTGTGTAGGTAATGAACTCCTTGCTCTTGTGCTTCAAATGATAGTCTCCCCAACACTCAACTCTCTCTCATAGGATTTGGATTTTGTGGAAAGAAGATTTGAGTGGAAAGCAACTTGGAGAGGCTAGAGATCAAGATTCATATGGTAGGAATGGAATTTCTTGGTCTCAACACATGAGTAGGTGGTTCTCTCTCAGAACATGTGAGTTGGAATGGTGTATGTGTTCTGATCACTCTCTCTTCGAATGAAGAGGAGGTGGAGGGATATATATAGCCTCCACACAAAATCCAACCGTTACACACAGTTTTCCAATCTCGGTGGGATCGAATCAACAAACTCGGTCGAACCGAAAATGTAAACCTAGTGACCGTTAGAGATTTTCGGTGGGACTGACATGCAACTCGGTAGGACCGATATGGTTAGGGTTTGGGCATAACGTAATCTCGGTGAGACCGATTACACAAACTCGGTGAGACCGAATTTGGTAATTAGCTAACCAGAGAGTTGGTCAGGCAAACTCGGTGGGACCGATCTGCTCTTTCGGTGAGACCGAAAAGTTACAAAGAGGAAACACTGAATTTACATTGCAATCTCGGTGGGACTGATTCGCTCTTTCGGTGAGACCGAAAAGTTACGAAAGGGAAACAGAGAGTTTGCAATCCCATCTCGGTGAGACCGAGATCCCTATCGGTAGAACCGAATTGCTAGGGTTTGGCAGTGGCTAATGACAAGTGAAACTCGGTGGCGCCGGATAGGAAGAATCGGTAGGACCGAGTTTGGCTTAGGGTTTAGGTCAAATGTGGATATGGGAAAGTAGTTGAGGGTTTTTGGAGCATATCACTAAGCACATGAAGCAAGAGGCTCATTAAGCAACACCTCATCCCTCCTTGATAGTATTGGCTTTTCCTAAAGACTCAATGTGATCTTGGATCACTAAAATATAAAATGAAGAGTCTTGAGCTTTTGAGCTTGAGCCAATCCTTTGTCCTTAGCATTTTGAGGGTTCCACTTTCACATCCATGCCATGCCAATCATTGAGCTTTCCTGAAATAATCATCTTGGAATAGCATTAGCTCAATGATCTATATGTTGTTATGAATTACCAAAACCACCTAGGGATAGTTGCACTTTCAATCTCCCCCTTTTTGGTAATTGATGACAACATATAGATCAAAGCTTCGATAAATGATAATAAGCATGAAATATATCGTCGCTTTGAGAAGTATGTGATAAGTAAGAGCTCCCCCTAAATTTGTGCATATTTAAAATTTGCTTTGGACTGCAAATGCACAAGGAGTTAGAGTCATGGGTTACTCTTCCATGTCACATACATCTTGGTGGAGCGCTTAAAATGATAAGAATGAAATACATGCACTCATCACCAAGAATAGTGAAAGATCACATAAGATAGATAAGATAATAGCATTAAGCAAGCATTAATGTAGCTTATGATCAAACACATGATCATCAATGTCTCACAAATAATGACATAGTATCTCAAGCACTCAAAAGAAAACAAGTTTGAAAAACCACCAAATAAAGCAAGAGAGAAAAGCAACACTCTCTCTCTCGAAGCCTATGATATATACATTTTTCTCCCCCTTTGGCAACAAGTTACCAAAAAGGTCAAGGTTCCTTCTCTGGTGGCCAGCTCATATTCTTCATCACGCGACACTGACGATACTGCGGCATGCCCTACATCAACAAATGACCCCAACAACGCTGGCGCTCCTTCATCAACATGATTATCTTCAGGGGCGTTAGTCCTCATTTTCGATCCTTTTGGTCATTCGATGACAAAGGGGGAGAAATATGAGTTAGTCTTCAAGCGGGTCTACTATATGGGCGTTTTTTTTGCTAAGTTACAACTCTCGTTCTTCTAAAACTTTATTGGATCGAGTTGTAATCTTAAACCCGATGGTGCTCTGATACTTTTGATGCGCTGTGCTCTGATACTTTTGATGCACTATTCTGCATTCTTGGTCCTCGTTAATATTATTGCACGCATGCTGAATTTCATCAGGCACCATATTTCATCATGCATTTCAAATTCTTCATATTATATGTTAAATGCGTGTATGAATTACAAGATATAGGGGGAGATCTCCATGATTCAACTGTTCAAGTGTGCATTGCTTCAAAAGAAAATTCCTCACTATGCACATCTTCAGGGGGAGTTCTTCTATATCTTGCAATCAAATTCCTCAATATCAGTAGTTACACTTCATATGTTTATCCCTGTTGAAAACTTAACCTATATTGTCATCAATCACCAAAAAGGGGGAGATTGTAAGTGCATCTAGTGCCCCTTAGTGATTTTGGTGTATTGAAGACTTATAGGTTAAGGGACTAATGCGTTTGTGAGTGTACACAGGTCTATAAGTCTATGAGGAGTTTGATATTTACAGGAAAAGTCAACCCCTAAAAATAAATATCTTCGACTGAAGATTTTGATATTTCTGAAGACTTTCATGAAGACTTTGAAAGTGAAGAAATTGGTGTGTCCGTGAAGACTTGATATTCATGTGAGGAATATGAAGCTTGAAGACTTTCGTTTTCATAGTTTCGTTTTTTCTCTTTCTTGAGTCATAGGAAACACCGTATTGTTAAAGGGGGTCGAGGAAATACTTAGGAAAAATTTCCATGTGATGCTCAACTCAAAATCCTACAACTACCAATCCCTTCGAGTGAAGCCATTGGAAATCTCATACAGTTCAGTCAATTTCTTCAGTGACAGAGACGAAGTTCTTCTGGTCTCTGAGGAATTTGTCCTGACCGAGGAGTTAGGAATTCGCCAATGCGGATTGCCTACACAGTGAGGAACATGATAGCCCTGAGGATTTTGCTACTCAAAATTCCGACCGTCGCTGTGCTATGCGCCAGCTGTCCCAAAATATCTATCCACCTAACGGTCATATCATTGAAGGGCATTTATGTTTTACCATGTCGGGCTGTTCCCTAGGCTATAAATAGCCGCCCCTACAACCACTAGCTGGTTGGCTGCTCCGAGAGAAACTGGCACTTGTCATTTGAGAGCAACCCATCCTCTGAGGACTTTGAGCGAAAATCATCAAGTGAGGAAAAACCAAAAACCCAAAACCCAAACACCTACAAACCCCAAGTGATTGAGCATCACTGAAGAGATTGATCCTGCATGGATCCAACGCTTGTTACCTTTGAAGACTATGCTTCTTCCAGACGGTTAGGTGTCATGGTCTAGAGCATCCAAGAGGAATTGTGGATCGCCGAGTGACCAAGTTTGTGAAGGTTTGGAAGTCGCTTGAAGACTTACCACGAGTGATTGGACGAGGTCTGTGTGACCTTAGTTCAAGGAGAATACGGTGAGGACTGGGTGTCCTGAGCTGCGTGTTCAGGACTGGGTGTCCGGGACTGTGTGTCCTTGAGTTTAAATACTCAGCCGCTCCAACCAGACGTACAACTGAGACAACAGTTGTAACTGGTCTACCAAATCATTGTCTTCACCGAGCTTACTGGTTCTATTCCCTCAACTCTTTCATTTCCTCATAATTGTGTTGTGTGTTTATTCATATCTGTGTTTGAAGACTTTGACTGAAGACTTTCTCAATTTTCTCAGTTCAATTTCTTCAGTCTGTTTGTCTTCATCCTGTGTTATCCTGTGATTACGCTTCCTGTGCTCTGTGCCTGTCTTCATTTCATCATGATGACTATGCTTGTATTCTGTTATGTTTACTTTTGAGTACTTATTCCGCTGCTAGTAGTTCTTCGCTATGGAATTTCCTCACCGACAAATTCCTCAGTGAAGAATTTCATAAAAACCGCCTATTCACCCCCCCCTCTAGTCGATATAACGCACTTTCAAGTGTCACAAACAACCCTAGAGTCCGTACTAGAATAACACCTTAAGACACAAATCAACCAAAACCCTAATGTCACCTAGATACTCCAATGTCACCTCAAGCATCCGTGGGTATGATTATACGATATGCATCACAGAATCTCAGATTCATCTATTCAACCAACAAATAGGACCTCAAAGAGTGCCCCAAAGTTTCTACCGGAGAATCACGACGAAAACGTGTGCCAACCCCTATGCATAGGTTCATGGGCTGAACCCGCAAGTTGATCACCAAAACATACATCAAGTGAATCACGTGGCATCCCATTGTCACCACAGATATGCACGACAAGACATACATCAAGTGTTCTCAAATCTTTAAAGACTCAGTCCGATAAGATTACTTCAAAGGGGAAACTCAATTCATTACAAGAGAAGAGGGGGAGGAGAAACATAAGATCCAACTATAATAGGAAAGCTCGCGATACATCAAGATCGTGCCAAATCAAGAACACGAGAGAGAGAGAGAGAGAGAGAGAGAGAGATCAAACACATAGCTACTGGTACATTCCCTCAGCCCCGAGGGAGAACTACCCCCTCCTCGTCATGGAGAGCGCCGGGATGATGAAGATGGCCACCGGTGAGGGATCCCCCCTCCGACAGGGTGCCGAAACAGGTCTAGATTGGTTTTTGGTGGCTACGGAGGCTTCTGGCGGCAGAACTCCTGATCTAATCTCTGTTCTGGAAGTTTTACGATACATAGGTATATATGGGTGCAAGGGGTATGTCGGTTGAGCTTCGGGGGCCCCACGAGGCAGGGGGCGCGCCCCCCACCCTCGTGGCCAGCTCCCGTATCTTCTGACGTAGAGTCCAAGTCTATCTAGTGGCTTTCCTTCCAAAAATAACTTCTCCAGTTGATTTCGTTCCGTTTCGACTCCGTTTGATATTCCTTTTCTTCGAAACACTGAAATAGGCATAAAACAGCAAATCTGGGCTGGGCCTCCGGTTAATAGGTTAGTCCCAAAAATAATATAAAAGTGGATAATAAATCCCATAAACATTCAAAACAGTAGATAATATAGCATGGAGCAATCAAAAACTATAAATACGTTGGAGACGTATCAGCATCCCCAAGCTTAATTCCTGCTCGTCCTCGAGTAGGTAAATGATAAAAAGATAATTTTTGATGTGGAATGCTAGTTGGCATAATTTCATTGTAGTTCTTCTTAATTGTGATATGAATATTCAGATCCGAAAGATTCAAGACAAAAGTTCATATTGACATAAAAATAATAATACTTCAAGCATACTAACTAAGCAATTATGTCTTCTCGAAATAACATGGCCAAAGAAAGCTATCCCTACAAAATCATATAGTCTGGTTATGCTCTATCTTCACCACACAAAATATTTAAATCATGCACAACCCCGATGACAAGCCAAGAAATTGTTTCATACTTTTAATGTTCTCAAACTTTTTCAATCTTCACGCAATACATGAGCGTGGGCCATGGACATAGCACTATAGGTGGAATAGAATGGTGGTTGTGGAGAATACAAAAAAGAAGAAGATAGTCTCACATCAACTAGGCGTATCAACGGGCTATGGAGATGCCCATCAATAGATATCAATGTGAGTGAGTACGGATTGCCATGCAACGGATGCACTAGAGCTATAAGTGTACGAAAGCTCAACAAAAGAAACTAGTGGGTGTGCATCCAACTTGCTTGCTCACGAAGACCTAGGGAATTTTGAGGAAGCCCATCATTGGAATATACAAGCCAAGTTCTATAATGAAAGATTCCCACTAGTATATGAAAGTGACAACATAGGAGACTCTCTATCATGAAGATCATGATGCTACTTTGAAGCACAAGTGTGGTAAAAGGATAGTAGCATTGTCCCTTCTCTCTTTTTCTCTCATTTTTTATTTTTTTATTTTTTTATTTTTTTGTTTGGGCCTTTTCTATTTTTTATGGCCTCTTTTTTCCTTTTTTTATTTGGGCTTCTTTGGCCTCTTTTATTTATTTATTTTCATCCGGAGTCTCATCCCGACTTATGGGGGAATCATAGTCTCCATCATCCTTTCCTCACCGGGACAATGCTCTAATAATGATGATCATCACACTTTTATTTACTTACAACTCAAGAATTACAACTCGATACTTAGAACAAGATATGACTCTATATGAATGCCTCCGGCGGTGTACCGGGATGTGCAATGACTCATGAGTGACATGTATGAAAGAATTATGAACGGTGGCTTTGCCATAAATACGATGTCAACTACATGATCATGCAAAGCAATATGACAATGGTGAAGCGTGTCATAATAAATGCAACGGTGGAAAGTTGCATGGAAATATATCTCAGAATGGCTATGGAAATGCCATAATAGGTAGGTATGGTGGCTGTTTTGAGGAAGGTAAATGGTGGGTTTATGGTACCGGCGAAAGTTGCGCGGTACTAGAGAGGCTAGCAATGGTGGAAGGGTGAGAGTGCGTATAATCCATGGACTCAACATTAGTCATAAAGAACTCATATACTTATTGCAAAAATCTATAAGTTATCAAAGCAAAGTATTACGCGCATGCTCCTAGGGGGATAAATTGGTAGGAAAAGACCATCGCTCGTCCCCGACCGCCACTCATAAGGAAGACAATCAATAAATAAATCATGCTTCGACTTCATCACATAACGGTTCACCATATGTGCATGCTACGGGAATCACAAACTTCAACACAAGTATTTCTCAAATTCACAACTACTCAACTAGAATGACTCTAATATCACCATCTCCATATCTCAAAACAATTATCAAGTATCAAACTTCTCATAGTATTCAACACACTCATAAGAGAATTTTATTATTCTTGGATACCTAGCATATTAGGATTTTGAGCAAATTACCATGCTATTTAAGACTCTCAAAATAATATAAGTGAAGCATGAGAGTTCATCTATTTCTTCAAAATAAAACTACCACCATGCTCTAAAAGATATAAGTGAAGCACTAGAGCAAACAACAAACTACTCCGAAAGATATAAGTGAAGATCAATGAGTAGTTGAATAATTATGCAACTATGTGAAGACTCTCCCATTTAATAATTTCAGATCTTGGTACTTTATTCAAACAGCAAGCAAAACTAAAGAAAATAAAATGACGCTCCAAGCAAAACACATATCATGTGGCGAATAAAAATATAGCTCCAAGTAAAGTTACCGATGAACGAAGACGAAAGAGGGGATGCCTTCCGGGGCATCCCCAAGCTTAGGCTCTTGGCTATCCTTGAATATTACCTTGGGGTGCCTTGGGTATCCCCAAGCTTAGGCTCTTGCCACTCCTTATTCCGTAGTCCATCGAATCCTTACCCAAAACTTGAAAATTTCACAACACAAAACTTAACAGAAAACTCGTAAGCTCCGTTAGTATATGAAAATAAATCACCACTTCAAGGTATTATAATGAACTCATTCTTTATTTATATTGGTGTTAAACCTACTGTATTCAAACTTCTATATGGTTTATAAACTATTTTACTAGCCATAGATTCATCAAAATAAGCAAACAACACATCAAAAACAGAATCTGTCAAAAACAGAACAGTCTGTAGTAATCTGGATCAAACGTATACTTCTGCAACTCATAAAATTCTCAAATAAATTGCTGGACCTGAGGAATTTATCTATTAATCATATTCAAAAATAATTAACTAAATAACGCTCTCCAAATAAAAATGGCAGCAATTCTTGTGAGCGCTAAAGTTTCTGTTTTTTACAGCATGATCAACAAGACTTTCCCCAAATCTTCCCAAAGGTTCTACTTGGCACAAACACTAATTAAAAGCATAAAACCACATCTAAACAGAGGCTATATAAATTATTTATTACTAAACAGGAACAAAAAGCAAGGAACTAAAATAAAATTGGGTTGCCTCCCAACAAGCGCTATCGTTTAACGCCCCTAGCTAGGCACGATGATTTCAATGATGCTCACATAAAGGATAAGAATTGAAACATAAAGAGAGCATCTTGAAGAATATGACTAGCACATTTAAGCCTAACATACTTCCTATGCATAGGGATTTTGTGAGCAAACAACTTATGGGAACAAGAATCAACTTGCATAGGAAGGTAAAACAAGCATAGCTTCAAGATATTAAGCACATAGAGAGGAAGCTTGATATTATTGCAATTTCTACAAGCATATGTTCCTCCCTCATAAGAATTTTCAGTAGCATCATGAATGAATTCAACAATATAACCATCACATAAAGCATTCTTTTCATGATCTACAAGCATAGAAAATTTACTACTCTCCACATAAGCAAAATTCTTCTCATGAATAATAGTGGGAGCAAACTCAACAAAATAACTATCATGTGACTGAAAATTAAGATCAAGATGACAAGTTTCATGGTTATCATTGTTCTTGAAAGCATACGTGTCATCACAACAATCATCATAGATAGAAGGCATGCTTTCATCATAATAAATTTGCACATCAAAGCTTAGGGGACAAAAGATATCATCTTCATCAAACATAGCTTCACCAAGCTTGTGGCTTTGCATATCATTAGCATCATGGATATTCAAGAAATTCATACTAACAACATTGCAATCATGCTCATCATCCAAATATTTAGTGCCAAACATTTTATAGATTTCTTCTTCTAGCACTTGAGCACAATTATCCTTTCCATCATACTCACGAAAGATATTAAAAAGATGAAGCGTATGAGACAAACTCAATTCCATTTTTTATAGTTTTCTTTTATAAACTAAACTAGTGATAAAACAAGAAACTAAAAGACTCGATTGCAAGATCTAAAGATATACCTTCAAGCACTCACCTCCCCGGCAACGGCGCCAGAAAAGAGCTTAGTTGATGGGGTGTGTTAGTGCCACTTTCCTTGCCTCCCCGGCAACGGCGCCAGAAAAGAGCTTACGGGTGTGTTAGTGCCACTTTCCTTGCCTCCCCGGCAACGGCGCCAGAAAAGAGCTTGATGTCTACTACACAACCCTCTTCTTGTAGACGTTGTTGGGCCTCCAAGTGCAGAGGTTTGTAGGACAGTAGCAAATTTCCCTCAAGTGGATGACCTAAGGTTTATCAATCCGTAGGAGGCGTAGGATGAAGATGGTCTCTCTCAAACAACCCTGCAACCAAATAACAAAGAGTCTCTTGTGTCCCCAACACACCCAATACAATGGTAGATTGTATAGGTGCACTAGTTCGGCGAAGAGATGGTGATACAAGTGGTATATGGATAGTACATAAAGGTATTTGTAATCTGAAATTATAAAAACAGCAAGGTAACTAATGATAAAAGTGAGCGTAAACGGTATTGCAATGATAGGAAACAAGGCCTAGGGTTCATACTTTCGCTAGTGTAAGTTCCCTCAACAATACTAACATAATTAGATCACATAACTATACCTCAACATGCAACAAAGAGTCACTCCAAAGTCACTAATAGCGGAGAACGAACGAAGAGATTATGGTAGGGTACGAAACCACCTCAAAGTTATTCTTTCCAATCAATCTGTTGGGCTATTCCTATAAGTGTCACAAACAGCCCTAGAGTTCGTACTAGAATAACACCTTAAGACACAAATCAACCAAAACCCTAATGTCACCTAGACACTCCAATGTCACCTCAAGTATCCGTGGGTAGGATTATACGATATGCACCACACAATCTCAAATTCATCTATTCAACCAACACATAGGACCTCAAAGAGTGCCCCAAAGTTTCTACCGGAGAATCACGACGAAAACGTGTGCCAACCCCTATGCATAGGTTCATGGGCGGAACCCGCAAGTTGATCACCAAAACATACATCAAGTGAATCACGTGGCATCCCATTGTCACCATAGATACGCACGGCAAGACATACATCAAGTGTTCTCAAATCTTTAAAGACTCAACCCGATAAGATTACTTCAAAAGGGAAACTCAATTCATTACAAGAGAGAAGAGGGGGAGGAGAAACATAAGATCCAACTATAATAGCAAAGCTCGCGATACATCAAGATCGTGCCAAATCAAGAACACGAGAGAGAGAGAGAGAGAGATCAAACACATAGCTACTGGTACATACCCTCAGCCCCGAGGGAGAACTACTCCCTCCTCATCATGGAGAGTGCCGGGATGATGAAGATGGCCACCGGTGAGGGATCCCCCCTCCGGCAGGGTGCCGGAACAGGTCTAGATTGGTTTTTGGTGGCTACGGAGGCTTCTGTCGGCGGAACTCCCGATCTAATCTCTGTTCTAGAAGTTTTACGATACGTAGGTATATATGGGTGCAAGGGGTACGTCAGTGGAGCTTTGGGGGCCCCACGAGGCAGGGGGCGCGTCCCTAGGGGGGTGGGCGCGCCCCCCACCCTCGTGGCCAGCTCCCATATCTTCTGACGTAGAGTCCAAGTCTATCTAGTGGCTTTCCTTCCAAAAATAACTTCTCCAGTTGATTTTGTTCCGTTTCGACTCCGTTTGATATTCCTTTTCTTCGAAACACTGAAATAGGCATAAAACAGCAAATCTGGGCTGGGCCTCCAGTTAATAGGTTAGTCCCAAAAATAATATAAAAGTGGATAATAAAGCCCATAAACATTTAAAACAGTAGATAATATAGCATGGAGCAATCAAAAATTATAGATACGTTGGAGACGTATCATCGTCGTCCTCGATAGCGACGACGAGCAGAACGCGTCCGGGCCGTCCAACCCCCGCGCGTCGGCGACCCTTGTCAGGGGTGCAGCAGGGACGGTGGCGGCTCCGGCGGGATGCAGGGCGGCGGCGACCACACCCGGTTCTACAGGCTCCTCGGCATGTAGAAGGCGGACGACGGCAGCGGCATAGTAGGGCTAGTTTTCTGTTTTCTGTACAAATTTGAATGAAATCGTCGAGTTTGTGCAGTGTTTGTACAAATTTGAATCAAATTGCCGAGTTTGTGCCGTGTTTGCGCCGATTTGGGGGTGACCTGGGGGCGGCGACTGGGAGAACACAATCACCCCCACGCCGAAATTAAACGCTGATTCGGTCCCAGACGACGCTTTTTCGGCGTCTGGGGGGCCGAACGGCTGGAGATGCTCTTAGCAAGCTTCAAGAGTTGTGTTGTTTGGAAAACTGGTAGAGAGAGCAATGGAGCGGGAGATATTTTCCTTTTGACAAGTGTGCTGACTAGTATTCTTGATGTACAATAGCTCTTACCCCAAAGAAAACATTGTTTTCCCTAAAAAAGATTTTCCTCTAACATTTCCACCCCTTGATAACCCCTTCACCAACTAAAAAGAAAAAAAATATAACCCCTTCGAGTGGGTGTGGAACAGGCAGCGCCACCGCTAAAGCACCAGCCGGAATCGACGCCAGAATGGCTTGGACGCCTGCGGCCTCC
>NC_041382.1:713661569-713674031 GCF_002162155.2 Triticum dicoccoides | reverse complement strand
ATGAATGCCTTCGTCAGTTTCATGTGTACTCGGTGGCTGCACTTCTGGCCAGGAGACAAGTGATGAGCAGAGAGTAAATGTGACAGTTCATGGGCGGGCCGGTGGCTAAAAGTAGAGAAGGTAGGAAAATAAGGTAATGGGATAAAAAAAGATATGAAATGGCTGAAAGTATACAGAAAAATAAAAGGAAAAACCTTGATGACGTGGCAGATTTGTTGACGGCGATGGTTGCATCATGATTGCTGATTTGGATAGCTTGTATGTCAAGAGAAATAAGATAGTGGGGGACTCCTATTTAAATATAGTATGAATGTCTTCGTCAGTTTCATGTGTACTCAATGGTTGCAATTTTGGCTAGGAGACAAGTCATGAGCAGAGAGTAAATGTGACAGTTCATGGACGGGCCGGTGGCTAAACGTAGATAAAATAGAAAAATTATATAGTGGGATATAAAATAAGATGTGGAATGGTTGAAAGGATACAGAAAAATGAAAGGAAAAAATGTGTTAACATGGCAGATTTGTTGAGATGGATGGCTGCATGATGATTGTTGATGTAGATAGCTTGCATGTCAAGAGAAACAAAGCAGTGAGGCATCCTATTTATATAGTAGATCAGAGAGTTAACGTGGCAGAATTTAGTCTAAAAGATATCGAGTTCCACTTTATGAAAGTCTTCAAACATCCTAAATAGGTCATACATGCTTGATTAGCTTCCGAAAAATGTTGCTAGAAAAAGAAAGGGATCCCATCAGGGCTCTATCAATATAGGATTCAAGAATAACTTTCTTAATTTCTTCCTCCAAAACGGGGCCAGAGCATGGTTTTGGATTTCGTCCGGAATCTTCGAATTTCGTCCGGAATTCGCCCTTTTCACCATGGTCCGGTATGAGTATAGCCTAGTCAAATATTACGACCTTTGAAGAACTTCGAGCCCGGCCCAAAGTAGCCCACGCACCTCTTTTTGGTACAAAAACTCAAGTTGAACCAACCCCAACCCTAGTTTCATGTTTCCTCTCTCCGTCCCCTTCTGCGGTGGTTGTAGTCAACACAATCTTCGCCTCTGCCCAGCCTCCTCCTCCTCCAACACAGTAACAACCCACCTGCTCAAGGCTCAAGCACTCCTTCTCCTTCCCATGGAGGTTGTAGAGCGCAGCCGTGACAGCGCCCATGCATGAGGCGAACCTGTCGTCGGCGGTTGTGGATCGAGGCCACATGAGGTCAAGGCTGCACTTGGGCGTCGACTGAGCCGGCGGCGGCGCCAACAACATCGAGCGTGGCCACAATTTCTGTGAAATAGTCTTGTTCTACCTGATTTCAATAGGATTGACAAATTTCTGTCATTATCGTTCAAATTTCGGCCATTTTTCGTTCCAAATTTCAAATTTTGGTTTTCTCTTTTCGTCCGGAGTTCTCCTAAATTTTTCCGAAATGACGAATTTCGCCCATTTCGCTAAGGTCCGGTAAAAAACAGAAAACAAAATCCAACATCTTTTTCTTTTATTATTTATCCACCACGAGCAGCTCATTCTCTGCCTAAGAGACTTTTTCCTCATTTCTTAATTTCTTTTTATTTTATTATTTCTCCACTGCGCATCGGCCCAGTCGCTTGCGCTTCCTTCCTCTTCCCCTTCCCTTGCATTTGCCTTTGCTATTTGCTACCCGCCGTTTGAGTTGCATCGGGGTTTTTCCATGGGGAGGTCGAGTAAAAGATCCCAACGTCCGGCCGACCTCATCAACGTCCTCCCGGAGGATCTGCTTCTGGAGATCCTCGAGCGTCTTGGCTTCGCCCGCGCCGCCGCGGGCACCAGCCTCCTCTCCCGCCGGTGGCGCGGCCTCTGGACCCGGCTCCCCAGCCTCACCCTCAGCCTCCGCGACCTCCCATTCGGCTCGATCCAGGCCGCGCTCCACCGCGCCGCTCGTCCCGGTGTGTACATCTACCACCTCAACATCCGCGTCGCTGGCCAGGCCGGCATGATCGGCGCCGGGACCTTCTCCTCGTTTCTCCGGGACGCTGCGAGCCTCTCGCCGGTGGAGCTGCGCCTCACTCTCCCGCGGAACCTGCAAGTCTCCTGCATGGAGGCGACACTGCCCAGCTTCCACCGCGCCACCTCCATGGACCTGCGCGCGCGGGCCCTCCACTTAGCCGTGTTCGCAAAGCCATGTGCGGCCAGTGGCTGGTATGTCCCCTTCCGCTCGCTGGAGAGACTCTGCCTTTCGGGATGCCACATCGATCTGGCCACCTTCATCCCGTTCTGCCCGCGCCTGCGCGTGCTCCGGCTGAACACCACCGGTCTGATAGACATGAGCAACATTACGGTCCACTCCGCGTCGCTGGAGGAGCTCGTCGTGGAGCACGGCAACAGATGGACCGGCCGCACCCATATCAGCATCAGCGTCGACTCCCCTGTGCTTAAGCAATTGACAGCGTCCTTCCATGCCTGCGGCAACATCGGGGTGTCCATCTTGGCCCCAATGCTGGACAAGGTCTGGTGGCGGTGCTCGTATGCCAAGCCGATCTATGGGCTTGGTCTTTGGGGCCTCTCAGAGATGGGCTTCAACACCCAAGAGACACACTCCGGGAGAGACGCCTGTGTACAGCTCCCTAGCGTCCATGTCCTGTCCCTACACATATCTGCCGTCCAGGTATATATGTCTCCTTTCCTGCTTGTTCAATTACGATAAAGGGTTTCCCCCCACTTTATATTATAAAGCAAATTCCTGCTTGTTCAATTTATTGCAATTACCGGCGAGATTGAACTTATCCGGGATGTCTTGTCGAACTGTTTGTTGTTGCAGGATTCAGTTAGCTTTCCAAATGCAGAGCTCAGCTTTGAGGCAGAGATCGATAAACATATGGTTACCAACTTCTCTGGTCTGGACCTACATCTCAGCACCAAGGGCCATGTGTTTGGAGCTTTTGTGCTGCATCTCCTTGGGATGCATCAGATTTGTACAGCTTTATGGAACCTTAAGATTGTCCTGCTAAGATCAGAGGTAATTTATCGTACGTTGTGCTTATGCATTTGGAATATATATTTATATGCAGTACATGTTCAGCCAATAAGTTCGAGGTACATTCTTGAACAAATGTCCCAACAGTGGAGCATCCATAATTTCTTTCTGTAATTCACATTCGTTTAGGTGAAAGATGCATGCCCAGTAAATTGCCTCTGTGATGAGCCTAAGAACTGGAGAACAGAAACTATCACCTTGGCTGATCTTGAAAACATGGAAATTGAAGGCGTCGGCGGGGAAGATCACGAGTTTGATTTCTTGAAAGTGATATTTAGATGTGCTCCAATGCTTAAAACGGTGACCGTGAGGCTGTCAGATGGTGTCACTCCAAGTGTCGATTGGTGCACAAAAGTAAACAACATGTTCATGGCATATCCTTCTATCGAATGCAATGCTGATCTGGTAAGCAGGTATGGTGCATGGTTAGCATACTCAATAGTTGCAAAATGTTGTTTTATGGTTGTACAGTTTATAAGTCTAAACTCACCATTTAGGCCTGTACCTTTATTTTGATCTTAAAGTAAAGCAGTAATGGTAGAAATGTGTCAATGACATGGTAATATATGTTCAAGTTGACTTAGTTTTAGCTTGGTTCTGCCTTCTTTGTTTGCTGAAAAATCGGCACTGTGATGGTCCGCATACTTCAGCAGTGTTCTTCGTTTTTTATGCTACTCTTTTTCTTAGGTTCAGTTTCCCTTTTAACGCAGGCCAAGGGCACTAAAACCCATTTATTTTATATACAAGTCGTCCATACCATCAACTTTGGTCTACACGATATACATGTCAGATGCTATACTGTTTTTCTTATCAGATGCTATACTGTTTTTCTAGTCCACTGAAGTCTGGGTGTGCCTGCACTCCAATAGTTGGCTGAATATGCTCAGATTTTCTTTGTAAACATTTTAGCCTGCACTCCAGTAGTCTGGTTATTTCGTGCATTTTTCTCTGTATTTACAAGGACAGACTTCAGCCCTGTTCGGAGACCCACCACTCCACCACTCTGCTCCCGAAGCTGGAGTCAAAAGGCACGAAGCTGGGAAAGAGATGCTCCAGCTCCTCGTATTTTTAGGAGTTGGAGTGACTCCGAACAGGGCCTTCATATCTGTAAATGACTGAAACTGGTCATGTTTTACCTCCTCTGCCTGCAGGGCCAAAGCAGTGTGTTGACATGATTATCTGCGGATTAAGGGTGCTCATTAACAAGATCGTCCTCTCCCACGCCGACCAACTCCTATCTGCTTTCAGGATCTTGCTTAATGGCTTCAATCTATGCTACCTCCTGTTGTTTTGCCACTGTAGTGGAGCTACAGACTTGAAGTGGTGCAGTCTCTGATGTAATTCCTAGCATGGTTTCTATTGCCTTCAAATGTGGTACTGACTCCTTTTGGTCGGCTGGTCTGAATATTAAATTTTTAAGTATCTCAAGTTCTCAACCAATGTTGTCCAAGTGATGCCATGTTAAGTACTTACGCCAATGGCTTACATTGAAGAGCAGTGGCACGAGGCTTCTCTTGCTGGTCAAAATTAAGATGGACCTAATAATGTTTGTTCTTCTTCTTTTCTCCAGCATAGCATTATCTAGTGCTAGCGATTGCATGCCTCGATGGAGCTTACCACGTTGCACGCTTCAGCAATATTTATGTTAAGCCACATATATGTTGAACATGCACCCTTTTCAAATATTCCCTCCGTCTGGAATTGCTTGTCGCGGAAATGGATGTATCTACATATATTTCTATCCATTTTCTCGACAAGTAATTCCGAAGGAGGGAGTATTACATTTGCTTCTCCTAGTATTTGCAGAGCAAGAGTTATTTTTACGGCTCCTAGGATCAGGCAATATTCGAATAACCCGGTGTAGGAGGATTCTTTTTCTTTATGCACCCTATGTTGAACAAAAAATAATCAAAATGTTTATTGAGCTCTCAAAAAAATTCTAAAATGTTTGCAACTGATAGGGGTAATAACTATTGTACTGTTTAAGTTTGTTTAGAAGAGAAATGGTTTTCTTTCAAGCCTTTGCATTGAAAAAGAAAGAAAAGGGTTGATATAGGACAACTCCAGTCTACACTGGTCTGAATTAGTTGTTTTTGCACATCTAGCAAAAAAGTATGTATTCCAATGAAATTTTGCAGTTTCACATGATATTGCAATAGTTGCACATGCTAATGTATTTTCCAGCTTTTCTATTGCAATGGCAGAAAGATCCATTAATTATACTGTTGTAAAATTTGTAAGCTGCTGGTATTAACAGTCAGTCCATGCACGATGAGTAGCAAATGGTTTAGACAGTTATTACTTCCTGCGATCCAAAATAAGTGTCGTGATTTTAGTTCAAAGGGAGTAGTATTTACCCAAGCATATAATCGATCAAAGAAGGAGACAACAAGTTGTCAAAGTATACAAAAGAGAGGGGTTCAAGATGAGATTCTACGTGTTCTCAAGGAACTGCTAGCTTTTCCATGTTCTCTCTCGACTGGCTGCCCTTGCACCAGCCACCTCTCCTTCTTGTGGTGCCACACACGGAGACACCTCACCGATTTCACCTTTTGCGACGTCGCACTTGGCTCGCTCCAAGTGTCGATTGGGTCGCTCCTTGCCCCTACTTGTCATACATATGTATCCCAATCGCAGACATACGCGTAACAAGAGTATAACCTTAGAAACAATATTCCATTATTGGCTCCACTCAAAAGTCGTAAGATCATGGTTCCGCATATAGAACCTCTTCCACTTTACTATCAGGGACTTAAGCATTGATGCAAACCCATCCGGTAGATCATGTATCTGCACCCAAATTTTTATATGGTTCGAGGCAATTGTGGTGGATTTTGTAAAGGTGGTTGGTGGTCGTTGGTGTAACACCAACTTTCCAGACCTCTTCGCCGAGATCTAGCCTTTGCCTCCAACGGGCCGCCACATTAGGTGGCTGGCTATTGGGGTCCTAGCGTGGACGCTTTGAACGATTCGAAATAAGCCGGTGATCTAGCGTGTGCCTCGTCGACATGCTATTGACGCGGTGTTCAAAATGTGTGGCTATTTGTAGCTTTGGCGGGTGCTTAGCCACCATCAAGACCGGGATGCCATCAACATCATCATTGCCGACCTTCGCGTGATGGCTCTTTGCTTGGCGCCGCCGCTCCCTCCTCCACCACCTGAGCCGGATTAGCTTCTCCGCTTGTGGTGCTACCCTGTGTGTGTGAACTTATGTTGAACTTTGTGGCTGTGGTGGTTTGCTTTATATATAAAGTGGGGCGAAAGCCTTTTTCGGTATGTCACAAGAATGGCATCAAGTCCTCTATTGGTCCAAAGTCCTTTTTCACGACTTTCTCTCATTTCCCTAGGCAAGACAATTGCATTTGGGTCTGTCCAGGACACATCTAAGCTGATGTCCACTCTGTTTGTGGTCTATTTTTTTTGTCCTAGTTTTTTTTTTCTTGTTGCTGCATTATATATTTGTGGGAGCTTAGATGTGGCATCCTTAAAAGATATCTAGATGTGAATTAGACAAACCGGTTGCATTTTGTATAGATTTTCATCCAATGACCTGAGTTGGAGTGAGATCCCATGCCAATCTCATGTTTTTATATAATCATAATTTACAATACTCTTCATCTGTGTTTACTCATGCAATAGCTAGCCCATGAGTTGCTTCTGTCGGTGATGGTTCTTTCGACTCGAAAACGACATCATCAAGGTCCTCATCAGCCAAGCCAAGCACCTGTATCATCGCTTACAAATCGTCCTGATCTTTCGTACCGAATTCAATGGCTATGTCGCCATGATCCCTATCCTCATAACAAAACATGGGGAAACCCTAACCCACACGAGCCCTAAACGAAGGCTCGGCAGCACTACAAGAGTGCCCCTTGTTCACCCCGAGTGAAGGGACAACCGTGGGATTGGAGGAGGGAGACTCAACGCGGCGTCGATGAAGGGCGCCGAGAGGATAGGGATCCTAGCGAGAGGGGAAACTGGAATAACAGAATTGTTATTAGCAGCTTCAAGAGTTGCGTTGTGAGGAAGAATGATAGCATACCAAAGATTCAAAGGATTAGTTTTTTTTTTCTAGGGTAATAAATTCTAAGTTCTAAAATTCAAGTGAAGAGTTTTTTTTCAAAAGATTAGATTCATAGTATAGTTTAGAAAAGGATATCCAAAACAAAGGGAGTTGGGATTTCATTGGATGAATTTTTAAAGAAGATGCAGCACAGAGGAAATAAAAGGCTAAACTAAGCACTTTTGTTTGAAAAAAAAGAGCAATGGAAGGCACACGCTTTGGGAGCTCATGCCAGAAAACTTGAAGATTCTTTCCTTTTGGCAGGTGCACCGACTAGTATTTTTCATGTACACCATTCGTATTAAAATATAAGACGTTTCGCTAGATTTAAATATTTTGGTTCGGAGGTAGTATTTGACAAAAAAAAAGTCCTTCTAGTGTGAGTAGTAACAATAGCAGAATAGCTCTTATACGCGATAAAAAAAAGCTCTCTGTTTTCCTAAAAAGAATTTCCTCGAACATTTCCACCCCTTGATAACCCCTTCGCCGACTAAAAAAAAAAGATAACCCATTTGGTGTCGAACAGGCAGCGCCGCGGCTGGAGCACCAGCCGGAAGCGCCGCCAGAATGGCTTGGACGGCCGCGGCCTCCCTGTGCTGCCGCCTCGTCCGCGCGCCCCCCGTCCGTCGCCGCGCTCGGCGCCGGACCTTGTGCTCCGCCGCGCGGAGCACCGACGCGGTGGACAGGGAGTACGCGGACCTCAATCTCCGCCCCCTCTACCCCAATGTCCGCCCCAACCCCATCTATCCTCCCCGTCTTCAACCTCCGTCTCTTTTTCGAAATAGCGTACCAGCCTGACCGCCCACCAATCTGTTTTGGTGTATGCAGCGGGGCCATCACCTTCGCATCCGGCAGCACGTGAATCCGCTCAGCGCCTTGTTCGTCGTAAGCCTGTACCACAATCTTCAAGATCCCGACGGCGAACGCCGGCGCGGCCTCCTCCCCTTCCGTCGATTCTTACTCTGTTCTGCCTGCAGGAACCCACGGAGCCGCCTGAATGGACGGAGGTGTTCGAGGACCCCCTGCTGCCCCTCATGGTCGACATCGGCTGCGGTGGGCATACGTCTCCTTCCATTGCATCCCCATTGTGCTGATAGATTTCCTTGAGCCTCAGTTATTAGGGGATTTTTTTTTCATGTGCAGGGAGTGGGAGATTCTTGGTTTGGTTAGCAAAGAACTCCGGTGAAAGGCGGAATTACCTCGGACTGGAAATCCGGCAGAAGGTTCTTGTGCTTCTATGGTTTGTTTAATCATGGTTCTCAATGTGTGATTTTTGGTGTGGTCATAATGCTCTGCTTGTTTTGCTTGTCTAGTTGGTCGAGCGGACACAGTTCTGGGTAACAGAATTGGGGCTTAGAAATGTGTAAGCTACACCTCAGATCTTTCTCACATATGGACATTTGAGGGCTTCGTGCTATCAGAACAATTTAATAGTGTTTGAAATTGCTCCCTTGGCACAGTTACTTTATGTTTGCAAATGCAACGGTGTCTTTCGAGCAAATTGTGTTATCATACCCTGGTCCCCTATCGCTTGTTTCAATACTGGTGAGTGTAGCTGAGCACAGTTCCACAAATGTTCTAAGTTGTATACGATATGTCCTTGTGCTTATGCTGGCTTAGTTTTTTGTTTTAGTTGATGTTATGGAATTGACAGCTGAGGTGCAATCATCTTTTCTGCAGTGTCCTGATCCTCACTTTAAGAAAAGGCATCACAAGAGAAGAGTTCTACAGACACCATTGGTGGATTCGATCACAAAGAACCTTTGTCTGGGTGGGCGGGTATGACAATTCTCTACCATTTTCATGCAAACTATTCTCTGTTAAACTAACAATCTGCATGGGGTCAGGGTCCTTCTGTATGCATCAGATTTGTCCAATGACTGTTTAGCTTTGGCCAGTCACTGTTTTGTTAGTTCTAGCTCACGATGGTATGATGGATGTTTTATTGACTGAACCCTGAAAAAGTGTCCTAGAAAAAAGTGGTAAAGCATGTTGCAGGCGTGAAACATCTATCATTTAAAAATAGTCCTAATTACAGAATAATGTTCTTGAGGGATCCTAAAGTACATCAATTGAGGATATATTAACCATATATATCTGGCTTAATTTCAACATCTCTATGAGATGCCATGTATTATCCACTCGATTTGTATGTTTAAAGCTTATTCTTGCCTTCATGTTGTCAGTTGGACCACATATATTCTTAGTTATTATTGCTTCTCTGATAATAATTTCCCAGCCTCTATGCATTATATAGGTCATAGAGTGATACAAGTTAATATGCTCCAGTGCAAAATTACTATTCAGACATTCCCTTTTCTTTATCTTCGACAAAGGCTAGTGTTGATTATGTAGGGAGTTTAACATTCAAAGGCAGGTCAAGTACTCTTTGGCAAGTTGACATCTCACTTTATTTCATTGATATAGGTGCTTGTACAATCAGATGTGCTTGATGTAGCTACAGACATGAGAGAAAGGTTTGATGGATACGCGGATGTGTTTGAGCATGCTGATCGTATTGATAAAGATCTTCAGTGTGACGACGAAGGTTGGCTTCTGGACAACCCTATGGGAATACGGACAGAGAGGGAAATCCATGCTGAGCTGGAAGGAGCGACCATATACAGGAGGATGTACCAAAAGACGAGATGTTTCTCACCAGATTACTCCATCAGTTAAGTGGATGCCTGCGTGGCCAGGTAGTGCTGGGCTAATGGCTGGTTTCTCTCTGCTTGATTCGCTAACCTTGAGCACCAACTTTCACATTCCCTGGCATGTCCCAAAGCAAATTCTTAGTGAATGAATTGGGCCTTGTGCTTGTGAGGGGTTAAACTGGTCAAGGCTTGGCATCTCTCCAGTGGTTGATATTTTTCAATATGAGATCATCGTTCTGCTTGAGGAAGAAAGATCACAGTGCAGTTGATTTCAGTGTTAACCATACACGAGGATGTTTGACATCTGCAATTTGTATCCAGGGCTGCTTTGGCCATCTTAGTTATGATGAAAGGCAAGCAAGTTATGTTGTTGGCAATTAAGAGCATTGTCTTTTGCCCTTCTAAAAAAAAGAGCATTGCTGTTTGATCTACGACTGGATGTAACGAAACTTTGCTCTCAGTGGCCAGAAACGATGGATGGGCGATTTCTTTTCGCACTGGTTCTTGTAAGAGACTGATACTTCTCTGCGCGCGAAAAATGTTTACATCTGCAAATTCATATCAACCTAATATGAAAATATACTCCATGATTGATCTAGTGATATTGATTTGGTTGATATTGCACCACAGCCTCCTCTCCCTGGTGTACCATCTGGAGACACCTAACTGACTTCACCTTCTGTCTTTTTTACTGAAACCTTTGCTGAACTAAACATGTGTGTAGACTGTTACGCCAGTAGTACTTCCTGTCCTGTTTCCATGCCTGCTTTTTTTTAGGGCTAAAGCAGCTCTATTAAATCTCAACAGATAAAGGGATACAAACTATGTCAGGTCTTTCCGTTAGCCAAAGATGGCGTCCCGGGGCGAAGGAAGTTGCAGCTTTAGCAAGAGAATGAGCTTCCTTATTACAGCCATGAGTTTCATGAATTAAGTCTGAAGAATTGAACATCAAGAGCTTGGACTTGATCTCCTCCACCACCACCATACTAGCGCCCAGGTAGTGCTCCTTAATGTGTTTGACAGTAGCCAGGCAGTCCGTTGATATCAGCACCTTTTGAAAATTGAGGTCAAGAGCTAAAGAGAGCCCCAGAGATTCTTGAGGCAATGGCAAGCAACGTTTCCGTGCCTGCTGAGGTCTTCGTTCCGAACGGGGCTCACTTTGCTGTCAATTTGGGCCATTTTTGGGCATTGCTTCAGTTTCGGCCTTCAGCTCGCTCTTGTAGTCATTGCTAGGTGGTACATGAGCATGTTTGTATTTTTTTTATTACCTCGGGTATTCTCTATGCTGCCATGATTAATTATGAATAGACCAAAAGCATTTCCCATAAAAAAAGTGCTCCAACAGATTCCGTAAACATGTTTTTACGGGATTTCGTATAATCTGTCCAATTTCTTGTACATTTAGGGGAAGAGGCCCTTCCCGTAAAAGTGTCATGTCAGCGCGTCATCTCCATACTCATTGAGCCGCCGCTGCCGCCGACCACCACCGGCGCCCGTTGTCCGGCGCCACTGTTGCAAAAATATCACTTTAATTTAGGGGGAATATGTATTGAGAAATCACCTCATTTCCCTAAGTTATGGGCATCTCGTAAAACCATTTTTACTGGGAGTTTTGTTGGAGATGCTCTAAGCGAAGATAGCTTACGTGGGAACGTTCAGCAATGCTCCACGTCCTGTTTTCCAGATGAAGAACACGCTATCCGATCCAGAATCCGCTCGGCCGATTTGGATACACATGCGCCCGTGTGTAACTTCTACCAGGACTGATTAATGAGATTGGTGCGTGTGGATGCAAACTTTATCTTGGCGTCGCGCGAGCAGCACCCACCCTGCATCCGCAGTGCGCACTGCACATGCAGAAGAAGACATCCGATCCAGAATATGCTCGGCGTCAGAGGGGAGGCTGGCGCCATTGGTGCTCCCGCGGACGACGCCATTGGAGCTTAGCTACTTCCATGCTACATTGCTGGGATCGATCATTAATGCGTGCCGTCCTTCTCCCACCCACCACCTCTCCACGGGCCGATGACGACGCCATGGCCATGGGGACCCAACCTCAGCTCGCCCACAGTCACAGGCTCACAGCTCCTCGTGATCCCGAGCTATCGTATCGTATCCAAGCCCTCCATGGGCCTCTCCCTCCTATAAATTCGCCTGCTCTGCATGCTAATCTCTATCTCATTCTCATCCATCACACTGGCCAGCCAGTAGCCACTACGACCACTGAAGAAGAGGCAGTGAGGCACGGATCACGGATGCCAGGCATGGCATCCAGCAAGGGTCTTCTTGTGTTCGCTCTCCTGCTTGCAGCTGCTGCTATCCTCGTCGCCTCGACTGATGAACACACTGGTGAGCTAATGCACTAACTCCTCGGACTAGTTTTGAACTGGCAGGAGTTAAATTAATTGCTCTCGTCATTAGGCTAGGAAAAAACTTGCTTTGCTGCGTTCTGCTGCTAATTTCCATGCACCTTCTTTTTCTGTTCGTGCAGAGGCCAAGAAGGAAGAGAATGGAGCGGGCGTAGAGAACTTCTTCCACTTTGGCGGAGGCCACCACGGGCACGGAGGCGGCGGGGGAGGCTATGGCGGAGGCGGAGGAGGTTACGGCGGAGGCGGAGGCTACGGAGGAGGCGGCGGCGGAGGCTACGGCGGCGGTGGCGGCTACCCTGGCCACGGTGGGAAAGGCGGTGGAGGTTACGGCGGCGGTGGCGGCTACCCTGGCCACGGTGGGG
>NC_041382.1:713623019-713661046 GCF_002162155.2 Triticum dicoccoides | reverse complement strand
GAGGTTACGGCGGCGGCGGAGGCTACCCAGGCGGCGGAGGAGGCTACGGCGGCGGTGGCGGCTACCCTGGACACGGTGGAAAAGGCGGCGGAGGCTACGGCGGCGGCGGATGTCACTGGGGCTGCTGCGGCCACGGGCTGTTCCATCACCATGGCTGCCGCTGCTGTGCGCGCGCGGACGAGGTTCCGGAGCCCATGTACCGGGCGCCGGCGGAGGTCCACAACTGAGCACACGATCGAGACGAAATGTAGCCATGCACACGTGCGTACGGTAGGCAGTACTGCTGCCCAGTGCCTACCCTGCGTCGAACTCTACGTGCATGCCGTTGCTCTGCACGCCTACGTGCATATATAGTAATTAAATTGCTCGTAAATAAACATGGTCCCTGCATGGTGAGCAAAAGGAAGGTGCATATATGCGCGTACGTACGTATACGTGCGCGTTGCACAGTGACCTTGTAGTTGTAGAACACATGCATCCGGCCCTCTGTGTTCTTGCAAGTTTGTGTGTCCCGTATCGATCAATATATAACCCCCCGCTTTATCTGTTAGCACCGTGGAATAAATTCACTCTGGAATACTGTAATATGTATAGCCTGGTTCTACTCGGTGCACATAATTCCTTCTGTGATCATCAGTGCTGTACGCGTATTTCAATGTTGCAAAAAGGGGTCACTGAGTTTGCATCTTTGCTCTACACAGTCACGGTCACGGGTCGCTCCTCCATCGTGCAAAAACGGGTCACTCGGGATTAATTTGGTTTGCTGGATCTGGCATGCAGCAGCAACCGGTCGACTGTCACTCAAAATGGTAATGGGAAAAGTCCGATCGGGTGATGCCTACGAAGCACAAGCTTGTGTGTCACTGGCACTGTCCTTGTCCTCGGTGGCAGGGAATCTTTCTTTTGATAACATAGCAGTGAAAATGTAAGGACATAGGTAGGGACTGGAAGGCAAAACGAAAATGAACGAAACTGAGTTGTTTCTTCTTTTTTAGCGGAACATGAAATACAAAGGTGAAAGTTTGCTATAACTCGAAAACAAAATCTCTCCGAAGTAATGGAGTTCTTGTTACTCAGTGGCTAGTGGAGTGGGAAAATCTCAAACCGGAAGAAGCCACCTGGAAAGATGCAAACTTCATGAACGGGTGTTCCCCAACTTCTTTGCAAGCACCATCAAAGCATGGTTCCACGTCGGCATACTTGTGGTCAAGTATATATGTTCTTCAGGGGGAGGCATTTTCATCTGAATCCTATTCTGGAAGTGTCATGTTATGCAGTTAACTGTCACGTACCGGTTCAGCGATGGTTAAGAAGTTCAAACCAAAAAAAAAAAAAAACTAAACCACGGTTACTCTTGCGGGCGCTTAATCACTGCTTAGTTTCATCAGTTATTGACCGCTGCTGTAACTCATTGTATAAGTGCCTGCGTGCAAGTGAGTGGGTATATATCGAATGTACGCCATGACTTTAAGCATCCAAGTGCCCTGTTTGAATTCAAAGAACTGATTAACAAAAAATGCGAACGAAGTGCATATGATTCAAATAGTAATAGTGTGAGAGGATTTATCATGGTGACATGATGTTTATGCACAGGCCACAACACTTCATCGCCCGCTGCAGCCCGACGCACCTAGCAATAGCATCACCCTCCCACCCGCGAGGGCACGTAGCATCCCACTAGGTGTTCTTCAGCAGTACTCCTAGAAGAGTACGTCCCTTCAAACAGTATATGGGAGGACTGTACATGCCTGCAGTTTCAGCTGACCGGCCTCGACGGTCCTCACCTCGCGATCAATCGAGCATCCCTGCCAGGCCGGCTTTCGCGCGTCCAGGCCTCCCTCGATCGAGCTTTGTTCGGCGATGAGGCTCTCGATGATCGATCTGCTGCTGATAAGTGAGGAGGCAGCAGAGGAGGAGATGGAGGTCGTGAGCCGATCAGGTGATGGAGGAAGCGAAACGAGACGGTGTGTTTGCAAGTTTATGATGGCTTGCCAAACTGCCAATACAATACTTTGATAGTTTATTTTTTTTAAACCTCAATAGTTCATTATCTCCAAAAAGAAAAATCGATAGTTCTTTGGCGTCTGTCTAAAAACTCGGCAAAGCCGTTGATGATCGGGCTTCCCAAGCGAAAGCGGCAGCAGGCAGCAGCCTTCTCGATACCTCCGTGAAGAAATGGTCTCCCATCTGCATATATGGTTGTGTGTGATCACTCGCGATTGATCTTCCTTAATTTGCTCTTGAATCAGTGGTTGATGCCATGAAACTCCATGGAGTTCAGAGTTCGGACATACTCGTATTTGCTAGGCCGCAGTTCGTATAACAGTCCACCCCACCTCCGACTTCAGCCTCCAGTTTTCGTCACAGATTGTCACCGACTGATTTGATTGCTGTATGGCTGTATTGTCTTCAGATATTCTTGGAAATGGCTCAGCTGCCAATCCACACCAGCGCACCTGACACCATGATTAGCGGCTCATCAGTAAACTCATCCTACTTAGATTAGATGCGTGTCGCAGACGCAGACTCGCAGGCGCCAGATTAACAAATGTGAAACAATAACCAAATAAGCTCCTACTTGATTCTGCTTTGGGTGCAGCTACATGTGTGATGATTTTTGTACGATCTTCTTGTTTAAAAGAATCAAAAAGGCTGCATAACAGACGCCCATTGTGTTCACCGTAGGACTGGGATGATGTCATATGCAATTTTACCGTACGCAGAGCAATTCCGTTCTGCTTATAGTTATAGGACGAAGGTGTTAACAAAAGGCTGAGTGACGTAAGATTCATATATAACATTTGGACAACGATATGTTCCAAACGTTCGTATCTATACAATAGATCCGAACGATCTAAATCCAAGCCTCGCTCCCTTCCTCGTCTAAATCCTAGCCTGCTTTCTACTTCTCCTTTTTTAAGGTGGATGAGAACAAGCGTTGCATATTCAAACATGCATGCATGCATACAAAACAGAATTGCTGACATCAGCAATGATTCTATCCTAAATTAAAATTTAAAATGTTTTGTAGTTTGAACCATCGCTCCGATTGAAAATCCGTTTTCACATAAAAAATTCGTTGCGACGAGATCTTTGAAATGAGATCCCATGTTGGTATGTTTCGATGATATTTTTTTCGGGTCAAAAGTTATCACGTCTAGACTATATAAGTTATCATCCCTGCAGTACATATCTTATCATGGTGTTTCACTGAAGTTACCAAGGTATGTTTCGACTACTTTATCCATGCGTCGAAGTTATCATGATATTTATACGTAAATTATCAGATTTGTAGTTCGTACATATCATATGTACACATACGTTACAGATATGCTTTTCAATAATTATGTCCCCTCCTCATCCTCGGCCAAAGTTTTTTTGAACACGATACAGACGCGGACGCTCATACATACGCACATATACTCACTCATAAAAACACACACACGCACACCCTACCCATATGAGCATATTTGAGAGACTAAGCCGACACTTCATCTTGAGATTGACAAAAGTCGTCAAAGATGCATTCGTAGTGTATATTACCATCATATTTACACAGAAATTACTGATGATATGTTTTCAAACAGAAAATATTCCCGGGGTCAAAATTTATGGCAGTGTTTCTAGCTAAGTTATGAGGAATGTGGTCATAAATTACCATGCTCTTTACAAAGAAGTTATCGGGGTATGTTTCATACTTTTCCCCTCGGGTCAAAGTTACCATGCTAGGGGTACGTAAGTTATCAGGTCAGTGTGTGTAAATTATCATGATAGTTGCATAGAAGTTACCGTTGTATGTTCCGACAAATCCCCCCTCCCCCGTCAAAGTTACCAGACCCGAGGTACATAAGCTATCAGGTCTGCGATGTGTAAATTACCATGCTATTCAAACAGAAGTTATCAGGGTATATTTCATCAACTTTTTTTCTGATGAATAAAAAGGTTATCACGGTGTTGGCACGTAAGTTATCAGGTCTACGATTCCTAAATTACTATGCTATTTATACGGAATAAAACCGGAGGTATATTGTATCAATTTTTTTCAGGTAAAAAAAAGGTTATCACGGTGTTGGCACGTAAGTTATCAGGTCTACGATTCCTAAATTACTATGCTATTTATACGGAATAAAACCGGAGGTATATTGTATCAATTTTTTTCAGGTAAAAAAAAGGTTACCACGGTGTTAACATGTAAGTTATCTGATCTTACATTTTAACAACAAAAAATCTGGGTCAAAAAAATTATTGTAGTGTTTGTATGTAAGTTATCAGGTCTACGATTCCTAAATTACTATGCTATTTATACGGAATAAAACCGGAGGTATATTGTATCAATTTTTTTCAGGTAAAAAAAAGGTTACCACGGTGTTAACATGTAAGTTATCTGATCTTACATTTTAACAACAAAAAATCTGGGTCAAAAAAATTATTGTAGTGTTTGTATGTAAGTTACCATGTTCTGTGGTGTGTAAATTAAAATACTCTCCAGTGTATATTTCAAACAAAAAAAAGTCCACAAGTTACACACAAGACAATGATCGGAGTTGGAATTCTACATGAAGAGACACATTCATTTCTCAAAAATTACTCATCGACAAACCCAATGCACCGATCCTTCCAATATAACTTGGTCCATATGGGTCACCCCCCTCTTCAAAAGCATTTTCGTTTTTCCTGCTCTCAAGTAGAGAATAAAACTTAGCTAACCTGAATTAGAAATAGAGAAGCAAGCTTTGCCTGGGTGGTAGAGCACCTGCACCCGGACCTGCGGGGTCGTGGGTTCAACTTCCATGGGCGCACTTTTTTCCAACGCAAAATCTTTGCACGCGCGAGATCTTGCAGTAGTGCGCGCGCGAGAAGCGGATCGGATGGCGACTGCGTCGTTCGTATCTATTGCGAAAGTAGGAACGTTCACTCGTTACTTTTGTCGATAACATTTTATTTCTTTTAAAAACACGCTTTCTTTCTTTTCTTTTTCACTACGATATAACATGTCGAGAGCTGAAACATATGATCAACATTTAAAATCAGGCAAACTCACGCGTCTACGATAAGGTAGGACAGATAAATTAGAAAAGGTGCAGTCACGTGTTAGTTACGGCGACGATAAACAAACAATAAACTGGACATACCAGAAAATGTAGCCCCAGTCAACCAACAAATTAATATGTAGTCATCACTCATTTAAAATGATAGCATTCTATGTGAGATTGGGCTCCAGCGGTTTGCTGCCGATTTTACTGAATAACAAACCTAGCACAAAATAACAATGCTTGAGCAACTACCAAAATAACAATGCTTCAGCAAACAATATCACCAACAACTACAGCACTGAACCACCGACAAATCTAACCAGGATATTAAAACTAAAAGCGAAGAACATACCATGGTAAGGCTTGCTACAGCATAGCTCACATCCAGCCAGCCAGCAAAGACACAAGAATGAGCGAAAATTCATAATGCCCCTGATAAACAAAAAGAGTTGACACTTTCAACATGGTTTCCTCGCGCGAGATCCTGCAGTAGTGCGCGCGCGAGAAGCGGATCGGATGGCGACTGCGTCGTTCGTATCTATTGCGAAAGTAGGAACGTTCGCTCGTTACTTTTGTCGATAACATTTTATTTCTTTTAAAAACACGCTTTCTTTCTTTTCTTTTTCACTACGATATAACATGTCGAGAGCTGAAACATATGATCAACATTTAAAATCAGGCAAACTCACGCGTCTACGATAAGGTAGGACAGATAAATTAGAAAAGGTGCAGTCACGTGTTAGTTACGGCGACGATAAACAAACAATAAACTGGACATACCAGAAAATGTAGCCCTAGTCAACCAGCAAATTAATATGTAGTCATCACTCATTTAAAATGATAGCATTCTATGTGAGATTGGGCTCCAGCGGTCTGCTGCCGATTTTACTGAATAACAAACCTAGCACAAAATAACAATGCTTGAGCAACTACCAAAATAACAATGCTTCAGCAAACAATATCACCAACAACTACAACACTGAACCACCGACAAATCTAACCAGGATATTAAAACTAAAAGCGAAGAACATACCATGGTAAGGCTTGCTACAGCATAGCTCACATCCAGCCAGCCAGCAAAGACACAAGAATGAGCGAAAATTCATAATGCCCCTGATAAACAAAAAGAGTTGACACTTTCAACATGGTTTCCTTGGTCCATCCATCATGCAACTAGAGTGGCTGATGGAAAGCCAAATAGGTATACAGCAGTCGCACAAATGTGCCAGTGACAGCGAGCGCAGCAATATGTACCAACATCTCGGGTGGCTGCAGTCTGCAGAGAGATGAATTACTTTTAGCAAGAAGAGGGTGAGCGTGTAAACTATTTATGTAGGAAAAATGCTCCGAAAGCGTACCTTAGAAGTAGACATTGGTGATTAATTCACATACTGATTATCCAACGCAAAATCTTTGCACGCGCGAGATCCTGCAGTAGTGCGCGCGCGAGAAGCGGATCGGATGGCGACTGCGTCGTTCGTATCTATTGCGAAAGTAGGAACGTTCGCTCGTTACTTTTGTCGATAACATTTTATTTCTTTTAAAAACACGCTTTCTTTCTTTTCTTTTTCACTACGATATAACATGTCGAGAGCTGAAACATATGATCAACATTTAAAATCAGGCAAACTCACGCGTCTACGATAAGGTAGGACAGATAAATTAGAAAAGGTGCAGTCACGTGTTAGTTACGGCGACGATAAACAAACAATAAACTGGACATACCAGAAAATGTAGCCCCAGTCAACCAGCAAATTAATATGTAGTCATCACTCATTTAAAATGATAGCATTCTGTGTGAGATTGGGCTCCAGCGGTCTGCTGCCGATTTTACTGAATAACAAACCTAGCACAAAATAACAATGCTTGAGCAACTACCAAAATAACAATGCTTCAGCAAACAATATCACCAACAACTACAGCACTGAACCACCGACAAATCTAACCAGGATATTAAAACTAAAAGCGAAGAACATACCATGGTAAGGCTTGCTACAGCATAGCTCACATCCAGCCAGCCAGCAAAGACACAAGAATGAGCGAAAATTCATAATGCCCCTGATAAACAAAAAGAGTTGACACTTTCAACATGGTTTCCTTGGTCCATCCATCATGCAACTAGAGTGGCTGATGGAAAGCCAAATAGGTATACAGCAGTCGCACAAATGTGCCAGTGACAGCGAGCGCAGCAATATGTACCAACATCTCGGGTGGCTGCAGTCTGCAGAGAGATGAATTACGTTTAGCAAGAAGAGGGTGAGCGTGTAAACTATTTATGTAGGAAAAATGCTCCGAAAGCGTACCTTAGAAGTAGACACTGGTGATTAATTCACATACTGATTATCCAACGCAAAATCTTTGCACGCGCGAGATCCTGCAGTAGTGCGCGCGCGAGAAGCGGATCGGATGGCGACTGCGTCGTTCGTATCTATTGCGAAAGTAGGAACGTTCGCTCGTTACTTTTGTCGATAACATTTTATTTCTTTTAAAAACACGCTTTCTTTCTTTTCTTTTTCACTACGATATAACATGTCGAGAGCTGAAACATATGATCAACATTTAAAATCAGGCAAACTCACGCGTCTACGATAAGGTAGGACAGATAAATTAGAAAAGGTGCAGTCACGTGTTAGTTACGGCGACGATAAACAAACAATAAACTGGACATACCAGAAAATGTAGCCCTAGTCAACCAGCAAATTAATATGTAGTCATCACTCATTTAAAATGATAGCATTCTATGTGAGATTGGGCTCCAGCGGTCTGCTGCCGATTTTACTGAATAACAAACCTAGCACAAAATAACAATGCTTGAGCAACTACCAAAATAACAATGCTTCAGCAAACAATATCACCAACAACTACAACACTGAACCACCGACAAATCTAACCAGGATATTAAAACTAAAAGCGAAGAACATACCATGGTAAGGCTTGCTACAGCATAGCTCACATCCAGCCAACCAGCAAAGACACAAGAATGAGCGAAAATTCATAATGCCCCTGATAAACAAAAAGAGTTGACACTTTCAACATGGTTTCCTTGGTCCATCCATCATGCAACTAGAGTGGCTGATGGAAAGCCAAATAGGTATACAGCAGTCGCACAAATGTGCCAGTGACAGCGAGCGCAGCAATATGTACCAACATCTCGGGTGGCTGCAGTCTGCAGAGAGATGAATTACTTTTAGCTAGAAGAGGGTGAGCGTGTAAACTATTTATGTAGGAAAAATGCTCCAAAAGCGTACCTTAGAAGTAGACATTGGTGATTAATTCACATACTGATTATCCAACGCAAAATCTTTGCACGCGCGAGATCCTGCAGTAGTGCGCGCGCGAGAAGCGGATCGGATGGCGACTGCGTCGTTCGTATCTATTGCGAAAGTAGGAACGTTCGCTCGTTACTTTTGTCGATAACATTTTATTTCTTTTAAAAACACGCTTTCTTTCTTTTCTTTTTCACTACGATATAACATGTCGAGAGCTGAAACATATGATCAACATTTAAAATCAGGCAAACTCACGCGTCTACGATAAGGTAGGACAGATAAATTAGAAAAGGTGCAGTCACGTGTTAGTTACGGCGACGATAAACAAACAATAAACTGGACATACCAGAAAATGTAGCCCCAGTCAACCAGCAAATTAATATGTAGTCATCACTCATTTAAAATGATAGCATTCTGTGTGAGATTGGGCTCCAGCGGTCTGCTGCCGATTTTACTGAATAACAAACCTAGCACAAAATAACAATGCTTGAGCAACTACCAAAATAACAATGCTTCAGCAAACAATATCACCAACAACTACAGCACTGAACCACCGACAAATCTAACCAGGATATTAAAACTAAAAGCGAAGAACATACCATGGTAAGGCTTGCTACAGCATAGCTCACATCCAGCCAGCCAGCAAAGACACAAGAATGAGCGAAAATTCATAATGCCCCTGATAAACAAAAAGAGTTGACACTTTCAACATGGTTTCCTTGGTCCATCCATCATGCAACTAGAGTGGCTGATGGAAAGCCAAATAGGTATACAGCAGTCGCACAAATGTGCCAGTGACAGCGAGCGCAGCAATATGTACCAACATCTCGGGTGGCTGCAGTCTGCAGAGAGATGAATTACTTTTAGCAAGAAGAGGGTGAGCGTGTAAACTATTTATGTAGGAAAAATGCTCCGAAAGCGTACCTTAGAAGTAGACACTGGTGATTAATTCACATACTGATTATCAATTATGACCCGTAGCTTCTCCGTTGCTGCAATTCTGCATTGCATGCTTAGCTCGTCACTGCAACAGGATAAATGAAGGCGCCTGAGCGAAGTTGGGAGGCCCATGTCTGGCAGCCTTGTGATGCTCTGACAAGCATGGATAGATAACCTCTCAAGGGAGGTCAGGCTATGAAGGTTTGCAGGAAGTGATAGGAGATTCGGGTACCACGAGAATATAAGTTCTTGGAGGGAGGTTAGAAGCTGTAACGCTCTCTCTTGTTCCCCTGTTAGGCTCACCAAGCTCTTTCTCTGTTCACCACCCCGAGGACTGAATCCTAGGTGTGTTAGAGATGTGAGCTGTTTGAAGAAGGGCATGGAAAGTATAGATGCGTCATCAATCTCAAGAGTTTCCAGTCCAGACCAGATCTCAGAGGCCCCTTGCTGATGCGACACAAGCTCCAAATAGGAAACTAGGTCAGGGGACCTAAATACTTTCAAGGATGTCAGGTTTCTAGTGAACTTGAGGCCCTCGATGGATGCAAGGGAGCCGCACTTTCCAATTTCCAACTTTTTCAATGCCATGCAGCATCCCAGCTGTAGAGACGTCAATTCTGGACTATGCCATATAGCTAATTCGGTGATGGCAGGAAGGCAAGACAGAAGATGGGATTGGACGCTGTCCGTGAGAGCCGTGATCTCAAGTTTATCAAGTGACGGAGGAAATAGCTGAATTTGATTCCCACCCTGTTCTTGCTCCTGCAGTTTGAGATCCCATGCACAAGAAAGCTCGGAATTCATCTCCATCTTCAAGCTTCGAAGGGAGGTAAGGAACTGCAAACCCTCCAGTACAGCCAGGTGGACACACCTTGTGATTCGCAGTTCCTCTAGGGCCGTACAGGAATGCAGCTGTACATGCTTCAAACGTGGGCCATCAAATAGATCTAACCTTTTGAGAGAGAGAAGGCCTTGAGGAGTGAAGGACTGCAGATGGTTCGGAAGAAGAACGATACTAAGGTCTTCAAGTGATGGTGGGAATAATCTAACATCCATAGTACCATCATCTTTTATTTTGCACACCAACGACGAGACTAGCTTGGGGCAATTATGAAGGATTAGCTTTATAAGCGAGGTGAATCTGTTACCCCCACAGAACTTCGGATTCAGTCTGGTCTCAATAAATAACTTCTTGAGAGAACATACGACATTATATGGCAGTTTCACTTCCTGTTCATCTTGGGTTGAGATTATCACGGCTGAAACCAAACTGCTGGTGCCTTCTGTTTCTGTTGGTTGACTGAATGATAGGAACTTTATCTGTGGGCAGTTAGTTAATGTCAACTCTTCAAGGGACTGCGAATGTGAAAGCATTTGTGTTAGCCACCTCCCTGTTATGCCACATGTTCTAATGATGACGGATTTGAGAGATGGGAAGACAAGGCTGCTTGCAGACGTATTGTTTTCTTGGACAAGCTCTGACATAATGTTTGACTTGGTCAGATTAGGGCAGTTGTGTATATATAAACGCTCTAAAGCAATGAGCTGGCTGAAAGCTTCACTTGAAAGAGAGACCAGGTTTGGACAATTTTCTATACGTAACATTGTTATGTCCCTAAGAACACATGATGGTAAGATACTGTCATACATCACACTGAACTCATTAGATTTCATTATGAAACATCCCTGGTTTATCTTCATTGTTGGGACTGTCGAAACTCCCCAGATAGACAAAACAGAAATTAGGGCAGAACACGGAAGAGGATGTGACACTACTCCCTCCGGTCCTTTTTACTCTGCATATTAGGTTTGACCGAAGTCAATCTCATCCAAGTTTGACCAAATTTGTACAAAAAATTATAGACATTCACATCACAACACCAATATCGTTAGATTCATCTTGGAATATATTTTCATATTATATTTATTACATATTATAGATGCTAATAATTTTTAATATAAATTTGGTCAAACTTAGCAAAGTTTGACTTTCGGCAAATCCAATGTGCAGAGTAAAAAGGACCGGAGGGAGTATCATAGAAGGACAGTCATGGATGATGAGTTTACGCAGACTAGATTGCCATCTCTTTTGATCTCCTTGGGAATGTAAAAATTGCAGAGCTGGACAGGTGGTTAGGCTGCTGCAAACTTCCAGGCTTGCCATTTTAATCAACACTAACTTCTTCAGAGAAGGGACTGCCAATTCTCTCACAACATGCAGGTGCATCAACTCCAACTCCTTGAGCGCCCCCATTTCTTTTAGTGGAAGGATTTCCCAGTTGCTGCAACATAATTTATCAAAGTAAGTGCCTAAAAATTGCAAATTTATGAACAGGAAAATTAGGGAGAACAAAATCATCACATTATATGAGGACATCGCCCGATGGAGAGTTTCCTGAGAGATGGAAACCATGACTTCTGCTCAGCGTCGAAAGAAGAGTAACTCTGGAAAAGAGTGAACTCATTCAGTTGAGGGCAGTTCTTGATCATCAAAACCCTTAGATGGGAGGTCAATTCCATTCCATAAGAACCAATACATTTTTCCAATTTTGGTAGATCAATCAAAATCAACTCTTCCAAGGAAGGAACTGAGATTTCCATTAAATTCAACATCCTGATCAGTGTCAGCTTCCTAAGGGAAGGAAGCATTTCAAGAGATGGGAGGACTTGCCATTCCGTGCACTTTTCTAGACAAAGTATCTGCACTGAGGTAACTGACGAAGTGTAGGAAAGCCAGGTTGGCGAGGTAGCACCACCATATCCAGATATTTTTAATTGTTTGAGGTTCTGATGTGGTTGAAGACCTTCAAGCACATCTTTTGCAGTGTCACATTCAAGGTTCATGCTGCTATCCTCCCATGATAAGGACAAAATTTCTAGATACTCTTTGTCTAACAATCTGGCCCCAGTAGCCTCTTCTTTAGTCTTCACATTTTGAAGTTGAGAAATTTCAAGTTGCACAAGCTCATTCATGGACTGAAGTTGTCTTATCTCAAAACTGCCAACATTCTGAACCTTGAATTTTAGTTCCTGAAGAGAGGTCATGTTTCCAACACAAGCTATTGCATGATGCACTTTCTCATGAGAAATAAGATAGCACAAATTAACAAGATTATGCATATCAGTAGGCACAACAAGATTGCCTGAAATACCCACATTCAATACTTGAAGGTGATAAAATCTTGTCAATTCTTGAGGTAACAAAATTTTGTTGTAGACTCCATATATTGGATTATTCTTCATGCGGAAACAAACAAATTCAAGATAGCAAAGATGACATGGATTTAACAAACTGTGTATAGAGTTGATGTCAGCATCTGTCACATAAATTCTTAGGAACCGTAAACATTCTGCCTTCTTGCATAAAGTACATAAGGACCCTAGCAAATTTATGCTGCTTCGCCCAAACAACATCAAGGTCCTCAATTTTTGCAAACGCCCAAACTTCTGAAGTATTTTGTCAAACTTCTCAATAGGAAAACGACCACATCCGTCTTTATCAAAAGCAATAGTTATGATTGACAAATGGCGAACACTTGGTCGAATTGCCTCAGACTTCAATCCATGTATAGTAGCACACTCGTTTGATGAAACTTTCCTTGCCAATTCATGCATTAGATCATGCATAACATAGTACGAGCCATCTTTTTGGAAAAAGCCCAAATCGACTAATCTATCCAAATATTTCTGCCCTGTTTCCTCCAGTCTCATAGTAGGGTCTTTGCACTGCACAAATTTTTGTGATATCCAAGCGTGGACCAAATTTTGTCAATAAAATCGATAGTCCTCTGGAAACAACGAGCAGTATGAGAAACAACGCTGAAGGTGAACCGGTAGATAGTCATAACTGAGCTTCAAGATGGGCAAAATATCATCAGCAACTTCAAGAGATTTCCATTTGTCCCGAACTGTCACCCAATGCTGATAGCTACAATCTGTGTTTAGAAGTGCATCAACACTTCGTGCAGCCAATGGGCAGCCCTTTAGTGCTTTGGCAATCTCTTTCCCGATAGATTGCAAACTAGGACTGCCCTCGTAACTTGCATCACCAAATGCACAAGCTCTGAAGAAAAGCCAGAACTCCTTGCCATCCAGACCATTCACTTCAACATCAGCTATTGTTCTTATCATTTTTGCAACTGATTTCCTTCTTGTTGTTGCTAAAATCATGCAGCCGGTTGCTTGATTACCTTTCAACGGAGCCAGGAAATTAATCCATCCAATCCTGTCTTTTTCTTCCCACATATCGTCCAATACGAGCAGAAATCTTTTGTGCATAATATTCTTCAAAAGGATATTCTGCAGCACATCGGGATTGCTTATTTTTTCATACTCTTGTCTATCTTCACATACATGCTCTAGGATCTCACGTGTGAGCCTCGCTTCATTGAAGTCAGTGGACACACAAACCCACATTTGAAGACTATAATTCTTTGATCACGGTATACAAACCTGGCAAGTGTTGTCTTCCCAACACCACCAATGGCGCCAACTAATGGCAAAACATTGAGTTCACTAGATTTCCCATTTATCAGTAGCTCTATTATCTTATCTCTCTCTGCATCCCTCCCGTACACCTTAGATTCAATTGGAACAGAAGTTGTCCTACGAGGATTCCTGGCAGTATTCTGGCTCTCACTTGATGTTACAATGGGACATGAGATATCAATCTGTAGAACTCTCTGCACAGAATTGCCAATAGTACATAATTTATCCACTATTACATTGATCCTCTTAGAAATGTCATGTTTAATCTCAAGAGGCAGAATGGTGCTATGAGCTGGCACATCCTCTTCACGTTTCCTTTTCTGCTGGACAAGGCCCAACTAGTTATTTGGCTCGTCGCTTTGTATATGAAGTCAAAAGCAGAAGATGGAGTGGATGAGGACACATAGCTTTCCTTAGGATTAGTACCACTGCCACTGAGAGTACTACAATCTTTCCCTGCATAAGGAACTCTTGGTTATTTAGGGACAAGCAAATGAAAACCACTCAAGCAAAAGAAGATTATTATCATGTCCTCCTCTGTTCCATAATTCCTGTTGTGGTATTAGTTCAAATTTGAACTAATATCACGACAAGAATTGTAGAACCGAAGGAATAACTGTGAATAATTATAAAAAAGTTTCATAAGGTAGAGACTCCTCTACCTTTCGCCTATGAAAAAAAGTTGAATCATTGAAAAACTATCACAGTTAAGCAAGAGATAATCTGATGGGCGGTGCCCTATGGTATTCAGTTGTTTCGGTTGCATATTAAACTATAAGCCGAGCAGCGCCAACAATCACACCAATATAACATAAGCTGAAAGCAAGAAACATGGAGCAGGAGAAACAAGTGAAACACCTTCGATCTGTTGCTCGAGTCGGTAGTAATCGAGCTCCTCCATCACGTCCTCTGAGTCATAAAGCAGATCTCTGAGAACATCTAGTGACTGGGTCAGAGGCATGTTGTCAATTTTCCTTCCCTTCGCAGCAGCAAGAACCATCTCCACGTACCTCATCTGAAATTTGAGCTTCTCCACATCTTCATCAATCCCGATTTCACGAGTCCAGACTTCCATCTGCCCAGTGAAGAAGCTCCCGAGGATGCTTTGCACCAGCCATCCTATTGCCGCATCAACCACCATGCCATGCAACCCCTTCATCTCCTCACACGCCTTAATGGCAGGAGCAAGGGAGAAACCAAAAAGATAGATTCAGAGGAAAGGAGAGCAGTAATGCATTGATAGGAAGCAACTGGGAAGGCAGAAAGCAAGGCAGGCAGCAAATGTGAGAGAGTTAAACTATTGCACCAAAACCAGCAAACTTTACCAAGTAAAACCAGGATCCTTAGGCTGATGCACAGGCCCCACTTGGTAGCTCGAAGCGGGGTTTGCACAGCAGTTGAACTATGAAAGCATGTGAGTCAAGCCTTGGCTCCGCAGTTGCATTAATTAACCGTGTTTTTGGTTGTGCTGACTGTGCAATGCACTTCTTCTTACTAATGAAACATAGCATAGCTGTCAGCCATGTAAAACAGATTAGCTCTGCTGTTGAATACCAACTAAAGAGCACTTTCGTGGAAACTGAGTACAGAACAGAAAAGTAACGAGCATTTGGTCTATAGCAGCCTGGAATCGTGGACGCACCAAACCACCTAAGACATCGTATGACGCATATTAGACAAATGGTACAAGCAGTACAGCACAAAACATAACAACTCTATGCTTAAACTAGATCCTTTGAGAATTTTGATAGTTTTTCATAATTATGTACAACCTTGTACCCGGCGACAACTTTTAGCATGTAGAGTAGGCGAAACAATGTAAAACCTCCAAAAACCAGTCTGGGCAAGACCCAAAATTCCCCAACCTAAGACACAGATGAGGCAAGGTGGAAAGGAATTCGATTCCCAGAGTGGGCATCTTAGTAAGTGCCCTTAGAAATCTCCAAATTGCTATCATGCTTAGGATATATTTCAAAATTCCAATGCGAGCAGAACCGTAACCAGACAGCACATTCGTTTGGTGTGTATACATGGATAATCTGGCCAGGGAGGGAGGCAAGATGTGTGATACAAACAAGTAACCAGGAACTAACAAGGAAGCACATGAGTCAAGTCTTGGCACCACAGCTGCATTAATTAACGGTGCATTTGGGTGTATACACTCCTGCAATACACTCCTCTTTAGGAATGAAACAGAACCTCCCCACCTGCAATTGCGTTCCGCAGGGAACTCCTGCCTATCAAGGCGGCCAGCTGGGAATCGTTATGCACCAAGGTGGGTGCATTCTACCTTTCAGCTGGGCCGGATGAGGTTTCATGGCATCTCGCGGCCTCTGGCAGATTTACGGTTAAGTCACTATATGCGAGGCTTACCAAAGGTCCGGCACTTGACATAGCTAGGGGGTTATGGCAAGTGTGCATCCCGCTTAAGGTTAAGGTTTTCCTGGGCAGATGTTCCGTAACAAACGCCCTACCTCGATTAACATCGCGAAGCGCCATGGCCCCTCCGCGGGCCGGAGTGCTGTTTGTGCGGCTCCGGAGGATGTGAACCATGTGTTCTTTAGATGTCATTTAGCCAAGTTTGCTTGGAGCGCAGTCTGAGGCGGCTGGGGTCAATTGGAACCCCAATTCCTGTGCCGATCTCCTCTCCTGCCTTGCCTCGATACATGGCGTAACTAAGAGAGCGTTGTGGTGGAGTGTTGGGGCACTCCTTTGGTCGCTTTGGCACATCCGAAACAAGTTAACTATCGAGGGTGTCTTCCCTTCTCACCCAGCTAATTGTATCTATAAATCCACTATTTTTATGCAGCAGTGGGCTCCGCAGAGGAGGCGTCAAGACACTGAGGTGATGCAGACGGCTATGGAGGAGCTTCGACTCATCTACAATCTTGTAAGGGCGCCGCAAGACGGAACCTAGGGTGGCTAGCGTTTTCTCTTTTGTTACCAAGCCTGTGTGCTCTGGTTTGGCTGATGGTCGTGTAATGCAACTTAGCTTTTATTCGGTGACTGTGGTTGGAATTTCTTTGTACTGCTGTTGGTATGCACTCTGCCTAGTTTGTGGGCTTTATTAATTTAAAGCGGGACGCTTCTAGCCATGTAAAAGAACTAATGAGACAGAACATAGTTGTTAGTCATGTAAAAAAAATCTTTAGAAAGACTTATATTTGGGAACGGAGTACATAGCACTTTCATGGAAACTGAGTCTAGAGCTAACTTCACCAAAAAACATGGCAGGCCGCAAATAAGATATGATTCAAACTATGCACTAAAAACAGCCAAGTTCCCCAACTAACGCTAGAATCCCTTTAACTGACGTACATGGCCCTCATGTCAGCTTGAAGCGGGGTCTGCACAGTAGTGGAACTATTGTAGCCCGTGGAGTCAAGTCTTGGCCCCATAGTTGCGTTAACTAATGGTGTATTTGTCTGGGCGGCCTCTTTATCCTAATGAAACATAACATACTCCCTCCGTTTCAAAATAGATGACTCAACTTTATACTAACTTTATACTATACTAACTCTAGTATAAAGTTAGTATAAAGTTGGGTCATCTATTTTGAAACGGAGGGAGTAGCTGTCAGCCTTGTATAAAAATACTAGCTTATGACATAACATACTTCCTCCGTCCCATAATATAAGAACGTTTTTGACACCACAAGTACCAACTACTGACCACTTTCGAGGTAATTGAGCCCAAAGAACAGAAATAAGAATAGGTATTGGGCCTATAGCAGCCCGGAATCTATGGACGCACATGCATACCGGAGAAATGGTACAAGCAGTGCCGGACAAAACATCACGAAGGGCCATGTTATCGCTTGGCACTGATCATAATTGAGAATTTGAGATGCTTTGGTTTCCGATAAGTATGTACAACCTTTTAGCTAGCAACAAATTTTGGCATATAGAGTAGGATATTAACTATACGTATGCTCAGGATATACTCCAAAGCTCCAAAGGTAGCAAGACCGTAACCAGAAAACACATTCACTTGGTGTGTACTGTATACATGGGTAATCTGGCCAAGGAGGGAGGCAAGATGTGTGACACAAAATCACCCTCTTTACCTGTGCGCCGACCAGCTCGGACCTGAACTGAACGTGGCGCCAAGGCCCACGACATCAGGCCACGCCAGAGATGGAGATCGCCGGCGTTGATGCCTGCGCCTGCGCGACGGCCATCCGCGCGTGCACCCTGCGCAGGTTCTCCGGGCGGGCATTCCCTCGAACACGTGAAGGGCGCGAACGCGCGCTGGACGGCCGCGCTGTGACACCGGGGGAAGGAAGCACGCAGAGGCGCGCGCTGTTCCGCGCGCCGCGGTAGACTAGCTCACCGCGCGCTCGCGCCATTGGTGGCGAAATGGCGGACGGGGTGACAGGATCTGGTGCGGCTACGAGCGGCGCGAGGGAAGGCGTTCGAGTGTCACACCTGATGGCAACGATGCGAAGACGTAGACGTGGGATGGCGCCACCGTGACGCAGAGACGGGTAGTACGGTGGCGTAGTCGAGTGGGTTAATTTACGCGTGGGCCATGTGTGGCAGTGAGTGTGTGCTGTGGGCTGATAAGCCGCTCCTGTACTGTACCGGAGAGAGCTCATATCTGCAGGAAAGAAAATTACTCTGAACTCTTCTCTTGTCTCTCAGATATACTACGCGATGGTCTGTACCAGTCAAGTACAAATCTCCAAAGCAGACGAAACCGTCTAGCAGATATACAAAAATGGCTTCTGTGAAAAGAAAAAGGAAATAACCCAAATGACAACAACTTCGAGGCAAGAAAAAAAAGAGGAGAGATTTCGCATTTCACTAGGCACGGTGGGTTGGCGTTTCCGTGCTTACAGAAAACAGCAGATTCACAAGCTCAGCCCTACGACAGAGCCAATTTAAATTGTGAATGTTGAATCCCAACTTACAGTTTGCGCACGGAATTTCCGAAATTTTTCAGGGAGTTTCCTTTGCTCCCCGATCAGCTCTTCGTCGATGATGAACTCAGGATGTGTCTCATTTGCCCTGTGTGCCTGAATTTAATTAAGATGGGAGGAAAAGGTGCATATGTCATCATGAAATTAACACATGAGCTACGAATGAAAAATGCAATAAGCATGTAAAGGAAAGCGTTAACTAGGTGATTGTACTCGTCTTGTTGTATAAGTGGCCTAATATCAAAGGTGACGATGGGACGGTGGGGATGGACATTGACTGCACGCCTCAATGCAGTCACCACCTCCTTCACGTCCGCGAGTGTGACACCATGACGATCGATTCCCACAGTGACCTGCGGAAGGGACACAAGGTTCTGCAGGCCAAAGTAGAAATCGCCATTGCCATCATCTTTTGCCTTCTGGACACTAAAGTTGAAGAAAACCGTCACGACCTTTGGAAAAGCGCCTCGTTGAAATCCTATCTGCCTGGGTGATTCACAGTACAATGTGAAACTTGTTAGACTATGGAACCCATCGGCACCAATGGATAGCACCTTTGGAGTTTGCCCGGCGCTCCACATCTAGAGACGATGAAGAGCTGACAACCTTCCAAGGATCAGTAGGTCCTCCTCCCGCAGTTCCACGAAGCCGATGACCAATTCAGATAAGTTTGAGAGATACAACGGGTCCTTTTTTATCCACTCTGGCACCCCGGTGAATTCTATGCACCTGACCGACTCAAATGTGCAAAGTTGTTATGGTGGCAGCCACCTTTTCCCCAAGAGATCCATGAAAGGAAAATACCCACGGATAATTACACTTTCAATTTTCTTCAGGCCGCATAGAGATTCAAGAAAAGCTTCCCCATACTTCGGGCTTGCATTATGCTCAAACTTAATTTTGAGCTCCCTTAGCATTCATAGCTTGCGCAACTCTTTCATAGTGTTTAGTGTGGCACGGATCTTCTTCAACACTTCCAAGGATGTCAAATTCCCCAGACCATTCGGGAGGCTCATGTGATAACCATCAAGACGTAGACACATCAATCTTTTCATCTTGCAAATAGTGTATGGTAATTCTTTTAGGTCAGAATTGTATCTTACATCCAACACCTGCAAAAAAAAGGAACTTTCCTATTTCTGTTGGGAGTTGATGGATATTTGTACCGGCAAGACCTAGGTACCTCAAGTGACATAAATCCCCAACATTCTTGAGGTTTAGGTGGTTATTTTTTCCCAAATGGCATCCATTTAGATCCAATACATGTAAAACACCAAAGCTCGACAGGGCAAACATTTGAATAATAGCAGATGGAAAGGTAGTAACGGACCTCACTTGTGATTTACTCATGGAAGCAAGTGGCTTTCTTTGATGATCTTCACTTATATTCTGAATAGGTAGTCTGCGAACATTGCTTGGTAAAGATATGCAATAACCCTGAGTATGATTCAATATTGTAACAAAGTTTTCTTCACTTGATAATGAACAGATGAGGCCAAGCACCATATCATGCAAACGGCAACGCGTCACAACGCCTTTAAAATCTATGCAAGGCTGGATCATGCAACTGTTTACCAGCTCACTAAAGTAACCACGCCCAACCTCAAATAAGCTACCCTCCAGATTTGTATGTGTGATCAAATCTTCGGCTACCCATTTCCATATCAGGTCATCTCTATGGATTTCATGGTCTTCTGGATATATACTTAGATATAATTGGCAAGTTCTGAGATGAAAAGATAAGTGATAATAACTTAGGGATAATATTTTCCTCATGATCTTCACATGAGGATTATGTTCAAGTCAGGAACCCATATAGGCACACACCTTATCCCATTCCCCTGTGTTTTGGATTTTATTAGGTACACTCAATACACTAACAATGGTGATTATAGCTAATGGTATGCCACCACATTTCTTCAATATCTTCATGGATACTTCAGCCAAATGTTGAGGCAATTTATCTCGGAACCAAAGATCCTTTGACAGAATAATGTTTTAGAGCTCTTTAGGTTAAGGGGGTTTATCTTAAAAGAATCACCGACATTTGTAGCAATGTCAAGGTCACGAGTCGTTACGATTATCCTGCTGGCACAATTATTCTCAGTCAAAGCAAGTTTGATTTGTCTCCATGATTGTAGATTCCATATGTCGTCAGTAACAATAAAATACCTATATATGTGTACACATTGTAATAAATTAAGAACCATATTGGTAAATACATACAACCTAGTTAACTGAAATATATCAAGAAAAGTTAGCACGTCTCAAATGTTTCCATCAATAATTAGCAGCAAGGGACAAACATAATTCAGTTCAAAGAGAAATACGACAAGGATGAAATACAAGTAAATGAAAGAAGGCACCAAAAAATAAGTTTGAAATTGAACTAAATAATGCAATTGTTTCTACATATTTGCAAAAATGTGTTATTTATCATCTTGCCTACATTGCAAGCATGCACTGAACAATCACAATGAATTAAAGTACGTAAAAGCTATATGCGAGAAAGCAAGGTGTGATTAGTAGCTTTTGTTTCGAAGGAACATTCTAAGTTCATTAATGAGTTTTGTTCCATCTTGTGATGCTTGGTTGATGTGGGCATAGTTTTGCTTATCAATCTGACGTAACATCTTTTTGAAAATCATTATCATATTAGGACTTTGAGACACAGAAACAAAGGCTGTACAATCAAACTGTGGCTTGAGGTTGTCGTATACAACTTTAGCCAGAGTTGTCTTACCCAATCCCCCAAATCCAACAATAGAGACTATCTCCATTTGATCGCTGACATTTTTCAACCTCTTGATTAACTCGTCCCTTGGCTCATTGATGCCAACAAGATCAGATATCGTGTTGTATAGAGCCGGTAGACGAGGATCGGGAATTGTTGTTGTTGCAATAGCTACATTACCACATACAACACGATCGACCTTGTACCTCTTATGTTGTTTGGCGACATAATTGACTTGGTTCTTGATGTCATTTATCGTGTTGGCGATGTGATGACAAGCCTTCCACTTGGTGAACAAGCCGATCATATTATCCCCAAGCCACTTGAGCTTGTTGGAGTTGGATACGGGATCCGAGCTCTCATCATTGACACGCACCAGGAACATGTTGAGGACGTCTTCCATCTTGTACGACAACTCCCTGACCTCCCCTGCCCAAATTTTGACGCCCTCTTCAAGCTCGTCTCGTGGCACCTCCACCACCTTGTCAAGGGCAGCATGCATGATCTTCATCTCTTTCTCCAGAGACTTGACTTCTTCCTTGACACCCTTCTGTAGCTTGTACTCATTGAGGAGCTCACCAAGCTTGGGCAGAAGGGAGCCCATAGCCTCTGTTACGAGATCCACGAGTGTTTCTCTTGGTTGATAGGTATGAAGTGGTTGTTGTGTGGCAACTGCAGCATGCAAGGTTGCCTTTTAGAGAGCCCAACCACACATTTTCTACAAATTACATATATACTATGTAGCTAGTTGGAAGCACGTATTCAACAAGCGGTGTGACATATAGTATGAAGTGAGTAAAAGGTTACTCAGTTTATCCTGACAAACTGTCTTGCACAAAGAAGTGATTCTCTTCCATATTCTAGATGTGAGTTCAATCTAGCCCACAAATACCTCTAGTTTTGTATTTTGGGTTTTGTTCTTATGTAGAACTCTGAAAGTTGTATAAACTATGGATACATTAATTGAATCCAGACCATGTTTTAGGTCTAGCAGTCCAAGCGCTCGTCCATCAAAATGTCATCGCGAGCACCCCTTATTATGGTTAATTATATATCATCCTTTAGATAAATATATTTAGAATTCAATGTATTTAGCTAGACGGCCATCATCATACTCGTCAGAGATAGGGTTGGCCAATGTAGTTAATTATGCATACTTGCTGGATGCAACTGAGTGGGTGTATTTAGACGATCATCATACATCTTTGCCACAATTTAATAAAGGTCGGCGTGCGGTTTGGAACCAACTGCAGCATAATTTAATGGTGCGTCACCTTACCTCTTTGAGACTTCGAGATATGATCATTCTAAAACCACAAACTGGATCCATCGGTAGTGCCAACTTGATGTGCCCAACTTGATCCAAGCTTATATATTTACCCATATTTACCGTCTTGTCTTCTTAAGCAGGACAAAAACCCTAACAAAACTCGAAGAAACATCTGAAAACAAAGCTCTCTCGCTGGCAATGCACCACACCTCCATGGCCCTAAGGCCATCAGAGACGAGATGAACCTGAGGCGGCGCGAGCGGGAGGTAGAGGAATTCTAGTCTTTTCTTAGGGGAGGATGCGGGAAATAGGATGTAGCTCACCACCAAAACTAACCATACGTTTTTACATCATAATGGTATTATGTACTCCCTCCGTTTCAAAATAGATGACCCAACTTTGTACTAATTTTGTATCCAAAGTTAATATAAAGTTGGGTCATCTATTTTGAAACGGAGGGAGTACTTATACTACAGGGAGCATGACTAATTAAAGATCGATTAAATGTGGTGCGGAGGACGCTCACCATACATTCTCCTGGTCCACTAACTTAACATAGATATCCAGTTTCGTAGCACCCATTACTCCAGGAAATTGGCAACTGACGCTAACATACATAATGCATGTGTTGTATCCTAGATGGTGAAATTTAAGTAGACGGCTGAACCATGCAGCCATCTAGGATAGCTGACTATCAAGTTTCTGAAAACTGTAAGATTGACTGTTAAATTTAGAGAGGCAACATTGTGGAGCGCTAGAATGGTTATGTCAACTCGATCGGGATATTCCGGGGGAAACCCTAGATCTGAGTCTACCGGATCGGACGATGACGACGCGTTTTGTGTCGTTCTCCCTCCTAAGGGAATCGTTTTGGAGCAAGTGCAGGCTGAAGGGGACAAGAGGAGGAGCGGTGTTACATCTACCGCAAGACCGATGGTGGATCTCGGTGGCATGGCGCTGCGGAGTATCGGCGACGGGCACGTCACTAGTAGAAAAAGGGTCATTTGTCCCAGTTAGGGAACCGGGACTAAAGGGTCGGTACTAAAGCCCTACACCTTTAGTCCCGGTTCTTACACCAACCGGGACAGATGGGCCTCCACGTGGCTGCTGCGGCGAGCCCAGGCAGGAGGGCCTTTGTGAAGGAAATATGCCCTAGAGGCAATAATAAAGTTATTATTTATTTCCTTATATCATGATAAAAGTTTATTATTCATGCTAGAATTGTATTAACCGGAAACATAATACATGTGTGAATACATAGACAAACAGAGTGTCACTAGTATGCCTCTACTTGACTAGCTCGTTAATCAAAGATGGTTATGTTTCCTAACCATGGACAAAGAGTTGTCATTTGATTAAACGGGATCACATCATTAGTTGAATGATCTGATTGACATGACCCATTCCATTAGCTTAGCACCCGATCGTTTAGTATGTTGTTATTGCTTTCTTCATGACTTATACATGTTCCTATGACTATGAGATTATGTAACTCCCGTGTGCCGGAGGAACACTTTGTGTGCTACCAAACGTCACAACGTAACTGGGTGATTATAAAGGTGCTCTACAGGTGTCTCCAAAGGTACATGTTGGGTTGACGTATTTCAAGATTAGGATTTGTCACTCCGATCGTCGGAGAGGTATCTCTGGGCCCTCTCGGTAATGCACATCACTTAAGCCTTGCAAGCATTGCAACTAATGAGTTAGTTGCGGGATGATGTATTACGGAACGAGTAAAGAGACTTGCCGGTAACGATATTGAACTAGGTATTGGATACCGATGATCGAATCTCGGGCAAGTAACATACCGATGACAAAGGGAACAACGTATGTTGTTATGCGGTCTGACCGATAAAGATCTTCGTAGAATATGTAGGAACCAATATGGGCATCCAGGTCCCGCTATTGGTTATTGACCGGAGACATGTCTCGGTCATGTCTACATTGTTCTCGAACCCGTAGGGTCCGCACGCTTAAGGTTTCGATGACAGTTACATTATGAGTTTATACGTTTTGATGTACCGAAGGTTGTTCGGAGTCCCGGATGTGATCACGGACATGACGAGGAGTCTCGAAATGGTCGAGACATAAAGATTGATATATTGGAAGCCTATGTTTGGATATCGGAAGTGTTCCGGGTGAAATCGGGATTTTACCGGAGTACCGGGGAGGTTACCGGAACCCCCCGGGAGCTATATGGGCCTTAGTGGGCCTTAGTGGAAAAGAGAAGAGGCTGCCTGAGATGGGCCGCGCGCCCCTCCCCTCCCTTGGTCTGAATAGGACAAGGAGAGGGGGCCGGGCCCCCTTTCTCTTTTCTCCCCTCCGCGAATCCTATTCCAACTAGGATTGGGGGGGAATCCTACTCCCGGAGGGAGTAGGACTCCTCCTGGCGCGCCACCTCTAGGCCGGCGGCAACCCCCTTTGAGCCTTTATATACGGAGGCAGGGGCACCCCAGAGAGACACAAGTTGATCCACGTGATCATATTCTTAGCCGTGTGCGGCGCCCCCTGCCACCATAGTCCTCGATAATATTGTAGCGGTGCTTAGGCGAAGCCCTGCGACAGTAGTACATCAAGATCGTCACCACGCCGTCGTGCTGACGGAACTCTTCCCCGACACTTTGCTGGATCGGAGTCCGGGGATCGTCATCGAGCTGAACGTGTGCTAAAACTCGGAGGTGCCGTAGTTTCGGTGCTTGATCGGTCAGGCCGTGGAGACGTACGACTACATCAACCAAACGCTCCCGTTGTCGATCTACAAGGGTACGTAGATCACACTCTTCTCTCTCGTTGCTATGCATCACCATGATCTTGCGTGTGCGTAGGATTTTTTTTGAAATTACTATGTTCCCCAACAGTGGCATCAGAGCCCAGGTTTTATGTGTTGATGTTATATGCACGAGTAGAACACAAGTGAGTTGTGGGCGATATAAGTCATACTGCTTACCAGCATGTCATACTTTGGTTCGGCGGTATTGTTGGATGAAGTGGCCCGGACCAACATTACGCGTACGCTTACGCTAGACCGGTTCTCCCGACGTGCTTTGCACAAAGGTGGCTAGCGGGTGACAGTTTCTCCAACTTTAGTTGAACCGAGTGTGGCTACGCCCGGTCCTTGCGAAGGTTAAAACAGCACCAACTTGACAAACTATCATTGTGGTTTTGATGCGTAGGTAAGATTGATTCTTGCTTAAGCCCGTAGCAGCCACGTAAAACTTGCAACAACAAAGTAGAGGACGTCTAACTTGTTTTTGCAGGGCATGTTGTGATGTGATATGGTCAAGACATGATGCTAAATTTTATTGTATGAGATGATCATGTTTTGTAACCGAGTTATCGGCAACTGGCAGGAGCCATATGGTTGTCGCTTTATTGTATGCAATGCAATCGCGCTGTAATGTTTTACTTTATCACTAAGCGGTAGCGATAGTCATGGAAGCATAAGATTGGCGAGACGACAACGATGCTACGATGGAGATCAAGGTGTCGCGCCGGTGACGATGGTGATCACGATGGTGCTTCGGAGATGGAGATCACAAGCACAAGATGATGATGGCCATATCATATCACTTATATTGATTGCATGTGATGTTTATCTTTTATGCATCTTATCTTGCTTTGATTGACGGTAGCATTATAAGATGATCTCTCTCTAAATTATCAAGAAGTGTTCTCCCTGAGTATGCACCGTTGCAAAAGTTCTTCGTGCTGAGACACCACGTGATGATCGGGTGTGATAGGCTCTACGTTCAAATACAACGGGTGCAAAACAGTTGCACACGCGGAATACTCAGGTTATACTTGACGAGCCAAGCATATACAGATATGGCCTCGGAACACGGAGACCGAAAGGTCGAGCGTGAATCATATAGTAGATATGATCAACATAGTGATGTTCACCAATGAAACTACTCCATCTCACGTGATGATCGAACATGGTTTAGTTGATTTGGATCACATGATCACTTAGAGGATTAGAGGGATGCCTATCTAAGTGGGAGTTCTTAAGTAATATGATTAAATTGAACTTAAATTTATCATGAACTTAGTCCTGGTAGTATTTTGCAAATTATGTTGTAGATCAATAGCTCGTGTTGTTGCTTCCCTGTGTTTATTTTTATATGTTCCTAGAGAAAATTGAGTTGAAAGATGATGGTAGCAATTACACGGACTGAGTCCGTAACTTGAGGATTATCCTCATTGCTGCACAGAAGAATTATGTCCTTGATGCACCGCTAGGTGACAGACCTATTGCAGGAGCAGATGCAGACGTTATGAACGTTTGGCTAGCTCAATATGATGACTACTTGATAGTTTAGTGCACCATGCTTAATGGCTTAGAATCGGGACTTCAAAGACGTTTTGAACGTCATGGACCATATGAGATGTTCCAGGAGTTGAAGTTAATATTTCAAGCAAATACCCGAGTTGAGAGATATGAAGTCTCCAACAAGTTCTATAGCTAAAAGATGGAGGAGAATCGCTCAACTAGTGAGCATGTGCTCAGATTGTCTGGGTACTACAATCGCTTGAATCAAGTGGGAGTTAATCTTCCAGATAAGATAGTGATTGACAGAATTCTCTAGTCACCATCACCAAGTTAGTAGAACTTCATGATGAACTATAATATGCAAGGGATAATGGAAACAACTCCCAAGCTCTTCATGATGCTGAAATCAACGAAGGTAGAAATCAAGAAAAACATCAAGTGTTGATGGTTGACAAGACCACTAGTTTCAAGAAAAGGGCAAAGGGAAGAAGGGGAACTTCAAGAAGAACGACAAGCAAGTTGCTGCTCAAGTGAAGAAGCCCAAGTCTGATCCTAAGCCTGAGACTAAGTGCTTCTACTGCAAAGGGACTGGTCACTGGAAGCAGAACTACCCCAAGTGATTGGCGGATAAAAAGGATGGCAAAGTGAACATAAGTATATTTGATATACATGTTATTGATGTGTACTTTACTAGTGTTTATAGCAACCCCTCAGTATTTGATACTAGTTCAGTTGCTAAGATTAGTAACTCGAAACGGGAGTTGCAGAATAAACAGAGACTAGTTAAGGGTGAAGTAACGATGTGTGTTGGAAGTGGTTCCAAAATTGATATGATCATCATCGCACAGTCCCTATACTTTCGGGATTAGTGTTGAACCTAAATAAGTGTTATTTAGTGTTTGCGTTGAGCATGAATATGATTTGATCATGTTTATTGTAATACGGTTATTCATTTAAGTAAGAGAATAAATTGTTGTTCTGTTTACATGAATAAAACCTTATATGGTTACACACCCAATGAAAATAGTTCGTTGGATCTCGATCGTAGTGATACACATAAACATAATATTGAAACCAAAAGATGCAAAGTTAATAATGATAGTGCAAACTTATTTGTGGCACTGCTGTTTAGGTCCTATTGGTGTAAAGCGCATGAAGAAACTCCATGCTGATGGGCTTTTGGAATCACTTGATTATGAATCAGTTGATGCTTGCGAACCATGCCTCATGGGCAAGATGACTAAGAATCCGTTCTTCGGAACAATGGAGCGAGCAATAGATTTGTTGGAAATCATACATACTGATGTATGTGGTCCGATGAATATTGAGGCTCGCGACAGGTATCATTATTTTCTGTACTTCACAGATAATTTGAGCAGATATGAGTATATCTACTTGATGAAACATAAGTCTGAAACATTTGAAAAGTTCAAAGAATTTTAGAGTGAAGTGGAAAATCATCGTAACAAGAAAATAAAGTTTCTACGATCTGATCGTGGAGAAGAGTGTTTGAATTACGAGTTTGGTCTTCAGTTAAAACAATGTGAAATAGTTTCACTACTCATGCCACCTGGAACACCATAGTGTAATGGTGTGTCCGAACGTCATAACCGTACTTTATTAGATATGGTACGACCTATGATGTCTCTTACCGATCTACCACTATCGTTTTGGGGTTATGCATTAGAGACAGCTGCATTCACGTTAAATAGGGCACCATCTAAATCCGTTGAGACGACACCGTGTGAACTATGGTTTGGCAAGAAACCTAAGCTGTCGTTTCTTAAAGTTTGGAGTTGCGATGCTTATGTGAAAAAGTTTCATCTCGATAAGCTCAAACTCAAATCGGAGAAATATGTCTTCATAGGATATCCAAAGGAAACCATTGGATACACCTTCTATCACAGATCCGAAGGCAAGACTTTTGTTGCTAAATTCGGAAACTTTCTAGAGAAGGAGTTTCTCTTGAAAGATGTGAGTGGGAGGAAAGTAGAACTTGATGAGGTAACTGTACCTGCTCCCTTATTGGAAAGTAGTACATCACAGAAAACTGTTTCTGCAACACCTACACCAATTAGTGAGGAAGCTCATGATAATGATCATGAAACTTCAGGACAAGATACTACTGAACCTCGTAGATCAACCAGAGTGAGATCCGTGCCAGAGTGGTACGGTAATCCTGTTCTGGAAATCATGCTGCTAGATCATGATGAACCTACGAACTATGAAGAAGCGATGGTGAGCCCAGATTCCGCAAAATGGCTTGAACCAATGAAATCTGAGATGGGATCCATGTATGAGAACAAAGTATGGACTTTGGTTGACTTGCCCGATGATCGGCAAGCAATTGAGAATAAATGGATCTTCAAGAAGAAGACTGACGCTGACGGTAATATTACTGTCTACAAAGCTCGACTTATCGCAAAAGGTTTTCGACAAGTTCAAGGGGTTGATTACGATGAGACCTTCTCACCCGTAGCGATGCTTAAGTCTGTCCGAATCATGTTAGCAATTGCCGCATTTTATGAAATCTGGCAAATGGGTAAACAAAACTGCATTCCTTAATGGATTTATTAAAGCAGAGTTGTATGTGATGCTACAAGATGGTTTTGTCAATCCTAAAGGTGCTAACAAAATATGCAAGCTCCGGTGATCCATTTATGGACTGGTGCGAGCATCTCGGAGTTGGAATATACGCTTTGATAAGTTAATCAAAGCATATAGTTTTATACAGACTTGCGGTGAAGCCTGTATTTACAAGAAAGTGAGTGGGAGCACTACAACATTTCTGATAAGTATATGTGAATGACATATTGTTGATCGGAAATAATGTAGAGTTATTCTGTAAAGCATAAAGGAGTGTTTTAAAGGAGTTTTTCAAAGAAAGACTTCGGTGAAGCTGCTTACATATTGAGCATCAAGATCTATAGAGATAGATCAAGACGCTTGATAAGTTTTTTTTTCAATGAGTACATACCTTGACAAGATTTTGAAGTAGTTCAAAATGGAACAGTCAAAGAAAGAGTTCTTGCCTGTGTCATAAGGTGTGAAATTGAGTAAGACTCAAAGCCCGACCACGGTAGAAGATAGAAAGAGAATGAAAGTCATTCCCTATGCCTTGGCCATAGGTTCTATAAAGTATGCCATGCTGTGTACCAGATCTATTGTATACCCGACACTGATTTTGGCAAGGGAGTACAATAGTGATCTAGGAGTAGATCACTGGACAGCGGTCAAAATTATCCTTAGTGGAATAAGGATATGTTTCTCGATTATGGAGGTGACAAAAAGGTTCGTCGTAAAGGGTTACGCCGATGCAAGTTTTGACACTAATCTAGATGACTCTAAGTCTCGATCTAGATACATATTGAAAGTGGGAGCAATTAGCTAGAGTAGCTCCGTGCAGAGCATTGTTGATATAGATATTTGCAAAATACTTACGGATCTGAATATGACAGACCCGTTGACTAAAATTATCTCACAAACAAAACATGATCACACCTTAGTACTCTTTGGGTGTTAATCACATAGAGATGTGAACTAGATTACTGACTCTAGTAAACCCTTTGAGTGTTGGTCACATGATGATGTGAACTATGGGTGTTAATCACATGATGATGTGAACTATTGCTGTTAAATCACATGGCGATGTGAACTAGATTATTGACTCTAGTGCAAGTGGGAGACTGAAGGAAATATGCCCTAGAGGCAATAATAAAGTTATTATTTATTTCCTTATATCATGATAAAAGTTTATTATTCATGCTAGAATTGTATTAACCGGAAACATAATACATGTGTGAATACATAGACAAACAGAGTGTCACTTGATGGGGTCATGTACCTAGGGTAGGGTCATGGACCTGATCTAAGTACCTTACCCAAGGACGCCCTTAGAAGGTCGCCTTCCAGTCGACCAACGAGGGACTCACTCGACTGACTTGAAGGACTCGACCGCGAAGACTCACTCGACCACCAGAAGGTCAAGAGGCACTCTGCACTGCAACGGCCTGTAATCAAGTAGACTTTATGATAGTAAAGGCACTTTATGTGGGGCGTTACCAGTAACGCCCCAGACTTAACTCACCTTAAACCCTCTCCTACGTGGGCTGGCTGGGGTCCTGGCGCACTCTATATAAGCCACCCCCTCCACAGGCAGAAGGGTTCGGCACCTTGTAACTCATATACTCATAATCCACTCGACCGCCTCGGGGCTCCGAGACGTAGGGCTGTTACTTCCTCCGAGAAGGGCCTGAACTCGTACATCCCTGGTGTTTACAACCTCTCCATAGCTAGGACCTTGCCTCTCCATACCTACCCCCACTCTACTGTCAGGTTTAGAACCACGACAGTTGGCGCCCACCGTGGGGCAGGTGTTTTAGCGATTTTGTGGAGAAGTTGCGATTCTTCCGAGTACTTTCATCATGGTGTCTGCTGGAGTTTTGGTCGGGAGTCAAGAGATCCGTCTCGGCACTCTCACCTTCATCGCCGACGACTCCGCGTGGCTCCATGAGGCTCCACTCGACGTTGATGCACTCCCCGTCCGCGGTGCGACGCATTTTCGTGCATATGTCCGCGGCGTTCTGCTGCGGCAACCGTCGACCCAGTATCGGTCGGCTCCTCCATCGTCCACCCTCCCAGTATCCCGCCAGCGCAAGCGCTCGGGCCGGTCGAGGCTTCAGCGATGGGTGAGGCACGCGGTGGCTCGCCAATCGGCCACCACCCCAAGTTGCGGCAATCGAGCCCGACGAATCTCTCTACAGCTTGTTCGATCTGTCGACTGGCTCCGTAGAGACTGCATCCGAGTGCGGTAGCAGTGATCCAGCGGCGGAAATCTTGATGGTCGACAGGCCCCACAGTCCCCCTGGCTTCGCCCGTGATGGTGGAGCAGGTGACGGCGGCGACCCTACACGAGGCTACGAAGAGTACCAGCCCGAGCCACTCGACTCTCTGCAAAGAGAGGAACTTCGCCGTAGGAACGAGGATCCCCTGCGTATTCCCATCGCAGGAGAAACCCCCGAGGCTCGTGCCTTGGAGGAGGCGCGTCTGGCCAATTTGGCCGAGCGCACTCGACTGGAGAACCTTCAGCGAGCACTCGACGAGCGCGCGCGGCAACGAGTTCCCGACACCAGTCGACGTCAACTCTTCCCGCCAACTCAGGTATATCGAACCCCAATTCAGAATTTAGCAGCTGCGACTCGTATAGCAGAGTCCATCCAGCCTTCGCAGTCGGAAGCTGGCAGAGGTTTGCTGCAGATCAGGGATCTGCTCCGGGCAGCAGGAGATCAGAATTCAGCCGTGTCTCAGTCGCGCAACAGAATTCACAGTCGATCCGTCACTGTGAATACGGTTCAGTCGGCTCACAGCCCCAGATCGCCTCCGCGGCGTGAAGGGCGCGAGAATCGGCGAGATCAATATGGCGACAGACTCGACCGAGATGATAGGCGTCGAGTGCCCAATTCCCCTCCGAGGGGTGGGTCTTACGCTCCTCGGCAGCCAGATGATAGGCGTCAGTACAATACAGGGCGTAGGGTTCCAGTCGACCCCAGAGAACCAGGCTTCGACGCGCGATCCATTATCGTGCAAGGGTTGGTCGACCGGAACAGAGCCCATCGAGGTGGACTCGACAGAGATGTACCCACAAGCAGTCGAGTGCATGTTTCTGGTCCTGAATGCTTCAGCAGAGCTATCAGAGCCGCAGTTATCCCTCGCAATTTCAGGTTGGCAACAGGAGTCAGCAAGTTCACTGGTGAGTCTAAGCCTAAAACTTGGCTTGAAGACTACCGAGTGGCAGTTCAGATTGGTGGTGGGAACGATGAGGTGGCCATGAAGCACTTGCCCCTCATGCTGGAAGGTTCTGCCAGGGCATGGTTGACTCAACTACCTCCTAGCAGCATTTACACTTGGGAAGATCTGTCCCGAGTGTTCATCAGAACGTTTGAAGGAACTTGCAAGCGACCAGCTGGATTGACAGAGTTGCAAGTCTGCGTGCAGAAGGCTAATGAGACTCTCAGAGAGTATATTCAGAGGTGGATCACTTTGCACCACACTGTGGAGAATGTGTCTGATCATCAGGCAGTCTGCGCCTTCAAAGATGGTGTCAAGAACAGAGAACTGAGTTTGAAGTTTGGTCGAACCGGTGACATGACCTTGAGTCGGATGATGGAGATTCCTACCAAGTACGCCAACGACGAAGAAGAAGACCGACTCCAAAGCGGCAAGCACAAGCCGAGTCAGTCGGAAAAAGGAAACACCAGTCGGAAACAGAAGCGGAAGGCTGAACCGGCAGCTCCTGGAGAGGCTCTGGCCGTGACTCAAGGAAAGTTTAAGGGGAAACCAAAAGGATCCTGGAACCCCAAGAAGGTAAAGGATAAAGAAGGGAACGACGTAATGGATATGCCATGTCACATCCATACGAAGAAAGACGAAGAGGGGAATATCATTTACCCAAAGCACACCACTCGCCAATGTCGACTCCTGATCCAGTAGTTTCAGGGAAAACAGTCTAAGGACAAGGAGAAGGAGTCGGACAAGGCCGAAGACAAGGAGGACAGTGAGGAAGGATATCCGCATATCAACTCCACTCTGATGATCTTTGCAGATGTGGAAAGCAGGAGTCGACTGAAAGTGATTAACCGAGAGGTGAACATGGTTGCCCCAGCAAAAGCAAATTATCTGAAATGGTCTCAAACACCCATCACATTCGACCAATCTGATCACCCGACTCATATTGCCACCCCGGGGAGGCAAGCTTTGGTGGTCGATCCAGTTGTCGAAGGCACTCGACTGACAAAGGTGTTGATGGATGGTGGAAGTGGGCTGAATTTGTTGTATGCAGACACACTGAAAGGAATGGGCATTCCGATGTCCCGACTGAGCACTAGTAACATGAGCTTTCATGGAGTTATACCAGGGAAGAAGGCCGAGTCACTCGGCCAAATAGCTTTGGACGTGGTGTTTGGTGATTCGAAGCATTTTCGCAAAGAAAAGCTGACGTTTGAGGTCGTGGATTTTCAGAGTGCATATCATGCCATTTTGGGGAGACCAGCTTACGCACGGTTCATGGCTCGACCATGCTACATGTACCTCAAATTGAAGATGCCCGGCCCCAAAGGAGTGATCACTGTCATCGGTGATCGGAAAAAGGCAGAAGAGTGCTTTCAGAAGGGTTCCAAGATTGCCGATTCCCAGGTGACAGCGGTCGAGTTCGAAGAATACAAGCAAAACGCAGATCCGAGTGACTTGCTGCGATCAAAGAAACCCGCCACAGAGTCTGCATTCCAGTCGTCCGGTGAGACGAAGCCTGTTCACATTCACCCGACCGACCCCGATGCAGCTCCGACCCGCATCTCCACAACACTCGACCCAAAATAGGAAGAAGCGCTCATCCAGTTCCTCCGTGAGAACTGGGACATTTTTGCATGGAAGCCCGCTGACATGCTAGGTGTTCCCAGGGGACTAGCTGAGCACCGCCTAAGAGTCGAATCATCTGCAAAACCAGTCAAAGAGCATCTTCGGCGGTCCGCCGTCCAGAAGAGAAAAGCCATCGGTGAAGAAGTGGCTCGATTGTTGGCGGCCGGATTTATCCGAGAGATATACCACTCCGTGTGGCTCGCTAATGTCGTCATGGTTCCTAAGAAGGACAAGTCGCTCCGAATGTGCATTGATTTCAAGCACATCAACCGGGCCTGCCCGAAAGATCATTTTCCTCTCCCTCGCATAGATCAAATTGTTGACTCGACCGCGGGATGCGAGAGGCTATCTTTTTTAGATGCCTACTCCGGGTACCACCAGATCCGTCTGTACGGACCCGACGAGGTAAAAACAGCTTTCATCACTCCATTCGGGTGCTTCTGTTATATCACCATGCCATTCGGCCTCAAGAATGCCGGAGCCACATTTATGCGAATGATTCAGAAGTGTCTACTCACTCAAATCAGTCGGAATGTGGAAGCATATATGGATGATATTGTTGTCAAATCACGAAAAGGTTCCGACCTGCTCGCTGATCTCGCCGAAACATTTGCCAACCTCAGAAGATATGATATCAAGCTCAATCCATCAAAGTGCACATTTGGAGTTCCTGGTGGCAAGTTACTCGGTTTTCTCGTTTCCGAACGGGGAATCGACGCTAACCCAGAAAAGATTGGCACTATTCTCCGAATGAAACGCCCTGTGCGAGTGCACGATGTCCAGAAGCTTACTGGATGCTTGGCCGCATTAAGTCGATTCATCTCATGACTCGGTGAAAAGGCATTGCCTCTTTACCGACTGATGAAGAAGACAGACAAGTTCGAGTGGACTCCAGAAGCTGATGCAGCGTTTGCCGAGCTCAAAACTCTGCTCTCCACCCAGCCGGTGCTTGCTGCTCCAATCAGCAAAGAGCCTCTGTTGCTCTATATCGCAGCCACAGGACAAGTCGTCAGTACTGTGCTAATGGTCGAGCGGGAAGAAGAAGGAAAAGCTCTCAAAGTTCAGCGCCCAGTGTATTATTTGTCTGAAGTCTTGACTCCATCCAAGCAGAGATATCCTCATTATCAGAAGCTTGTGTATGGAATATACATGACCACAAAGAAGGTTGCTCATTATTTCTCTGATCATTCCATCACAGTCGTCAGCGACGCTCCACTATCAGAGATTTTGCACAACAGAGATGCAACTGGTCGAGTGGCCAAATGGGCGATTGAACTTCTTCCCCTTGATATGAAGTTTGAGGCAAAGAAAGCCATTAAGTCCCAGGCAATAGCAGATTTCCTCGCCGAGTGGATTGAAGAGCAGCAGCCGACTGAAGTTCACTCGGAGCATTGGACCATGTTTTTTGATGGCTCTAAGATGTTGAATGGTTCCGGTGCTGGGGTTGTCCTGGTTTCCCCCAGAGGAGATAAGCTCAGATATGTGCTCCAGATTCACTTTGATTCCTCCAACAATGAGGCAGAATATGAGGCCCTCTTATATGGGTTGCGCATGGCCATTTCACTCGGCGTCCGTCGCCTGATGGTCTATGGCGACTCGGATTTAGTGGTCAATCAGGTGATGAAAGAGTGGGACGTGAGAAGCCCAGCCATGACTGGATACTGCAGTGCAGTGAGGAAGCTGGAAAAGAAGTTCGAGGGGTTGGAGCTCCATCATATACCCCGACTGAAAAATCAAGCGGCTGATGATCTAGCAAAGATAGGTTCCAAGAGAGAAGCCATTCCGAGTGGTGTGTTCTTGGAGCATATACACACTCCGTCAGTCAAAGAAGATCCTTTCACCGAAGAAACTCCACAACCCAAAAGTGCCACAGATCCGACTAAAGTTGAAGTCCCAGCGGTGGTCGACTTGATCATGGAGGTTTTGGTGGTCATTCCCGACTGGACAGTTCCGTATGTCGCTTATATCCTGAGAAAAGAGCTTCCGGAGGATGAGGAAGAGGCTCGACAGATCGTCCGTCGATCTAAGGCCTTTACCGTAATCAAAGGACAATTATACAGAGAAAGCGCGACTGGAGTTAGTCAGAAGTGCATAACACCAGAAGAAGGTCGACTCATCCTCAATGATATTCACTCGGGGACCTGTGGTCATCATGCGTCCTCTCGGACCATCGTGGCCAAAGCATACCGAGCCGGATTTTACTGGCCAAAGGCGAATGAGATGGCAAAAGATATAGTGGATAAGTGCGAGGGATGTCAGTTCTACTCGAATACGTCGCACAAGCCTGCGTCGGCCCTGAAGACCATCCCACTCGTCTGGCCTTTCGCAGTATGGGGACTGGACATGGTCGGTCCTTTGAGAACAGGACGAAGTGGCTTCACGCATGTACTGGTGGCAGTCGACAAGTTCACCAAGTGGATCGAGGCTAAACCAATCAAGAGCCCTGACACCGGTACTGCTGTTAGCTTCATCAGGGAACTAATATTCAGATATGGAGTCCCGCACAGCATCATTACGGATAATGGGTCGAACTTTGACTCAGAGGAATTCAGAGATTTCTGCAACTCCCAAGGCACACGGGTCGACTACGCTTCAGTCGCCCATCCGCAGTCGAATGGACAAGCAGAGCGAGCTAATGGACTGATTCTTAAGGGATTGAAGCCTCGACTGATGCGTGATCTCAAACACGCGGCTGGAGCCTGGGTAGACGAACTTCCCTCAGTGCTTTGGGGGCTGCGGACCACACCTAATCGGTCGACCGGAAGAACTCCATTCTTCTTGGTCTACGGAGCTGAAGCAGTCTTGCCGAGTGATCTTCTCCACAATGCTCCTCGAGTTGAAATCTACAATGAAGCAGAGGCTGAACAGGCGCGGCAGAACGCAGTCGACCTTTTAGAAGAAGAAAGGGAGATGGCTCTGATCCGCTCGACCATCTACCAACAAGATTTGCGTCGTTTCCATGCCAAAAATGTGAGAGGTCGAGCCTTCCAGGAAGGGGATTTAGTTCTCCGAGTGGATCAGCACAAACCACACAAGCTTGCTCCTTCTTGGGAAGGCCCCTTCATCGTCACCAAGGTTCTCCACAACGGGGCGTACCGTCTTTACAACGTCGAGCATAATATCGACGAGCCCCGAGCTTGGAACGCGGAACTACTCCGCCCATTTTACACTGAAGTTTTATCACTCGGATGAGTTGCAATAAAGTACTTCTGTAGTTCATGGACCTCAAAATAATAGTGTCATAGTTCCTCCATAATTTCTGTCACTTTTTATTTTTGTCCAATAAAATTCCCCCTCAGTGGGTGACTTAGCTGCGAATCCGTTTCGCCTAAGTTTGTAAAAATCCTACCGAGTGGTGAGCCAGACTCCCACTCGGAGGCTTAGCTGCGAATCCGTTTCGCCTAAGTTATCAAAATCCTACCGAGTGGTAAGCCAGCCTTCCACTCGGAGGCTTAGCTGCAGTCCAAGGACTCGCCTAAGTTATCAAAATCCTACCGAGTGAAGAGCAACCCTCTCACTCGGGGGCTTAGCTGCAGTCGAAGCACTCGCCTAAGTTATAAAAATCCTACCGAGTGAAGAGCAACCCTCCCACTCGGGGGCTTAGCTGCAGTCGAAGCACTCGCCTAAGTTATCAAAATCCTATCGAGTGAAGAGCAACCCTCTCACTCGGGGGCTTAGCTGCAGTCGAAG
>NC_041382.1:713622279-713622956 GCF_002162155.2 Triticum dicoccoides | reverse complement strand
AATATCGACGAGCCCCGAGCTTGGAACGCGGAGCTACTCCGCCCATTTTATACTTAAGTTTTATCACTCGGATGAGTTGCAATAAAGTACTTCTGTAGTTCATGGACCTCAAAATAATAGTGTCATAGTTCCTCCATAATTTCTGTCACTTTTTATTTTTGTCCAATAAAATTCCCCCTCAGTGGGTGACTTAGCTGCGAATCCGTTTCGCCTAAGTTTGTAAAAATCCTACCGAGTGGTGAGCCAGACTCCCACTCGGAGGCTTAGCTGCGAATCCGTTTCGCCTAAGTTTGTAAAAATCCTACCGAGTGGTGAGCCAGACTCCCACTCGGAGGCTTAGCTGCGAATCCGTTTCGCCTAAGTTATCAAAATCCTACCGAGTGGTAAGCCAGCCTTCCACTCGGAGGCTTAGCTGCAGTCCAAGGACTCGCCTAAGTTTGTCAAAATCCTACCGAGTGAAGAGCAACCCTCTCACTCGGGGGCTTAGCCGCAGCCCTGTGCTCGCCTAAGTTATCAAAATCCTACCGAGTGAAGAGCAACCCTCTCACTCGGGGGCTTAGCTGCAGTCGAAGCACTCGCCTAAGTTATCAAAATCCTACCGAGTGAAGAGCAACCCTCTCACTCGGGGGCTCAGCTGCAGTCCAAGCACTCGCCTAAGTTATCAAAATCCTAACGAG
>NC_041382.1:713576744-713621489 GCF_002162155.2 Triticum dicoccoides | reverse complement strand
TCCTACCGAGTGAAGAGCAACCCTCTCACTCGGGGGCTTAGCTGCAGTCCAAGCACTCGCCTAAGTTATCAAAATCCTATCGAGTGGTAAGTCGGACTTTCACTCGGAGGCTTAGCTGCAGCCCTATGCTCGCCTAAGTTATAAAAATCCTACCGAGTGAAGAGCAACCCTCTCACTCGGGGGCTTAGCTGCAGTCCAAGCACTCGCCTAAGTTATCAAAATCCTGCCGAGTGAAGAGTAAACCTCTCACTCGGGGGCTTAGCTGCAGCCCAGTGCTCGCCTAAGTGGACTGAAGAATAAGTCGATCGCAGTAAAGGCGCCTTGCTTTGAACCTGCAAAAGACATTTCGAGCCAAAGGCAATCGTATTCAAGCACCAAATTCAAGTTTGAATCGATATCTAAAGGAACCGAGAGTGCTCAGGCGTTAAGCCTGTTAAGGTTTATCGTTTACAATTCCACTCGGCATACCGAGGCAAATTTAAAGCGTCGAGCCAGAAGAAGTTTTTTACCCCTCCTGTGGAGGGCTGGAAGGAGCAACGAATTCATCAAGGTCAATTCCGTCGGCGATCCGAGTGGCAGCTGCAAGGAAAGTTTCCATAAAGGACCTGAAGTCGTGCTTCTTGGTGTTGGCCACCCGAAGAGCCGCCAGCTTCTCTTCTCGCGCATCTTTACAGTGGACTCGGGCCAGACACAGAGCAACATCCGCACCACACCGAGCCGAGGACTTCTTCCATTCCTGCACTCGACCAGGGATCGTGTTCAAGCGGGCCATCAGCGACTCAAGGTCATTCTGAAGTGTCTCCTCAGGCCAGAGCGTCGAGTCGATGCGAGATGTGACGGCCTTCAGCCTTGCGAGATAGTCCACGACAGCTGCAACACGAGACTCCAGTCGGAAAACATCCATGGCAACTTCGTCGTTCACCAGGGAATTGACGGGGTCGAGGTTTGGCTCCAGCCGGCTTGTTTCTTCTTCAAAGTTTTGACAAAATTCTGCAAGGATGATCACTAAGTCAAGGGGATGGTCGAATGGAAAAACCACAATTGGAAATGTTTGCCAAGCATAGAGGTTTACCTTCAAGCATAAGAAACAGCTTCTTGGCAAGACCACTCAGGAAGGCTTCCAGATCGGTTTTCTTCCCAGTCAATTTGCTGACTTGGTCGGTCAGGGCAGCTTTATCAGTTTTTAGTCGACTGATCTCCTTGTTGGCGATCCCAAGAGCAGCTTTCAGATTGGTATTGTCTTGTTCAAGCTTGGTGACTGAAGCTAACTTCTCGTCAGCAAGCTTGATCTTCTCAGCGAGTTCGAGGTCTTTCTTCTGTTGGGCCTCCCTTACCTTACCTGCGAGTTACAGCAAGGTCAGATTTTGAAACAAGCAAGGGGAAAAGCAGTCGTCAAGGTCTCACCAAACATACCTTCGGTCTCCTCCTTTGCCTTCGTCAGCTTCTCTTGAACCAGCTTCAAGCTCAGCTCGAGTTGAGTGTGCTTGTTTTCCAGCTCAGAGTAGCGAGCCACAAGATCACAGGAGTTCTGCGAAGAACCAATCGACTAAATGTCAAATATAATTCACTTCCGAGTGAAAAAGGAAAAAACACACGCTTCTAAGACTACAGCCGAATACAAGCATTCGACCGTAGTCTCGGGGACTACACCCAGTGGGTGCACTCAGCGTGCCCCCACTAATTCTGTTGAAGACAAAGTCGACCAGTCGACCTCAAAAAAAAACGAGATGTATTCTTTAAGACTGTGATCAACTGCAAGCAGTCGACCACAGTCTCGGGGACTACACCCAGTGGGTGCACTCAGCGTGCCCCCACCGGTTTGTGAAATCCAGTCGACATAGTCGACTGACAGAAAAATTGACATCATAAAGCCTAAGGCCGACTGCCAGCAGTCGACCTTAGCCTTGGGGACTACACCCAGCGGGTGCACTCAGCGTGCCCCCGCTAACACGGAGTTTATTCGACACACCCAGTGGGTGACTACTATAAATTCCGGAAAGGAAAAGTTTTTGGTAGCATATCCAACAGAACAAACAGTGGTCGACTGACCTGGACATTGCTTTGGAGGGCAGAACTGGCGTCATAAGCCGCCTGGCTCGCATCCCGGATGGTCTTCAGCTGCTCCATCATGATTCCCGCCTGGCGTATCGCCTCCTTCACTGCGCCAGCTTGGTCCTCTGGGACGTGGTGCGTCGTGAAGAGGGAGGGCTGCTGAGCACTCGTCAATGGATCTGCGAAGGACACCGTGTGTCGAGTGGTGTTCTCTTCCTCCATAGTCAGAATCTCAGGCGCCGTCACATCCTGAGGCACCTTACTGGCGGACGCTTTCCGACTCCTCCTGCGCTTCAGCGGCTCTTCATCCTCATCATCATCACGGAGATTGATAACAGTATTGGGTGGAGCTACGGAGGAAAATCAGGATCAGAGATCGCGAGTCAGTCGACTAAGAACGGCGTTAAGAATACAGTACCTGGGTTCGAAGTTGCTGCGTCCTCCATCTCGTGGTCATCAGCCCGGGCCGAGGTTTCAGAAGTAGCAGCACTGCAACTCCAAAGGATCAGTCGACTAACTTCAGCGTCGACCAGAGACAAAGTTCACACAAAATAAGAAAATATGAGCAGCACGGTTACCCTGATATGGTGGGGATGGACACCTTCATCTTCGGCAGGAGCTTGATCGGCTTCGACGAGGCCGCCCTGGGCTGCTTCGGCGCCTTTTCAGTCGGCACCGGAGAGGTGGTCCGAGGGCGCTTGGTCGACTGAGTGGCGGTCGCAACCCCCTTACCACGTTCGGTCGAAGGGTCGTGGACAAGCTTCGACCGCCTTTCTGAGCGCGGTGGTACGACCTCCTCCTCCTCTTCCTCCTCGTCTTCAACGTCATCTTCATCACCGTCATCATCATCGTCATCATCATCCTCTGCAACGTCCGAGTCCCATTCCTCCTCGTCCTGGCTCTCGCCCCCACTCGCCTCACCCTCCTCAGTCGGAGCTTGTGCCCCATTGGGCATCGAGTACAGCTCGGTGAGGGCCTAGCAGATATCAAGACAAGGATCAGTCGACCAGTCGGCAGGGTAAACAGAAATGAATGCGACAAGAACGCAGTGGAGAGCAGAGCAAGTGTACCTTGTTTGGATCGCTGTTGTGGTCGAGTGGAGGAATCCTTCTGGCTCCGCGTGGGTTGTCCTTGTTTCCAGTAACGGCTACCATCCATCTTTCCAGAGTGACATCGTCGACTGCTTCTGGATGGACTCTAGTCTCGTCTTCGGTCCCACGGTACAACCACATGCAGTGGCTCCGGAACTGAAGGGGCTGGATGCGACGCCTAAGGAAGACCTCCAGGAGATCCATGCCCGTCACTCCCTCCCGAACCAACCGCACCACGCGCTCCATCAGCATCTTCACGTCAGCTTTCTCCTCCGGAATCAACTTCAGAGGGGAGGGCTTGTTCACTCGGTCCATGGTAAATGGAGGGAGTCCACTCGACTGCCCTGGCGTTGACTGGACCTGGCAGTAGAACCAAGTCGACTGCCAGCCTCTGACGGACTCGGGAAAGGTCATGGGCGGGAAGGTGCTCTTATTCCTCACCTGGATCCCCAGACCCCCACACATTTGGACGACTCGGGTTTTCTCGTCACCTGGGCTCGCCTTCTTCACGATCTGAGAGCGACACGTGAATATATGCTTGAACAAACCCCAGTGCGGTCGACAGCCCAAGAAACCCTCACACATGGACACGAACGCGGCAAGATAGGCAATAGAGTTTGGGGTAAAGTGGTGGAGCTGCGCCCTAAAGAAATTCAAGAAGCCACGGAAGAAAACACTCGGCGGCAAGGAAAATCCACGATCAACATGGGTGGCCAAGAGCACACACTCACCCTCTTCTGGCTGGGGCTGCCACTCCTTCCCCGGAAGCCTCGCAGCTCCATGAGGGATCAAGCCCTCGTTGGCCATGTCGAGGAGGTCATTCTCGGTGATGGTCGACTGGATCCAGTCTCCTTGGACCCAGCCCTTCGGCAGGCGGGATCTGGACGAGGACCCGCCGCGGCTGGTGGATCTCCCCTTTGCCTTCTCCGTCGCCGACGCCTTCTTCGCACGTTCCAGCGCCGCCGTCTTCTCCTTGGCCATGGTTGCCGGCGAGATGCGCGTGGGGAAGTTGTGCGGGGGCGAGAGCGAGCGCGCTGGACGGGGACAAAGGGAGCGGAGAGAGAGAGAGAGAATGACTGAGGCGCAGTACAGAAATCCTCGCCGGGCGCATTTATAAGGTCCCTTCCGAGTGGCTGACAGGTGGGCCCGGTCGATCTGATCATATCAGGAACAGTTGTGCAGACGGGATACGTGGCGAAGAAAGCGGCGTGGAGATCGAGGCATCTATGCCCCGTCCCCTCCGAACGCCGCGGTCCGCTCCGCTTCGCGCGCGTCCCCAAATTTCGCATCCCGCAGAATCCGCGAGCGGCAGATCGGTCTGTCAGACGTGGGGTTTCCCGCGATCCGTCGCTCGGAGACCGTCGAAGCCCGAAAAATCACTCGACGAAAGAAGAGAATGGATCGAGTCGACCGAAGACAAGTTGCTCACTATCGACGAAGAAATTCTTTGGCCCAGAACAACGCACGACCAGTGTGTAAAGGTTAATCGGAAACGACATCAACTCCTTCCTCACTCGAAGCCTCAATCCATTCGGGGGCTAATGATGGGGTCATGTACCTAGGGTAGGGTCATGGACCTGATCTAAGTACCTTACCCAAGGACGCCCTTAGAAGAGGTCGCCTTCCAGTCGACCAACGAGGGACTCACTCGACTGACTTGAAGGACTCGACCGCGAAGACTCACTCGACCACCAGAAGGTCAAGAGGCACTCTGCACTGCAATGGCCTGTAATCAAGTAGACTTTATGATAGTAAAGGCACTTTATGTGGGGCGTTACCAGTAACGCCCCAGACTTAACTCACCTTAAACCCTCTCCTACGTGGGCTGGCTGGGGTCCTGGCGCACTCTATATAAGCCACCCCCCTCCACAGGCAGAAGGGTTCGGCACCTTGTAACTCATATACTCATAATCCACTCGACCGCCTCCGGGCTCCGAGACGTAGGGCTGTTACTTCCTCCGAGAAGGGCCTGAACTCGTACATCCCTGGTGTTTACAACCTCTCCATAGCTAGGACCTTGCCTCTCCATACCTACCCCCCACTCTACTGTCAGGCTTAGAACCACAACATCACTAGTATGCCTCTACTTGACTAGCTCGTTAATCAAAGATGGTTATGTTTCCTAACCATGGACAAAGAGTTGTCATTTGATTAAACGGGATCACATCATTAGTTGAATGATCTAATTGACATGACCCATTCCATTAGCTTAGCACCCGATCGTTTAGTATGTTGCTATTGCTTTCTTCATGACTTATACATGTTCCTATGACTATGAGATTATGTAACTCCCGTGTGCCGGAGGAACACTTTGTGTGCTACCAAACGTCACAACGTAACTGGGTGATTATAAAGGTGCTCTATAGGTGTCTCCAAAGGTACATGTTGGGTTGACGTATTTCGAGATTAGGATTTGTCACTCCGATCGTCGGAGAGGTTTCTCTGGGCCCTCTCGGTAATGCACATCACTTAAGCTTTGCAAGCATTGCAACTAATGAGTTAGTTGCGGGATGATGTATTACGGAACGAGTAAAGAGACTTGCCGGTAACGCGATTGAACTAGGTATTGAATACCGACGATCGAATCTCGGGCAAGTAACATACCGATGACAAAGGGAACAACGTATGTTGTTATGCGGTCTGACCGATAAAGATCTTCGTAGAATATGTAGGAACCAATATGGGCATCTAGTTCCCGCTATTGGTTATTGACCGGAGACATGTCTCGGTCATGTCTACATTGTTCTCGAACCCGTAGGGTCCGCACACTTAAGGTTACCGGAACCCCCCGGGAGCTATATGGGCCTTAGTGGGCCTTAGTGGAAAAGAGAAGAGGCTGCATGAGATGGGCCGCACGCCCCTCCCCTCCCTTGGTCCGAATAGGACAAGGAGAGGGGGCCGACCCCCCTTTCTCTTTTCCCCCCTCCGCGAATCCTATTCCAACTAGGATTGGGGGGGGGGGGGAATCCTACTCCCGGAGGGAGTAGGACTCCTCCTGGCGCGCCACCTCTAGGCCGGCCACACCCCCCTTTGAGCCTTTATATACGGAGGCAGGGGCACCCCAGACAGACACAAGTTGATCCACGTGATCATATTCTTAGCCGTGTGCGGCGCCCCCTGCCACCATAGTCCTCGATAATATTGTAGCGGTGCTTAGGCGAAGCCCTGCGACAGTAGTACATCAAGATCGTCACCACGCCGTCGTGCTGACGGAACTCTTCCCCGACACTTTGCTGGATCGGAGTCCGGGGATCGTCATCGAGCTGAACGTGTGCTAAAACTCGGAGGTGCCGTAGTTTCGGTGCTTGATCGGTCAGGCCGTGGAGACGTACGACTACATCAACCAAACGCTCCCGTTGTCGATCTACAAGGGTACGCAGATCACACTCTTCCCTCTCATTGCTATGCATCACCATGATCTTGCGTGTGCGTAGGAATTTTTTTTGAAATTACTACGTTCCCCAACAGTGGCATCAGAGCCCAGGTTTTATGTGTTGATGTTATATGCATGAGTAGAACACAAGTGAGTTGTGGGCGATATAAGTCATACTGCTTACCAGCATGTCATACTTTGGTTCGGCGGTATTGTTGGATGAAGTGGCCCGGACCGACATTACGCGTACACTTACGCGAGACCGGTTCTCCCGACGTGCTTTGCACAAAGGTGGCTAGCGGGTGACAGTTTCTCCAACTTTAGTTGAACCGAGTGTGGCTACGCCCGGTCCTTGCGAAGGTTAAAACAGCACCAACTTGACAAACTATCATTGTGGTTTTGATGCGTAGGTAAGATTGGTTCTTGCTTAAGCCCGTAGCAGCCACGTAAAACTTGCAACAACAAAGTAGAGGACGTCTAACTTGTTTTTGCAGGGCATGTTGTGATGTGATATGGTCAAGACATGATGCTAAATTACATATATACTATGTAGCTAGTTGGAAGCACGTATTCAACAAGCGGTGTGACATATAGTATGAAGTGAGTAAAAAGTTACTCAGTTTATCCTGACAAATTGTCTTGCACAAAGAAGCGATTCTCTTCCATATTCTAGATGTGAGTTCAATCTAGCCCACAAATGCCTCTAGTTTTGTATTTTGGGTTTTGTTCTTATGTAGAACTCTGAAAGTTGTATAAACTATGGATACATTAATTGAATCCAGACCATGTTTTAGGTCTAGCAGTCCAAGCGCTCGTCCATCAAAATGTCATCGCGAGCACCCCTTATTATGGTTAATTATATATCATCCTTTAGATAAATATATTTAGAATTCAATGTGTTTAGCTAGACGGCCATCATCATACTCGCCAGAGATAGGGTTGGCCAATGTAGTTAATTATGCATACTTGCTGGATGCAACTGAGTGGGTGTATTTAGACGATCATCATACATCTTTGCCACAATTTAATAAAGGTCGACGTGCGGTTTGGAACCAACTGCAGCATAATTTAATGGTGCGTCACCTTACCTCTTTGAGACTTCGAGATATGATCATTCTAAAACCACAAACTGGATCCATCGGTAGTTCCAACTTGATGTGCCCAACTTGATCCAAGCTTATATATTTACCCATATTTACCGTCTTGTCTTCTTAAGCAGGACAAAAACCCTAACAAAACTCGAAGAAACATCTGAAAACAAAGCTCTCTCGCCGGCAATGCACCACACCTCCATGGCCCTAAGGCCATCAGAGACGAGATGAACCTGAGGCGGCGCGAGCGGGAGGTAGAGGAATTCTAGTCTTTTCTTAGGGTAGGATGCGGGAAATAGGATGTAGCTCACCACCAAAACTAACCATACATTTTTACATCATAATGGTATTATGTACTCCCTCCGTTCCAAAATAGATGACCCAACTTTGTACTAGTTTTGTATCCAAAGTTAATATAAAGTTGGGTCATCAATTTTGAAACGGAGGGAGTACTTATACTACAGGGAGCATGACTAATTAAAGATCGATTAAATGTGGTGCGGAGGACGCTCACCATACATTCTCCTGGTCCACTAACTTAACATAGATATCCAGTTTCGTAGCACCCATTACTCCAGGAAATTGGCAACTGACACTAACATACATAATGCATGTGTTGTATCCTAGATGGTGAAATTTAAGTAGACGGCTGAACCATGGAGCCATCTAGGATAGCTGACTATCAAGTTTCTGAAAACTGTAAGATTGACTGTTAAATTTAGAGAGGCAACATTGTGGAGCGCTAGAATGGTTATGTCAACTCGATCGGGATATTCCGGGGGAAACCCTAGATCTGGGTCTACCGGATCGGACGATGACGACGCGTTTTGTGTCGTTCTCCCTCCTAAGGGAATCATTTTGGAGCAAGTGAAGGCTGAAGGGGACAAGAGGAGGAGCGGTGTTACATCTACCGCAAGACCGATGGTGGATCTCGGTGGCATGGCGCTGCGGAGTATCAGCGACGGGCACGTCACTAGTAGAAAAAGGGTCATTTGTCCCAGTTAGGGAACCGGAACTAAAGGGTCGGTACTAAAGCCCTACACCTTTAGTCCCGGTTCTTACACCAACCGGGACAGATGGGCCTCCACGTGGCTGCTGCGGCGAGCCCAGGCAGGAGGGCCTTTGTGAAGGAAATATGCCCTAGAGGCAATAATAAAGTTATTATTTATTTCCTTATATCATGATAAAAGTTTATTATTCATGCTAGAATTGTATTAACCGGAAACATAATACATGTGTGAATACATAGACAAACAGAGTGTCACTAGTATGCCTCTACTTGACTAGCTCGTTAATCAAAGATGGTAATGTTTCCTAACCATGGACAAAGAGTTGTCATTTGATTAAACGGGATCACATCATTAGTTGAATGATCTGATTGACATGACCCATTCCATTAGCTTAGCACCCGATCGTTTAGTATGTTGTTATTGCTTTCTTCATGACTTATACATGTTCCTATGACTATGAGATTATGTAACTCCCGTGTGCCGGAGGAACACTTTGTGTGCTACCAAACGTCACAACGTAACTGGGTGATTATAAAGGTGCTCTACAGGTGTCTCCCAAGGTACATGTTGGGTTGACGTATTTCGAGATTAGGATTTGTCACTCCGATCGTCGGAGAGGTATCTCTGGGCCCTCTCGGTAATGCACATCACTTAAGCCTTGCAAGCATTGCAACTAATGAGTTAGTTGCGGGATGATGTATTACGGAACGAGTAAAGAGACTTGCCGGTAACGAGATTGAACTAGGTATTGGATACCGATGATCGAATCTCGGGCAAGTAACATACCGATGACAAAGGGAACAACGTATGTTGTTATGCGGTCTGACCGATAAAGATCTTCGTAGAATATGTAGGAAGCAATATGGGCATCCAGGTCCCACTATTGGTTATTGACCGGAGACATGTCTCGGTCATGTCTACATTGTTCTCGAACCCGTAGGGTCCGCACGCTTAAGGTTTCGATGACAGTTACATTATGAGTTTATACGTTTTGATGTACCGAAGGTTGTTCGGAGTCCCGGATGTGATCACGGACATGACGAGGAGTCTCGAAATGGTCGAGACATAAAGATTGATATATTGGAAGCCTATGTTTGGATATCGGAAGTGTTCCGGGTGAAATCGGGATTTTACCGGAGTACCGGGGAGGTTACCGGAACCCCCCGGGAGCTATATGGGCCTTAGTGGGCCTTAGTGGAAAAGAGAAGAGGCTGCCTGAGATGGGCCGCGCGCCCCTCCCCTCCCTTGGTCCGAATAGGACAAGGAGAGGGGGCCGAGCCCCCTTTCTGTTTTCTCCCCTCCGCGAATCCTATTCCAACTAGGATTGGGGGGGAATCCTACTCCCGGAGGGAGTAGGACTCCTCCTGGCGCGCCACCTCTAGGCCGGCGGCAACCCCCTTTGAGCCTTTATATACGGAGGCAGGGGCACCCCAGAGAGACACAAGTTGATCCACGTGATCATATTCTTAGCCGTGTGCGGCGCCCCCTGCCACCATAGTCCTCGATAATATTGTAGCGGTGCTTAGGCGAAGCCCTGCGACAGTAGTACATCAAGATCGTCACCACGCCGTCGTGCTGACGGAACTCTTCCCCGACACTTTGCTGGATCGGAGTCCGGGGATCGTCATCGAGCTGAACGTGTGCTAAAACTCGGAGGTGCCGTAGTTTCGGTGCTTGATCGGTCAGGCCGTGGAGACGTACGACTACATCAACCAAACGCTCCCGTTGTCGATCTACAAGGGTACGTAGATCACACTCTTCTCTCTCGTTGCTATGCATCACCATGATCTTGCGTGTGCGTAGGATTTTTTTTGAAATTACTACGTTCCCCAATAGTGGCATCAGAGCCCAGGTTTTATGTGTTGATGTTATATGCACGAGTAGAACACAAGTGAGTTGTGGGCGATATAAGTCATACTGCTTATCAGCATGTCATACTTTGGTTCGGCGGTATTGTTGGATGAAGTGGCCCGGACCAACATTACGCGTACGCTTACGCTAGACCGGTTCTCCCGACGTGCTTTGCACAAAGGTGGCTAGCGGGTGACAGTTTCTCCAACTTTAGTTGAACCGAGTGTGGCTACGTCCGGTCCTTGCGAAGGTTAAAACAACACCAACTTGACAAACTATCATTGTGGTTTTGATGCGTAGGTAAGATTGGTTCTTGCTTAAGCCCGTAGCAGCCACGTAAAACTTGCAACAACAAAGTAGAGGACGTCTAACTTGTTTTTGCAGGGCATGTTGTGATGTGATATGGTCAAGACATGATGCTAAATTTTATTGTATGAGATGATCATGTTTTGTAACCGAGTTATCGGCAACTGGCAGGAGCCATATGGTTGTCGCTTTATTGTATGCAATGCAATCGCGCTGTAATGTTTTACTTTATCACTAAGCGGTAGCGATAGTCGTGGAAGCATAAGATTGGCGAGACGACAACGATGCTACGATGGAGATCAAGGTGTCGCGCCGGTGATGATGGTGATCATGATGGTGCTTCGGAGATGGAGATCACAAGCACAAGATGATGATGGCCATATCATATCACTTATATTGATTGCATGTGATGTTTATCTTTTATGCATCTTATCTTGCTTTGATTGACGGTAGCATTATAAGATGATCTTTCTCTAAATTATCAAGAAGTGTTCTCCCTGATTATGCACCGTTGCGAAAGTTCTTCGTGCCGAGACACCACGTGATGATCGGGTGTGATAGGCTCTACGTTCAAATACAACGGGTGCAAAACAGTTGCACACGCGGAATACTCAGGTTATACTTGACGAGCCAAGCATATACAGATATGGCCTCGGAACACGGAGACCGAAAGGTCGAGCGTGAATCATATAGTAGATATGATCAACATAGTGATGTTCACCAATGAAACTACTCCATCTCACGTGATGATCGGACATGGTTTAGTTGATTTGGATCACATGATCACTTAGAGGATTAGAGGGATGCCTATCTAAGTGGGAGTTCTTAAGTAATATGATTAAATTGAACTTAAATTTATCATGAACTTAGTCCTGGTAGTATTTTGCAAATTATGTTGTAGATCAATAGCTCGTGTTGTTGCTTCCCTGTGTTTATTTTGATATGTTCCTAGAGAAAATTGAGTTGAAAGATGATGGTAGCAATTACACGGACTGAGTCCGTAACTTGAGGATTATCCTCATTGCTGCACAGAAGAATTATGTCCTTGATGCACCGCTAGGTGACAGACCTATTGCAGGAGCAGATGCAGACGTTATGAACGTTTGGCTAGCTCAATATGATGACTACTTGATAGTTTAGTGCACCATGCTTAATGGCTTAGAATCGGGACTTCAAAGACGTTTTGAACGTCATGGACCATATGAGATGTTCCAGGAGTTGAAGTTAATATTTCAAGCAAATACCCGAGTTGAGAGATATGAAGTCTCCAACAAGTTCTATAGCTAAAAGATGGAGGAGAATCGCTCAACTAGTGAGCATGTGCTCAGATTGTCTGGGTACTACAATCGCTTGAATCAAGTGGGAGTTAATCTTCCAGATAAGATAGTGATTGACAGAATTCTCTAGTCACCATCACCAAGTTAGTAGAACTTCATGATGAACTATAATATGCAAGGGATAATGGAAACAACTCCCAAGCTCTTCGTGATGCTGAAATCAACGAAGGTAGAAATCAAGAAAAACATCAAGTGTTGATGGTTGACAAGACCACTAGTTTCAAGAAAAGGGCAAAGGGAAGAAGGGGAACTTCAAGAAGAACGGCAAGCAAGTTGCTGCTCAAGTGAAGAAGCCCAAGTCTGATCCTAAGCCTGAGACTAAGTGCTTCTACTGCAAAGGGACTGGTCACTGGAAGCAGAACTACCCCAAGTGATTGGCGGATAAAAAGGATGGCAAAGTGAACATAAGTATATTTGATATACATGTTATTGATGTGTACTTTACTAGTGTTTATAGCAACCCCTCAGTATTTGATACTAGTTCAGTTGCTAAGATTAGTAACTCGAAACGGGAGTTGCAGAATAAACAGAGACTAGTTAAGGGTGAAGTAACGATGTGTGTTGGAAGTGGTTCCAAAATTGATATGATCATCATCGCACAGTCCCTATACTTTCGGGATTAGTGTTGAACCTAAATAAGTGTTATTTAGTGTTTGCGTTGAGCATGAATATGATTTGATCATGTTTATTGTAATACGGTTATTCATTTAAGTAAGAGAATAAATTGTTGTTCTGTTTACATGAATAAAACCTTATATGGTTACACACCCAATGAAAATAGTTCGTTGGATCTCGATCGTAGTGATACACATAAACATAATATTGAAACCAAAAGATGCAAAGTTAATAATGATAGTGCAAACTTATTTGTGGCACTGCTGTTTAGGTCCTATTGGTGTAAAGCGCATGAAGAAACTCCATGCTGATGGGCTTTTGGAATCACTTGATTATGAATCAGTTGATGCTTGCGAACCATGCCTCATGGGCAAGATGACTAAGAATCCGTTCTTCGGAACAATGGAGCGAGCAATAGATTTGTTGGAAATCATACATACTGATGTATGTGGTCCGATGAATATTGAGGCTCGCGACAGGTATCATTATTTTCTGTACTTCACAGATAATTTGAGCAGATATGAGTATATCTACTTGATGAAACATAAGTCTGAAACATTTGAAAAGTTCAAAGAATTTTAGAGTGAAGTGGAAAATCATCGTAACAAGAAAATAAAGTTTCTACGATCTGATCGTGGAGAAGAGTATTTGAATTACGAGTTTGGTCTTCAGTTAAAACAATGTGAAATAGTTTCACTACTCACGCCACCTGGAACACCATAGTGTAATGGTGTGTCCGAACGTCATAACCGTACTTTATTAGATATGGTACGACCTATGATGTCTCTTACCGATCTACCACTATCGTTTTGGGGTTATGCATTAGAGACAGCTGCATTCACGTTAAATAGGGCACCATCTAAATCCGTTGAGACGACACCGTGTGAACTATGGTTTGGCAAGAAACCTAAGCTGTCGTTTCTTAAAGTTTGGAGTTGCGATGCTTATGTGAAAAAGTTTCATCTCGATAAGCTCAAACTCAAATCGGAGAAATATGTCTTCATAGGATATCCAAAGGAAACCATTGGATACACCTTCTATCACAGATCCGAAGGCAAGACTTTTGTTGCTAAATTCGGAAACTTTCTAGAGAAGGAGTTTCTCTCGAAAGATGTGAGTGGGAGGAAAGTAGAACTTGATGAGGTAATTGTACCTGCTCCCTTATTGGAAAGTAGTACATCACAGAAAACTGTTTCTGCAACACCTACACCAATTAGTGAGGAAGCTAATGATAATGATCATGAAACTTCAGGACAAGATACTACTGAACCTCGTAGATCAACCAGAGTGAGATCCGCGCCAGAGTGGTACGGTAATCCTGTTCTGGAAATCATGCTGCTAGATCATGATGAACCTACGAACTATGAAGAAGCGATGGTGAGCCCAGATTCCGCAAAATGGCTTGAACCAATGAAATCTGAGATGGGATCCATGTATGAGAACAAAGTATGGACTTTGGTTGACTTGCCCGATGATCGGCAAGCAATTGAGAATAAATGGATCTTCCAGAAGAAGACTGACGCTGACGGTAATATTACTGTCTACAAAGCTCGACTTGTCGCAAAAGGTTTTCGACAAGTTCAAGGGGTTGATTACGATGAGACCTTCTCACCCGTAGCGATGCTTAAGTCTGTCCGAATCATGTTAGCAATTGCCGCATTTTATGAAATCTGGCAAATGGATAAACAAAACTGCATTCCTTAATGGATTTATTAAAGCAGAGTTGTATGTGATGCAACAAGATGGTTTTGTCAATCCTAAAGGTGCTAACAAAATATGCAAGCTCCGGTGATCCATTTATGGACTGGTGCGAGCATCTCGGAGTTGGAATATACGCTTTGATAAGTTAATCAAAGCATATAGTTTTATACAGACTTGCGGTGAAGCCTGTATTTACAAGAAAGTGAGTGGGAGCACTACAACATTTCTGATAAGTATATGTGAATGACATATTCTTGATCGGAAATAATGTAGAGTTATTCTGTAAAGCATAAAGGAGTGTTTTAAAGGAGTTTTTCAAAGAAAGACTTCAGTGAAGCTGCTTACATATTGAGCATCAAGATCTATAGAGATAGATCAAGACGCTTGATAAGTTTTTTTTCAATGAGTACATACCTTGACAAGATTTTGAAGTAGTTCAAAATGGAACAGTCAAAGAAAGAGTTCTTGCCTGTGTCATAAGGTGTGAAATTGAGTAAGACTCAAAGCCCGACCACGGTAGAAGATAGAAAGAGAATGAAAGTCATTCCCTATGCCTTGGCCATAGGTTCTATAAAGTATGCCATGCTGTGTACCAGATCTATTGTATACCCGACACTGATTTTGGCAAGGGAGTACAATAGTGATCTAGGAGTAGATCACTGGACAGCGGTCAAAATTATCCTTAGTGGAATAAGGATATGTTTCTCGATTATGGAGGTGACAAAAAGGTTCGTCGTAAAGGGTTACGTCGATGCAAGTTTTGACACTAATCTAGATGACTCTAAGTCTCGATCTAGATACATATTGAAAGTGGGAGCAATTAGCTAGAGTAGCTCCGTGCAGAGCATTGTTGATATAGATATTTGCAAAATACTTACGGATCTGAATATGACAGACCCGTTGACTAAAATTATCTCACAAACAAAACATGATCACACCTTAGTACTCTTTGGGTGTTAATCACATAGAGATGTGAACTAGATTACTGACTCTAGTAAACCCTTTGAGTGTTGGTCACATGATGATGTGAACTATGGGTGTTAATCACATGATGATGTGAACTATTGCTGTTAAATCACATGGCGATGTGAACTAGATTATTGACTCTAGTGCAAGTGGGAGACTGAAGGAAATATGCCCTAGAGGCAATAATAAAGTTATTATTTATTTCCTTATATCATGATAAAAGTTTATTATTCATGCTAGAATTGTATTAACCGGAAACATAATACATGTGTGAATACATAGACAAACAGAGTGTCACTAGTATGCCTCTACTTGACTAGCTCGTTAATCAAAGATGGTTATGTTTCCTAACCATGGACAAAGAGTTGTCATTTGATTAAACGGGATCACATCATTAGTTGAATGATCTGATTGACATGACCCATTCCATTAGCTTAGCACCCGATCGTTTAGTATGTTGCTATTGCTTTCTTCATGACTTATACATGTTCCTATGACTATGAGATTATGTAACTCCCGTGTGCCGGAGGAACACTTTGTGTGCTACCAAACGTCACAACGTAACTGGGTGATTATAAAGGTGCTCTATAGGTGTCTCCAAAGGTACATGTTGGGTTGACGTATTTCGAGATTAGGATTTGTCACTCCGATCGTCGGAGTGGTTTCTCTGGGCCCTCTCGGTAATGCACATCACTTAAGCTTTGCAAGCATTGCAACTAATGAGTTAGTTGCGGGATGATGTATTACGGAACGAGTAAAGAGACTTGCCGGTAACGAGATTGAACTAGGTATTGGATACCGACGATCGAATCTCGGGCAAGTAACATACCGATGACAAAGGGAACAACGTATGTTGTTATGCGATCTGACCGATAAAGATCTTCGTAGAATATGTAGGAACCAATATGGGCATCTAGGTCCCGCTATTGGTTATTGACCGGAGACATGTCTCGGTCATGTCTACATTGTTCTCGAACCCGTAGGGTCCGCACACTTAAGGTTTCGATGACAGTTACATTATGAGTTTATACGTTTTGATGTACCGAAGGTTGTTCGGAGTCCCGGATGTGATCACAGACATGACGAGGAGTCTCGAAATGGTCGAGACATAAATATTGATATATTGGAAGCCTATGTTTGGATATCGGAAGTGTTCGGGTGAAATCGGGATTTTACCGGAGTACCGGGGAGGTTACCGGAACCCCCCGGGAGCTATATGGGCCTTAGTGGGCCTTAGTGGAAAAGAGAAGAGGCTGCATGAGATGGGCCGCACGCCCCTCCCCTCCCTTGGTCCGAATAGGACAAGGAGAGGGGGCCGGCCCCCCTTTCTCTTTTCCCCCCTCCGCGAATCCTATTCCAACTAGGATTGGGGGGGGGGGGAATCCTACTCCCGGAGGGAGTAGGACTCCTCCTGGCGCGCCACCTCTAGGCCGGCCACACCCCCCTTTGAGCCTTTATATACGGAGGCAGGGGCACCCCAGAGAGACACAAGTTGATCCACGTGATCATATTCTTAGCCGTGTGTGGCGCCCCCTGCCACCATAGTCCTCGATAATATTGTAGCGGTGCTTAGGCGAAGCCCTGCGACAGTAGTACATCAAGATCGTCACCACGCCGTCATGCTGACGGAACTCTTCCCCGACACTTTGCTGGATTGGAGTCCGGGGATCGTCATCGAGCTGAACGTGTGCTAAAACTCGGAGGTGCCGTAGTTTCGGTGCTTGATCGGTCAGGCCGTGGAGATGTACGACTACATCAACCAAACGCTCCCGTTGTCGATCTACAAGGGTACGTAGATCACACTCTTCCCTCTCATTTCTATGCATCACCATGATCTTGCGTGTGCGTAGGAATTTTTTTTGAAATTACTACGTTCCCCAACAGTGGCATCAGAGCCCAGGTTTTATGTGTTGATGTTATATGCATGAGTAGAACACAAGTGAGTTGTGGGCGATATAAGTCATACTGCTTACCAGCATGTCATACTTTGGTTCGGCGGTATTGTTGGATGAAGTGGCCCGGACCGACATTACGCGTACACTTACGCGAGACCGGTTCTCCCGACGTGCTTTGCACAAAGGTGGCTAGCGGGTGACAGTTTCTCCAACTTTAGTTGAACCGAGTGTGGCTACGCCCGGTCCTTGCGAAGGTTAAAACATCACCAACTTGACAAACTTTCATTGTGGTTTTGATGCGTAGGTAAGATTGGTTCTTGCTTAAGCCCGTAGCAGCCACGTAAAACTTGCAACAACAAAGTAGAGGACGTCTAACTTGTTTTTGCAGGGCATGTTGTGATGTGATATGGTCAAGACATGATGCTAAATTACATATATACTACGTAGCTAGTTGGAAGCACGTATTCGACAAGCGGTGTGACATATAGTATGAAGTGAGTAAAAAGTTACTCAGTTTATCATGACAAATTGTCTTGCACAAAGAAGCGATTCTCTTCCATATTCTAGATGTGAGTTCAATCTAGCCCACAAATGCCTCTAGTTTTGTATTTTGGGTTTTGTTCTTATGTAGAACTCTGAAAGTTGTATAAACTATGGATACATTAATTGAATCCAGACCATGTTTTAGGTCTAGCAGTCCAAGCGCTCGTCCATCAAAATGTCATCGCGAGCACCCCTTATTATGGTTAATTATATATCATCCTTTAGATAAATATATTTAGAATTCAATGTGTTTAGCTAGACGGCCATCATCATACTCGCCAGAGATAGGGTTGGCCAATGTAGTTAATTATGCATACTTGCTGGATGCAACTGAGTGGGTGTATTTAGACGATCATCATACATCTTTGCCACAATTTAATAAAGGTCGGCGTGCGGTTTGGAACCAACTGCAGCATAATTTAATGGTGGGTCACCTTACCTCTTTGAGACTTCGAGATATGATCATTCTAAAACCACAAACTGGATCCATCGGTAGTGCCAACTTGATGTGCCCAACTTGATCCAAGCTTATATATTTACCCATATTTACCGTCTTGTCTTCTTAAGCAGGACAAAAACCCTAACAAAACTCGAAGAAACATCTGAAAACAAAGCTCTCTCGCCAGCAATGCACCACACCTCCATGGCCCTAAGGCCATCAGAGACGAGATGAACCTGAGGCGGCGCGAGCGGGAGGTAGAGGAATTCTAGTCTTTTCTTAGGGGAGGATGCGGGAAATAGGATGTAGCTCACCACCAAAACTAACCATACATTTTACATCATAATGGTATTATGTACTCCCTCCGTTCCAAAATAGATGACCCAACTTTGTACTAATTTTGTATCCAAAGTTAATATAAAGTTGGGTCATCTATTTTGAAACGGAGGGAGTACTTATACTACAGGGAGCATGACTAATTAAAGATCGATTAAATGTGGTGCGGAGGACGCTCACCATACATTCTCCTGGTCCACTAACTTAACATAGATATCCAGTTTCGTAGCACCCATTACTCCAGGAAATTGGCAACTGACGCTAACATACATAATGCATGTGTTGTATCCTAGATGGTGAAATTTAAGTAGACAGCTGAACCATGCAGCCATCTAGGATAGCTGACTATCAAGTTTCTGAAAACTGTAAGATTGACTGTTAAATTTAGAGAGGCAACATTGTGGAGCGCTAGAATGGTTATGTCAACTCGATCGGGATATTCCGGGGGAAACCCTAGATCTGAGTCTACCGGATCGGACGATGACGACGCGTTTTGTGTCCTTCTCCCTCCTAAGGGAATCGTTTTGGAGCAAGTGCAGGCTCAAGGGGACAAGAGGAGGAGCGGTGTTACATCTACCGCAAGACCGATGGTGGATCTCGGTGGCATGGCGCTGCGGAGTATCGGCGACGGGCACGTCACTAGTAGAAAAAGGGTCATTTGTCCCAGTTAGGGAACCGGGACTAAAGGGTCGGTACTAAAGCCCTACACCTTTAGTCCCGGTTCTTACACCAACCGGGACAGATGGGCCTCCACCTGGCTGCTGCGGCGAGCCCAGGCAGGAGGGCCTTTGTGAAGGAAATATGCCCTAGAGGCAATAATAAAGTTATTATTTATTTCCTTATATCATGATAAAAGTTTATTATTCATGCTAGAATTGTATTAACCGGAAACATAATACATGTGTGAATACATAGACAAACAGAGTGTCACTAGTATGCCTCTACTTGACTAGCTCGTTAATTAAAGATGGTAATGTTTCCTAACCATGGACAAAGAGTTGTCATTTGATTAAACGGGATCACATCATTAGTTGAATGATCTGATTGACATGACCCATTCCATTAGCTTAGCACCCGATCGTTTAGTATGTTGTTATTGCTTTCTTCATGACTTATACATGTTCCTATGACTATGAGATTATGTAACTCCCGTGTGCCGGAGGAACACTTTGTGTGCTACCAAACGTCACAACGTAACTGGGTGATTATAAAGGTGCTCTACAGGTGTCTCCAAAGGTACATGTTGGGTTGACGTATTTCGAGATTAGGATTTGTCACTCCGATCGTCGGAGAGGTATCTCTGGGCCCTCTCGGTAATGCACATCACTTAAGCCTTGCAAGCATTGCAACTAATGAGTTAGTTGCGGGATGATGTATTACGGAACGAGTAAAGAGACTTGCCGGTAACGAGATTGAACTAGGTATTGGATACCGATGATCGAATCTCGGGAAAGTAACATACCGATGACAAAGGGAACAACGTATGTTGTTATGCGGTCTGACCGATAAAGATCTTCGTAGAATATGTAGGAACCAATATGGGCATCCAGGTCCCGCTATTGGTTATTGACCGGAGACATGTCTCGGTCATGTCTACATTGTTCTCGAACCCGTAGGGTCCGCACGCTTAAGGTTTCGATGACAGTTACATTATGAGTTTATACGTTTTGATGTACCGAAGGTTGTTCGGAGTCCCGGATGTGATCACGGACATGACGAGGAGTCTCGAAATGGTCGAGACATAAAGATTGATATATTGGAAGCCTATGTTTGGATATCGGAAGTGTTCCGGGTGAAATCGGGATTTTACCGGAGTACCGGGGAGGTTACCGGAACCCCCCGGGAGCTATATGGGCCTTAGTGGGCCTTAGTGGAAAAGAGAAGAGGCTGCCTGAGATGGGCCGCGCGCCCCTCCCCTCCCTTGGTCCGAATAGGACAAGGAGAGGGGGCCGGGCCCCCTTTCTCTTTTCTCCCCTCCGCGAATCCTATTCCAACTAGGATTGGGGGGGGAATCCTACTCCCGGAGGGAGTAGGACTCCTCCTGGCGTGCCACCTCTAGGCCGGCGGCAACCCCCTTTGAGCCTTTATATACGGAGGCAGGGGCACCCCAGAGAGACACAAGTTGATCCACGTGATCATATTCTTAGCCGTGTGCGGCGCCCCCTGCCACCATAGTCCTCGATAATATTGTAGCGGTGCTTAGGCGAAGCCCTGCGACAGTAGTACATCAAGATCGTCACCACGCCGTCGTGCTGACGGAACTCTTCACCGACACTTTGCTGGATCGGAGTCCGGGGATCGTCATCGAGCTGAACGTGTGCTAAAACTCGGAGGTGCCGTAGTTTCGGTGCTTGATCGGTCAGGCCGTGGAGATGTACGACTACATCAACCAAACGCTCCCGTTGTCGATCTACAAGGGTAAGTAGATTACACTCTTCTCTCTCGTTGCTATGCATCACCATGATCTTGCGTGTGCGTAGGATTTTTTTTGAAATTACTATGTTCCCCAACAGTGGCATCAGAGCCCAGGTTTTATGTGTTGATGTTATATGCACGAGTAGAACACAAGTGAGTTGTGGGCGATATAAGTCATACTGCTTACCAGCATGTCATACTTTGGTTCGGCGGTATTGTTGGATGAAGTGGCCCGGACCAACATTACGCGTACGCTTACGCTAGACCGGTTCTCCCGACGTGCTTTGCACAAAGGTGGCTAGCGGGTGACAGTTTCTCCAACTTTAGTTGAACCGAGTGTGGCTACGCCCGGTCCTTGCGAAGGTTAAAACATCACCAACTTGACAAACTTTCATTGTGGTTTTGATGCGTAGGTAAGATTGGTTCTTGCTTAAGCCCGTAGCAGCCACGTAAAACTTGCAACAACAAAGTAGAGGACGTCTAACTTGTTTTTGCAGGGCATGTTGTGATGTGATATGGTCAAGACATGATGCTAAATTTTATTGTATGAGATGATCATGTTTTGTAACCGAGTTATCGGCAACTGGCAGGAGCCATATGGTTGTCGCTTTATTGTATGCAATGCAATCGCGCTGTAATGTTTTACTTTATCACTAAGCGGTAGCGATAGTCGTGGAAGCATAAGATTGGCGAGACGACAACGATGCTACGATGGAGATCAAGGTGTCGCGCCGGTGACGATGGTGATCACGATGGTGCTTCGGAGATGGAGATCACAAGCACAAGATGATGATGGCCATATCATATCACTTATATTGATTGCATGTGATGTTTATCTTTTATGCATCTTATCTTGCTTTGATTGACGGTAGCATTATAAGATGATCTCTCTCTAAATTATCAAGAAGTGTTCTCCCTGATTATGCACCGTTGCGAAAGTTCTTCGTGCCGAGACACCACGTGATGATCGGGTGTGATAGGCTCTACGTTCAAATACAACGGGTGCAAAACAGTTGCACACGCGGAATACTCAGGTTATACTTGACGAGCCAAGCATATACAGATATGGCCTCGGAACACGGAGACCGAAAGGTCGAGCGTGAATCATATAGTAGATATGATCAACATAGTGATGTTCACCAATGAAACTACTCCATCTCACGTGATGATCGGACATGGTTTAGTTGATTTGGATCACATGATCACTTAGAGGATTAGAGGGATGCCTATCTAAGTGGGAGTTCTTAAGTAATATGATTAAATTGAACTTAAATTTATCATGAACTTAGTCCTGGTAGTATTTTGCAAATTATGTTGTAGATCAATAGCTCGTGTTGTTGCTTCCCTGTGTTTATTTTGATATGTTCCTAGAGAAAATTGAGTTGAAAGATGATGGTAGCAATTACACGGACTGAGTCCGTAACTTGAGGATTATCCTCATTGCTGCACAGAAGAATTATGTCCTTGATGCACCGCTAGGTGACAGACCTATTGCAGGAGCAGATGCAGACGTTATGAACGTTTGGCTAGCTCAATATGATGACTACTTGATAGTTTAGTGCACCATGCTTAATGGCTTAGAATCGGGACTTCAAAGACGTTTTGAACGTCATGGACCATATGAGATGTTCCAGGAGTTGAAGTTAATATTTCAAGCAAATACCCGAGTTGAGAGATATGAAGTCTCCAACAAGTTCTATAGCTAAAAGATGGAGGAGAATCGCTCAACTAGTGAGCATGTGCTCAGATTGTCTGGGTACTACAATCGCTTGAATCAAGTGGGAGTTAATCTTCCAGATAAGATAGTGATTGACAGAATTCTCTAGTCACCATCACCAAGTTAGTAGAACTTCATGATGAACTATAATATGCAAGGGATAATGGAAACAACTCCCAAGCTCTTCGTGATGCTGAAATCAATGAAGGTAGAAATCAAGAAAAACATCAAGTGTTGATGGTTGACAAGACCACTAGTTTCAAGAAAAGGGCAAAGGGAAGAAGGGGAACTTCAAGAAGAACGGCAAGCAAGTTGCTGCTCAAGTGAAGAAGCCCAAGTCTGATCCTAAGCCTGAGACTAAGTGCTTCTACTGCAAAGGGACTGGTCACTGGAAGCAGAACTACCCCAAGTGATTGGCGGATAAAAAGGATGGCAAAGTGAACATAAGTATATTTGATATACATGTTATTGATGTGTACTTTACTAGTGTTTATAGCAACCCCTCAGTATTTGATACTAGTTCAGTTGCTAAGATTAGTAACTCGAAACGGGAGTTGCAGAATAAACAGAGACTAGTTAAGGGTGAAGTAACGATGTGTGTTGGAAGTGGTTCCAAAATTGATATGATCATCATCGCACAGTCCCTATACTTTCGGGATTAGTGTTGAACCTAAATAAGTGTTATTTAGTGTTTGCGTTGAGCATGAATATGATTTGATCATGTTTATTGTAATACGGTTATTCATTTAAGTAAGAGAATAAATTGTTGTTCTGTTTACATGAATAAAACCTTATATGGTTACACACCCAATGAAAATAGTTCGTCGGATCTCGATCGTAGTGATACACATAAACATAATATTGAAACCAAAAGATGCAAAGTTAATAATGATAGTGCAAACTTATTTGTGGCACTGCTGTTTAGGTCATATTGGTGTAAAGCGCATGAAGAAACTCCATGCTGATGGGCTTTTGGAATCACTTGATTATGAATCAATTGATGCTTGCGAACCATGCCTCATGGGCAAGATGACTAAGAATCCGTTCTTCGGAACAATGGAGCGAGCAATAGATTTGTTGGAAATCATACATACTGATGTATGTGGTCCGATGAATATTGAGGCTCGCGACAGGTATCATTATTTTCTGTACTTCACAGATAATTTGAGCAGATATGAGTATATCTACTTGATGAAACATAAGTCTGAAACATTTGAAAAGTTCAAAGAATTTTAGAGTGAAGTGGAAAATCATCGTAACAAGAAAATAAAGTTTCTACGATCTGATCGTGGAGAAGAGTATTTGAATTACGAGTTTGGTCTTCAGTTAAAACAATGCGAAATAGTTTCACTACTCACGCCACCTGGAACACCATAGTGTAATGGTGTGTCCGAACGTCATAACCGTACTTTATTAGATATGGTACGACCTATGATGTCTCTTACCGATCTACCACTATCGTTTTGGGGTTATGCATTAGAGACAGCTGCATTCACGTTAAATAGGGCACCATCTAAATCCGTTGAGACGACACCGTGTGAACTATGGTTTGGCAAGAAACCTAAGCTGTCGTTTCTTAAAGTTTGGAGTTGTGATGCTTATGTGAAAAAGTTTCATCTCGATAAGCTCAAACTCAAATTGGAGAAATATGTCTTCATAGGATATCCAAAGGAAACCATTGGATACACCTTCTATCACAGATCCGAAGGCAAGACTTTTGTTGCTAAATTCGGAAACTTTCTAGAGAAGGAGTTTCTCTCGAAAGATGTGAGTGGGAGGAAAGTAGAACTTGATGAGGTAACTGTACCTGCTCCCTTATTGGAAAGTAGTACATCACAGAAAACTGTTTCTGCAACACCTACACCAATTAGTGAGGAAGCTAATGATAATGATCATGAAACTTCAGGACAAGATACTACTGAACCTCGTAGATCAACCAGAGTGAGATCCGCGCCAGAGTGGTACGGTAATCCTGTTCTGGAAATCATGCTACTAGATCATGATGAACCTACGAACTATGAAGAAGCGATGGTGAGCCCAGATTCCGCAAAATGGCTTGAACCAATGAAATCTGAGATGGGATCCATGTATGAGAACAAAGTATGGACTTTGGTTGACTTGCCCGATGATCGGCAAGCAATTGAGAATAAATGGATCTTCAAGAAGAAGACTGACGCTGATGGTAATATTACTGTCTACAAAGCTCGACTTGTCGCAAAAGGTTTTCGACAAGTTCAAGGGGTTGATTACGATGAGACCTTCTCACCCGTAGCGATGCTTAAGTCTGTCCGAATCATGTTAGCAATTGTCGCATTTTATGAAATCTGGCAAATGGATAAACAAAACTGCATTCCTTAATGGATTTATTAAAGCAGAGTTGTATGTGATGCAACAAGATGGTTTTCTCAATCCTAAAGGTGCTAACAAAATATGCAAGCTCTGGTGATCCATTTATGGACTGGTGCGAGCATCTCGGAGTTGGAATATACGCTTTGATAAGTTAATCAAAGCATATAGTTTTATACAGACTTGCGGTGAAGCCTGTATTTACAAGAAAGTGAGTGGGAGCACTACAACATTTCTGATAAGTATATGTGAATGACATATTGTTGATCGGAAATAATGTAGAGTTATTCTGTAAAGCATAAAGGAGTGTTTTAAAGGAGTTTTTCAAAGAAAGACTTCGGTGAAGCTGCTTACATATTGAGCATCAAGATCTATAGAGATAGATCAAGACGCTTGATAAGTTTTTTTTTCAATGAGTACATACCTTGACAAGATTTTGAAGTAGTTCAAAATGGAACAGTCAAAGAAAGAGTTCTTGCCTGTGTCATAAGGTGTGAAATTGAGTAAGACTCAAAGCCCGACCACGGTAGAAGATAGAAAGAGAATGAAAGTCATTCCCTATGCCTTGGCCATAGGTTCTATAAAGTATGCCATGCTGTGTACCAGATCTATTGTATACCCGACACTGATTTTGGCAAGGGAGTACAATAGTGATCTAGGAGTAGATCACTGGACAGCGGTCAAAATTATCCTTAGTGGAATAAGGATATGTTTCTCGATTATGGAGGTGACAAAAAGGTTCGTCGTAAAGGGTTACGTCGATGCAAGTTTTGACACTAATCTAGATGACTCTAAGTCTTGATCTAGATACATATTGAAAGTGGGAGCAATTAGCTAGAGTAGCTCCGTGCAGAGCATTGTTGATATAGATATTTGCAAAATACTTACGGATCTGAATATGACAGACCCGCTGACTAAAATTATCTCACAAACAAAACATGATCACACCTTAGTACTCTTTGGGTGTTAATCACATAGAGATGTGAACTAGATTACTGACTCTAGTAAACCCTTTGAGTGTTGGTCACATGATGATGTGAACTATGGGTGTTAATCACATGATGATGTGAACTATTGCTGTTAAATCACATGGCGATGTGAACTAGATTATTGACTCTAGTGCAAGTGGGAGACTGAAGGAAATATGCCCTAGAGGCAATAATAAAGTTATTATTTATTTCCTTATATCATGATAAAAGTTTATTATTCATGCTAGAATTGTATTAACCGGAAACATAATACATGTGTGAATACATAGACAAACAGAGTGTCACTAGTATGCCTCTACTTGACTAGCTCGTTAATCAAAGATGGTTATGTTTCCTAACCATGGACAAAGAGTTGTCATTTGATTAAACGGGATCACATCATTAGTTGAATGATCTGATTGACATGACCCATTCCATTAGCTTAGCACCCGATCGTTTAGTATGTTGCTATTGCTTTCTTCATGACTTATACATGTTCCTATGACTATGAGATTATGTAACTCCCGTGTGCCGGAGGAACACTTTGTGTGCTACCAAACGTCACAACGTAACTGGGTGATTATAAAGGTGCTCTATAGGTGTCTCCAAAGGTACATGTTGGGTTGACGTATTTCGAGATTAGGATTTGTCACTCCGATCGTCGGAGAGGTTTCTCTGGGCCCTCTCGGTAATGCACATCACTTAAGCTTTGCAAGCATTGCAACTAATGAGTTAGTTGCGGGATGATGTATTACGGAACGAGTAAAGAGACTTGCCGGTAACGAGATTGAACTAGGTATTGGATACCGACGATCGAATCTCGGGCAAGTAACATACCGATGACAAAGGGAACAACGTATGTTGTTATGCGGTCTGACCGATAAAGATCTTCGTAGAATATGTAGGAACCAATATGGGCATCTAGGTCCCGCTATTGGTTATTGACCGGAGACATGTCTCGGTCATGTCTACATTGTTCTCGAACCCGTAGGGTCCGCACACTTAAGGTTTCGATGACAGTTACATTATGAGTTTATACGTTTTGATGTACCGAAGGTTGTTCGGAGTCCCGGATGTGATCACGGACATGACGAGGAGTCTCGAAATGGTCGAGACATAAATATTGATATATTGGAAGCCTATGTTTGGATATCGGAAGTGTTCGGGTGAAATCGGGATTTTACCGGAGTACCGGGGAGGTAACCGGAACCCCCCGGGAGCTGTATGGGCCTTAGTGGGCCTTAGTGGAAAAGAGAAGAGGCTGCATGAGATGGGCCGCACGCCCCTCCCCTCCCTTGGTCCGAATAGGACAAGGAGAGGGGGCCGGCCCCCCTTTCTCTTTTCCCCCCTCCGCGAATCCTATTCCAACTAGGATTGGGGGGGATCCTACTCCCGGAGGGAGTAGGACTCCTCCTGGCGCGCCACCTCTAGGCCGGCCACACCCCCCTTTGAGCCTTTATATACGGAGGCAGGGGCACCCTAGAGAGACATAAGTTGATCCACGTGATCATATTCTTAGCCGTGTGCGGCTCCCCCTGCCACCATAGTCCTCGATAATATTGTAGCGGTGCTTAGGCGAAGCCCTGCGACAGTAGTACATCAAGATCGTCACCACGCCATCGTGCTGACGGAACTCTTCCCCGACACTTTGCTGGATCGGAGTTCGGGGATCGTCATCGAGCTGAACGTGTGCTAAAACTCGGAGGTGCCGTAGTTTCGGTGCTTGATCGGTCAGGCCGTGGAGACGTACGACTACATCAACCAAACGTTCCCGTTGTCGATCTACAAGGGTACGTAGATCACACTCTTCCCTCTCGTTGCTATGCATCACCATGATCTTGCGTGTGCGTAGGAATTTTTTTTGAAATTACTACGTTCCCCAACAGTGGCATCAGAGCCCAGGTTTTATGTGTTGATGTTATATGCATGAGTAGAACACAAGTGAGTTGTGGGCGATATAAGTCATACTGCTTACCAGCATGTCATACTTTGGTTCGGCGGTATTGTTGGATGAAGTGGCCCGGACCGACATTACGCGTACACTTACGCGAGACCGGTTCTCCCGACGTGCTTTGCACAAAGGTGGCTAGCGGGTGACAGTTTCTCCAACTTTAGTTGAACCGAGTGTGGCTACGCCCGGTCCTTGCGAAGGTTAAAACAACACCAACTTGACAAACTATCATTGTGGTTTTGATGCGTAGGTAAGATTGGTTCTTGCTTAAGCCCGTAGCAGCCACGTAAAACTTGCAACAACAAAGTAGAGGACGTCTAACTTGTTTTTGCAGGGCATGTTGTGATGTGATATGGTCAAGACATGATGCTAAATTACATATATACTATGTAGCTAGTTGGAAGCACGTATTCAACAAGCGGTGTGACATATAGTATGAAGTGAGTAAAAAGTTACTCAGTTTATCCTGACAAATTGTCTTGCACAAAGAAGCGATTCTCTTCCATATTCTAGATGTGAGTTCAATCTAGCCCACAAATGCCTCTAGTTTTGTATTTTGGGTTTTGTTCTTATGTAGAACTCTGAAAGTTGTATAAACTATGGATACATTAATTGAATCCAGACCATGTTTTAGGTCTAGCAGTCCAAGCGCTCGTCCATCAAAATGTCATCGCGAGCACCCCTTATTATGGTTAATTGTATATCATCCTTTAGATAAATATATTTAGAATTCAATGTGTTTAGCTAGACGGCCATCATCATACTCGCCAGAGATAGGGTTGGCCAATGTAGTTAATTATGCATACTTGCTGGATGCAACTGAGTGGGTGTATTTAGACGATCATCATACATCCTTGCCACAATTTAATAAAGGTCGGCGTGCGGTTTGGAACCAACTGCAGCATAATTTAATGGTGCGTCACCTTACCTCTTTGAGACTTCGAGATATGATCATTCTAAAACCACAAACTGGATCCATCGGTAGTGCCAACTTGATGTGCCCAACTTGATCCAAGCTTATATATTTACCCATATTTACCGTCTTGTCTTCTTAAGAAGGACAAAAACCCTAACAAAACTCGAAGAAACATCTGAAAACAAAGCTCTCTCGCCGGCAATGCACCACACCTCCATGGCCCTAAGGCCATCAGATACGAGATGAACCTGAGGCGGCGCGAGCGGGAGGTAGAGGAATTCTAGTCTTTTCTTAGGGGAGGATGCGGGAAATAGGATGTAGCTCACCACCAAAACTAACCATACATTTTTACATCATAATGGTATTATGTACTCCCTCCGTTCCAAAATAGATGACCCAACTTTGTACTAATTTTGTATCCAAAGTTAATATAAAGTTGGGTCATCTATTTTGAAACAGAGGGAGTACTTATACTACAGGGAGCATGACTAATTAAAGATCGATTAAATGTGGTGCCGAGGACGCTCACCATACATTCTCCTGGTCCACTAACTTAACATAGATATCCAGTTTCGTAGCACCCATTACTCCAGGAAATTGGCAACTGACGCTAACATACATAATGCATGTGTTGTATCCTAGATGGTGAAATTTAAGTAGACGGCTGAACCATGCAGCCATCTAGGATAGCTGACTATCAAGTTTCTGAAAACTGTAAGATTGACTGTTAAATTTAGAGAGGCAACATTGTGGAGCGCTAGAATGGTTATGTCAACTCGATCGGGATATTCCGGGGGAAACCCTAGATCTGGGTCTACCGGATCGGACGATGACGACGCGTTTTGTGTCGTTCTCCCTCCTAAGGGAATCGTTTTGGAGCAAGTGAAGGCTGAAGGGGACAAGAGGAGGAGCGGTGTTACATCTACCGCAAGACCGATGGTGGATCTCGGTGGCATGGCGCTGCGGAGTATCGGCGACGGGCACGTCACTAGTAGAAAAAGGGTCATTTGTCCCAGTTAGGGAACTGGGACTAAAGGGTCGGTACTAAAGCCCTACACCTTTAGTCCCGGTTCTTACACCAACCGGGACAGATGGGCCTCCACGTGGCTGCTGCGGCGAGCCCAGGCAGGAGGGCCTTTGTGAAGGAAATATGCCCTAGAGGCAATAATAAAGTTATTATTTATTTCCTTATATCATGATAAAAGTTTATTATTCATGCTAGAATTGTATTAACCGGAAACATAATACATGTGTGAATACATAGACAAACAGAGTGTCACTAGTATGTCTCTACTTGACTAGCTCGTTAATCAAAGATGGTTATGTTTCCTAAACATGGACAAAGAGTTGTCATTTGATTAAACGGGATCACATCATTAGTTGAATGATCTGATTGACATGACCCATTCCATTAGCTTAGCACCCGATCGTTTAGTATGTTGTTATTGCTTTCTTCATGACTTATACATGTTCCTATGACTATGAGATTATGTAACTCCCGTGTGCCGGAGGAACACTTTGTGTGCTACCAAACGTCACAACGTAACTGGGTGATTATAAAGGTGCTCTACAGGTGTCTCCAAAGGTACATGTTGGGTTGACGTATTTCGAGATTAGGATTTGTCACTCCGATCGTCGGAGAGGTATCTCTGGGCCCTCTCGGTAATGCACATCACTTAAGCCTTGCAAGCATTGCAACTAATGAGTTAGTTGCGGGATGATGTATTACGGAACGAGTAAAGAGACTTGCAGGTAACGAGATTGAACTAGGTATTGGATACCGATGATCGAATCTCGGGCAAGTAACATACCGATGACAAAGGGAACAACGTATGTTGTTATGCGGTCTGACCGATAAAGATCTTCGTAGAATATGAAGGAACCAATATGGGCATCCAGGTCCCGCTATTGGTTATTGACCGGAGACATGTCTCGGTCATGTGTACATTGTTCTCGAACCCGTAGGGTCCGCACGCTTAAGGTTTCGATGATAGTTACATTATGAGTTTATACGTTTTGATGTACCGAAGGTTGTTCGGAGTCCCGGATGTGATCACGGACATGACGAGGAGTCTCGAAATGGTCGAGACATAAAGATTGATATATTGGAAGCCTATGTTTGGATATCGGAAGTGTTCCGGGTGAAATCGGGATTTTACCGGAGTACCGGGGAGGTTACCGGAACCCCCCGGGAGCTATATGGGCCTTAGTGGGCCTTAGTGGAAAAGAGAAGAGGCTGCCTGAGATGGGCCGTGCGCCCCTCCCCTCCCTTGGTCCGAATAGGACAAGGAGAGGGGGCCGGCCCCCCTTTCTTTTTTCTCCCCTCCGCGAATCCTATTCCAACTAGGATTGGGGGGGATCCTACTCCCGGAGGGAGTAGGACTCCTCCTGGCGCGCCACCTCTAGGCCGGCCGCACCCCCCATTTGAGACTTTATATACGGAGGCAGGGGCACCCCAGAGAGACACAAGTTGATCCACGTGATCATATTCTTAGCCGTGTGCGGCGCCCCCTGCCACCATAGTCCTCGATAATATTGTAGCGGTGCTTAGGCGAAGCCCTGCGACAGTAGTACATCAAGATCGTCACCACGCCGTCGTGCTAATGGAACTCTTCCCCGACACTTTGCTGGATCGGAGTCCGGGGATCGTCATCGAGCTGAACGTGTGCTAAAACTCGGAGGTGCCGTAGTTTCGGTGCTTGATCGGTCAGGCCGTGGAGACGTAGGACTACATCAACCAAACGCTCCCGTTGTCGATCTACAAGGGTACGTAGATCACATTCTTCCCTCTCGTTGCTATGCATCACCATGATCTTGCGTGTGCGTAGGATTTTTTTTGAAATTACTACGTTCCCCAACACTTTGGTCCCGGTTGGTGTAGCACCAACCGGGACCAAAAGGCATCCACGCGTCAGTAGCTGGCAGAGCTGAGGTTTTTTTGAAAGGGGGTGGGTTTAGGGGGGTTTGGGGGGTTAATTTAGGTGTTTCATATATTATGTTAGCTAGCTAATTAATAGAGAGAAGTGTCCTCTCTTATCTCTGTGCTTGGTCGATGCTACGTACTATACGTATAGAGAGGACTCGACACGCTAGCTAGGAAGCAAATGAAGGAAACAGAAGATTTTCATGAACATATGCATATAGAGAGAAGTGATATCGACCTCTCCTTCTTCGAGAGATTGGTCGAACAACAAGTTTTCGTATATCCATCCGACGCTACTGGCTACATATATACAATATAATCCCCTAATTATATATGAACTCAGGGTCCACATGGTATTCTCCATCTTTATCGATCACGTGGTTAAGAAAGAATGCCGCCAATTCCTTTTGAATTGCTCGCACGCGATCTGGTGCTAGGAGTTCATCCCGCATCCGAAACATCTAATTTGAAGAAGAGGGTCAATACATATATATATATGAATGAATGAATGAAACTCAACACAAATGATGGTAATAAAATAAAATTGTGAATATTATTGCTTACGCACTTCATATTGTTTGTTAGAGTAGCCCCGCTCATAGGTCGTGTGGCGGATGGACTCGCAAACATAGTATCCATAGTAATTATTCCTAGCTTCCTGCCACAACCACTTTACAAGAAATAGAGGTCAATCAAACTGATAAGCAAGCATGCTAGATGGTATTGATGAAACTAGTGCTTGAATCACTAGGAGATGCGCGGAACTAGCTAGTAGTACTTACTTTCGGGTGTGTAAATCGCGGCTTCCTCGGCAGTCCCAGAGCTTTTGAGGTGAATTTTTTCCAAACCCTGCCAGACAAAGAAAACAATTACTTGATATCGGGAAATGAACAAAGTTGCCGATATGGTGCGATAATGATCGATTTAACTTACTTCTCGAGCATTTCAGTCATGTCCGCATACTCCTGCGGATCTTTTCGTCTCGAGTCTAAGACGGTTACTAGTCCCTGCTCAAGCTTAATCTCTAGGAGAATATAGTGGAACATGTGCATGCATGCATAACTCATCACTTACATTACTATGACCTCGACTAACAAGGGAAACCGAATATGCACAAGACAGTAACACTCACTTGAAGTTGTAAGGAAAGAGTATTATAGCTTTGTTTTGATTTAATACCAACGATCGTAGCAAGTTGGCCTCGGTATCTTTGGCATGAAATTCAACCGTATATGCATCTATGAGATTTGTGTTAATGAAGCCAATATCACCGATTTGTCTTTTCTTCAATTCGCTGATCTTCAATCTGTATAATATAGTGAGGATAATTATATATACATGCAATGAAAGAGCTGACCCATATATAGAGACTTAATGACAGAAGTAGTACTTACAGACAATAGCAAGTGACCGTTAATTTATCGAGGGCCTTTTGATTGAAAAACTGGAAGAACTCCTCAAATGGAACAGACAACAGTTCAATTCCAACGAGGTCATGCTCCTCTTTAACTCTCAGCGTCAAAGTATCCTTCCCCCCAGACTCTCTGCAGGTTTTCATGTACCAATCATGGAATCTTCGCATCATCGTTGTTAGAGATCTTTCATCTTTGACGAGAGGCTTCCAGTAATGGTATTTGTGTTCGTCCACCTCCAAGAAATCATAATGTACATCGTCGGGTAGGTATCTCCAAGATTGGTATTGGGCAAAATCTCTGGATGAGTAGCGACGATATCGCTAGACACCTTGAGCGGGGGACACGATTGGTTCGCTTGTTCGCCGAGCTAGGCAATTTTTGTTGGGGAACGTAGTAATTTCAAAAAAAATTCTACGCACACGCAAGATCATGGTGATGCATAGCAACGAGAGGGGAGAGTGTTGTCTACGTACCCTCGTAGACCGAAAGCGGAAGCGTTAGCACAACGCGGTTGATGTAGTCGTACGTCTTCACGATCCGACCAATCAAGTACCGAACGTACAACACCTCCGAGTTCAGCACACGTTCAGCCCGATGACGTCCCTCGAACTCCGATCCAGCCGAGTGTTGAGGGAGAGTTTCGTCAGCACGACGGCATGGTGATGATGTTGATGTTCTATCGACGCAGGGCTTCGCCTAAGCACCGCTACAGTATTATCAAGGTGGACTATGGTGGAGGGGGGCACCGCACATGGCTAAAAGATCAACTTGATCAATTGTTGTGTCTCTAGAGGTGCCCCCCTGCCCCTGTATATAAAGGAGCAAGGGGGGAGAGGCGGCTGGCCAAGGAGGACGCGCCAAGGGGGGAGTCCTACTCCCACCGGGAGTAGGATTCCTCCTTTCCTTGTTGGAGTAGGAGAATGGAAGGAAAAAGGAGAAGGAAGGAAGGGGGCGCCCCCCTCCCTAGTCCAATTCGGACCAGTCCATGGGGAGGGGTGCGGCCACCCTTTGAGGCCTTTTTCTCCTTTCCCGTATGGCCCATTAAGGCCCAATACGAATTCCCGTAACTCTTCGGTACCCTCGAAAATACCCGAATCACTCGGAACCTTTCCGATGTCCGAATATAGTCGTCCAATATGTCGATCTTTATGTCTCGACCATTCTGAGACTCCTCGTCATGTCCCCGATCTCATCTGGGACTCCGAACTCCTTCGGTACATCAAAACTCATAAACTCATAATATAACTGTTATCGAAACTTTAAGCGTGCGGACCCTACGGGTTCGAGAACCATGTAGACATGATCGAGACACGTCTCCGGTCAATAACCAATAGCGGAACCTGGATGCTCATATTGGCTCCCACATATTCTATGAAGATCTTTATCGGTCAGATCGCATAACAACATACGTTGTTCCCTTTGTCATCGGTATGTTACTTGCCCGAGATTCGATCATCGGTATCTCAATACCTAGTTCAATCTCGTTACCGGTAAGTCTCTTTACTTGTTCCGTAATACATCATCCCGCAACTAACTCATTAGTTACAATGCTTGCAAGGCTTATAGTGATGTGCATTACCGAGTGGGCCCAGAGATACCTCTCCGACAATCGGAGTGACAAATCCTAATCTCGAAATACGCCAACCCAACAAGTACCTTTGGAGACACCTGTAGAGCACCTTTATAATCACCCAGTTATGTTGTGACGTTTGGTAGCACACAAAGTGTTCCTCCGGTAAACGGGAGTTGCATAATCTCATAGTCATAGGAACATGTGTAAGTCATGAAGAAAGCAATAGCAACATACTAAACGATCGAGTGCTAAGCTAACGGAATGGGTCAAGTCAATCACATCATTCTCCTAATGATGTGATCCCGTTAATCAAATGACGACTCATGTCTATGGCTAGGAAACATAACCATCTCTGATCAACGAGCTAGTCAAGTAGAGGCATACTAGTGACATTCTGTTTGTCTATGTATTCACACATGTATCATGTTTCCGGTTAATACAATTCTAGCATGAATAATAAACATTTATCATGATATAAGGAAATAAATAATAACTTTATCATTGCCTCTAGGGCATATTCCTTCAGTCTCCCACTTGCACTAGAGTCAATAATATAGTTCATATCACCATGTGATTTAACACCAATAGTTCACATCACCATGTGATTAACACCCTTAGTTCACATCGTCATGTGACCAACACCCAAAGGGTTTACTAGAGTCAATAATCTAGTTCACATCGCTTTGTGATTAACACCCAAAGAGTACTAAGGTGTGATCATGTTTTGCTTGTGAGAGAGGTTTAGTCTATGGGTCTGCCACATTCAGATCCGTATGTATTTTGCAAATTTCTATGTCTACAATGCTCTACACGCAGATACTATAGCTAATTGCTCCCACTTTCAATATGTATCTAGACCGAGACTTTTGACCGCTTTAGTGTCAAAACTTGCATCGACGTAACCCTTTACGACGAACCTTTTGTCACTTCCATAATCAAGAAACATATCTTTATTCCACTAAGGATAATTTTGACCGCTGTCCAGTGATCTACTCCTAGATCACTATTGTACTCCCTTGCCAAACTCAGTGGTAGGGTATGCAATAGATCTGGTACACAGCATGGCATACTTTATAGAGCCTATGGTTGAGGCATAGGGAATGACTTTCATTCTCTTTCTATCTTCTGCCGTGGTCGGGCTTTGAGTCTTACTCAATTTTACACCTTGTAACACACGCAAGAAACTCTTTCTTTGACTGTTCCATTTTGAACTACTTCAAAATCTTGTCGAGGTATGTACTCATTGAAAAAACTTATCAAGCATCTTGATCTATCTCTATAGATCTTGATGCTCAATATGTAAGCAGCTTCACCGAGGTCCTTCTTTGAAAAACTCCTTTCAAATACTCCTTTATGCTTTGCAGAATAATTCTACATTATTTCCGATCAACAATATGTCATTCACATATACTTATCAGAAATGCTGTAGTGCTCCCACTCACTTTCTTGTAAATACAGGCTTCACCGCAAGTCTGTATAAAACTATATGCTTTGATCAACTCATCAAAGTGTATATTCCAACTCTGAGATACTTGCACCAGTCCATAGATGGATCGCTGGAGCTTGCACATTTTGTTAGCACCTTTAGGATTGACAAAACCTTCTGGTTGCATCATATACAACTCTTCTTTAATAAATCCATTCAGGAATGCAGTTTTGTTTATCCATTTGCCAGATTTCATAAAATGCGACAATTGCTAACATGATTCGGACAGACTTAAGCATAGATACGAGTGAGAAACTCTCATCGTAGTCAAAACCTTGAACTTGTCGAAAACCTTTTGCGACAATTCTAGCTTTGTAGATAGTAAGACTACTATCAGCGTCCGTCTTCCTCTTGAAGATCCATTTATTTTCTATGGCTTGCCGGTCATTGGGCAAGTCAACCAAAGTCCACACTTTGTTCTCATACATGGATCCCATCTCAGATTTCATAGCCTCAAGCCATTTCGCGGAATCTGGGCTCACCAACGCTTCTTCATAGTTCGTAGGTTCGTCATGGTCTAGTAACATAACTTCCAGAATAGGATTACCGTACCACTCTGGTGCGGATCTTACTCTGGTTGACCTACGAGGTTCAGTAACAACTTGATCTGAAGTTTCATGATCATCATCATCAACTTCCTCACTAATTGGTGTAGGTGTCGCAGAAACCGATTTCTACGATGAACTACTTTCCAATAGGGGAGCAGGTACAGTTACCTCATGAAGTTCTACTTTCCTCCCACTCACTTCTTTCGAGAGAAACTCCTTCTCCAGAAAGATTCCTTATTTAGCAACAAAAGTCTTGCCTTCGGATCTGTGATAGAAGGTGTACCCAACAGTCTCCTTTGGGTATCCTATGAAGACACATTTCTCCAATTTGGGTTCGAGCTTATAAGGATGAAACTTTTTCACATAAGCATCGTAGCCCCAAACTTTAAGAAACGACAACTTTGGTTTCTTGCCAAACCATAGTTCATAAAGCGTCATCTCAACGGATTTTGATGGTTCCCTATTTAACGTGAATGCAACTGTCTCTACTGCATAACCCCAAAACTATAGTGGTAGATTGGTAAGAGACATCATAGATCGCACCATATCTAATAAAGTACGGTTATGATGTTCGGACACACCATTACACTGTGATGTTCCAGGTGGCGTGAGTAGTGAAACTATTTCACGTTGTTTTAACTGAAGACCAAACTCGTAACTCAAATATTTGTCTCCGCAATCAGATCGTAGAAACCTTATTTTCTTGTCACGATGATTTTCCACTTCACTCTGAAATTCTTTGAACTTTTCAAATGTTTCAGACTTATGTTTCATCAAGTAGATATACCCATATCTGCTCAAATCATCTGTGAAGGTCAGAAAATAATGATACCCGCCGCGAGCCTCAACGCTCATCAGACCACATACATCAGTATGTACGATTTCCAATAAGTCAGTTGCTTGCTCCATTGTTTTGGAGAACAGAGTTTTAGTCATCTTGCCCATAAGGCATGGTTCGCAAGCATCAAGTGATTCCAAAATCCCATTAGCATGGAGTTTCTTCATGCGCTTTACACCAATATGACCTAAACGGCAGTGCCACAAATAAGTTGCACTATCATTATTAACTTTGCATCTTTTGTCTTCAATATTATGAATATGTATATCACTACGATCAAGATCCAACAAACCATTTTCGTTGGGTGTGTAACCATATAAGGTTTTATTCATATAAACAGAACAACAATTATTCTCTAACTTAAATGAATAACCGTATTGCAATAAACATGATCAAATCATATTCATGCTCAACGCAAACACCAAATAACACTTATTTAGGTTCAAAACTAATCCCGAAAGTATAGGGAGTGTGCGATGATGATCATATCAATCTTGGAACTACTTCCAACACACATCGTCACTTCACCCTTAACTAGTTTCTGTTCATTCTGCAACTTCCGTTTCGAGTTACTACTCTTAGCAACTGAACTGGTATCAAATAACGAGGGGTTGCTACGAACACTAGTAAAATACACATCAATAATCTGTATATATAATATACCTTTGTTCACTTTGCCATCCTTCTTATCCGCCAAATACTTGGGGTAGTTCCGCTTCCAGTGACCAGTTCCTTTGCAGCAGAAGCACTTAGTCTCAGGCTTAGGTCTAGACTTGGGCTTCTTCACTTGAGCAGCAACTTGCTTGCCGTTCTTCTTGAAGTTCCCCTTCTTCCTTTTGTCCTTTCTCTTGAAACTAGTGGTCTTGTCAACCATCAATACTTGATGTTTTTTTCATGATTTCTACCTTCGCCGATTTAGCATCGCGAAGAGCTTGGGAATTGTTTTCGTCATCCCTTGCATACTATAGTTCATCACGAAGTTCTACTAACTTGGTTATGGAGACTAGAGAATTCTGTCAATCACTATTTTATATGGAAGATTAACTCCCACTTGATTCAAGCGATTGTAGTACCCAGACAATCTGAGCACATGCTCACTGCTTGAGCTATTCTCCTCCATCTTTTAGCTATAGAACTTGTTGGAGACTTCGTATCTCTCAACTCGGGTATTTGCTTGAAATATTAACTTCAACTCCTGGAACATCTCATATGGTCCATGACGTTCATAACGTCTTTGAAGTCCCGATTCTAAGACGTTAAGCATGGTGCACTAAACTATCAAGTAGTCATCATATTGAGCTAGCCAAATGTTCATAACGTCTGAATTTGCTCCTGCAATAGGTGTGTCACCTAGCGGTGCATCAAGGACATAATTATTTCGTGTAGCAATGAGGACAATCCTCAGATCACGGATCCAATCTGCATCATTGCTACTAACACCTTTCAACTCAGTTTTCTCTAGGAACATATCATAATAAAACAGGGGAGCTAAACGCGAGCTATTGATCTACAACATAGATATGCTAATACTATCAGGACTAAGTTCATGATAAATTAAAGTTCAGTTAATCATATTACTTAAGAACTCCCACTTAGATAGGCATCCCTCTAATCCTCTAAGTGATCACGTGATCCATATCAACTAAACCTTGTCCGATCATCACGTGAGATGGAGTAGTTTCAACGGTGAACATCACTATGTTGATCATATCTACTATATGATTCACGCTCGACATTTCGGTCTCCGTGTTCCGAGGCCATATCTGTTATATGCTAGGCTCATCAAGTTTAACCTGAGTATTCCGCGTGTGCAACTGTTTTGCACCCGTTGTATTTGAACGTAGAGCCTATCACACCCGATCATCACGTGGTGTCTCAGCACGAAGAACTTTCGCAACGGTGCATACTCAGGGACAACACTTATACTTTGATAATTTATTGAGGGATCATCTTATAATGCTACCATCAATCAAAGCAAGATAAGATGCATAAAAGATAAACATCACATGAAATCAATATAAGTGATATGATATGGCCATCATCATCTTGTGCTTGTGATCTCCATCTCCGAAGCACCGTCATGATCACCATCGTCACCGGCACGACACCTTGATCTCCATCGTAGCATCGTTGTCGTCTCGACAACTTATGCTTCTACGACTATCGCTACTGCTTAGTGATAAAGTAAAGCATTACAGGGCGATTGCATTGCATACAATAAAGCGACAACCATATGGCTCCTGCGAGTTGCCGATAACTCGGTTACAAAACATGATCATCTCATACAATAAAATTTAGCATCATGTCTTGACCATATCACATCACAACATGCCCTGCAAAAACAAGTTAGACGTCCTCTACTTTGTTGTTGCAAGTTTTACGTGGCTGCTACGGGCTTAGCAAGAACCGTTCTTACCTACGCATCAAAAACCACAACGATAGTTTGTCAAGTTGGTGCTATTTTAACCTTCGCAAGGACCGGGCGTAGCCACACTCGGTTCAACTAAAGTTGGAGAAACTGACACCCGCCAGCCACCTGTGTGCAAAGCACGTCGGTAGAACCAGTCTCGCGTAAGCGTACGCGTAATGTCGGTCTGGGCCGCTTCATCCAACAATACCGCCGAACCAAAGTATGACATGCTGGTAAGCAGTATGACTTATATCGCCCACAACTCACTTGTGTTCTACTCGTGCATATGACATCTACGCATAAAACCAGGCTCGGATGCCACTGTTGGGGAACGTAGTAATTTCAAAAAAATTCCTACGCACACGCAAGATCATTGTGATGCATAGCAACGAGAGGGGAGAGTGTTTTCTACGTACCCTCGTAAACCGAAAGCGGAAGCGTTAGCACAACATGGTTGATGTAGTCGTACGTCTTCACGATCCGACCAATCAAGTACCAAACGTACGGCACCTCCGAGTTCAGCACATGTTCAGCCCGATGACGTCCCTCAAACTCCGATCCAGCCGAGTGTTGAGGGAGAGTTTCATCAGCACGACGGCGTGGTGATGATGTTGATGTTCTACCGACGCAGGGCTTCGCCTAAGCACCGCTACAGTATTATCGAGGTGGACTATGGTGGAGGGGGGCACTGCACACGGCTAAAAGATCAACTTGATCAATTGTTGTGTCTCTAGAGGTGCCCCCTGCCCCCGTATATAAATGAGCAAGTGGGGAGAGGCGGCCGGCCAAGGAGGACGCGCCAAGGGGGGAGTCCTACTCCCACCGGGAGTAGGATTCCTCCTTTCCTTGTTGGAGTAGGAGAAGGGAAGGAAAAAGGAGAAGGAAGGAAGGGGGCGCCCCCCCTCCCTAGTCCAATTCGGACCAGTCCATGGGGAGGGGTGCGGCCACCCTTTGAGGCCTTTTTCTCCTTTCCCGTATGGCCCATTAAGGCCCAATACGAATTCCCGTAATTCTCCGGTACCCCCGAAAATACCTGAATCACTCAGAACCTTTCTGATGTCCGAATATAGTCGTCCAATATATCGATCTTTACGTCTCGACCATTTCGAGACTCCTTGTCATCTCCCCGATCTCATCTGGGACTCTGAACTCCTTCGGTACATCAAAAATCATAAACTCATAATATAACTATCATCGAAACTTTAAGCGTGTGGACCCTACGGGTTCGAGAACTATGTAGACATGACCGAGACACGTCTCCGGTCAATAACCAATAGCGGAACCTGGATGCTCATATTGGCTCCCACATATTCTACGAAGATCTTTATCGGTCAGACTGCATAACAACATACGTTGTTCCCTTTGTCATCGGTATGTTACTTGCGTGAGATTCGATCGTCGGTATATCAATACCTAGTTCAATCTCGTTACCGGCAAGTCTCTTTACTCGTTCTGTAATACATCATCCCGTAACTAACTCAATAGTTGCAATGCTTGCAAGGCTTAAGTGATGTGCATTACCGAGTGGCCCCAGAGATACCTCTCCGACAATCAGAGTGACAAATCCTAATCTCGAAATACGCCAACCCAACAAGTACCTTCGGAGACACCTATAGAGCACCTTTATAATCACCCAGTTATGTTGTGACATTTGGTAGCACACAAAGTGTTCCTCCAGTAAACGGGAGTTGCATAATCTCATAGTCATAGGAACATGTATAAGTCATGAAGAACACAATAGCAACATACTAACGTTCGAGTGCTAAGCTAACGGAATGGGTCAAGTCAATCACATCATTCTCCTAATGATGTGATCCCGTTAATCAAATGACAACTCATGTCTATGGCTAGGAAACATAACCATCTCTGATCAACGAGCTATCCAAGTAGAGGCATACTAGTGACATTCTGTTTGTCTATGTATTCACACATGTATCATGTTTCCGGTTAATACAATTCTAGCATGAATAATAAACATTTATCGTGATATAAGGAAATAAATAATAACTTTCACCAGTAGGGTGGTCAAGCTCGAGGTCCTCAAATCCCTTCGTTATTTCTTCCACCGCCACCCTAACATATCCTTCTGGAATTGGACGACGATGAAAAGTTGTGTCGGGTTCAGGAGGTCGAACAGAGCCGACAGCCGCCTTGACTTTGAAGTTCTGCCATTGCGTCATAAGGTGGCAATGTTGACACTCCATGATAGCATCCACGGGGTAGCTAGCAGGAGCCGTGAAGACAGGCTCCAGCTGAAGCAGCTCGGTGGAAGGCACGCTGCTTCGCCGCTGAGATGGCGGGGTAGCTTCGACAGGTCACTTGCTGTGAATTGCTTCTCGTTCCTCTATCGCTTGTACCCTTGCGTGCAGCGCTTGAAGTTGGGTCTGCTCCACTTTCTTCCTCCTCTCCTGGCATTTGTAACCGTCTGCGTCCGAAAACCCAGCCTTCCGCGGAACAGAGTCTGGCGTGCCTCGTGTCCGTCCAAGGTGCTCAGGATTCCCGAGGGCCATTATTAGCTCATCGTTCTCTCTGTCTGGAACGAACGTCCCTTGCTGCGCTGCGGTGATATAGTCCTGAAGCTTCGTGACGGGTATTCACGTTTGCTCGTTCGTCCAAACGCTCTTCCCTGATACAGGGTCCAAGGTTTCGCCAACCCCGAAGAACCAAGTCTGGCAACGGTCTGGCCAGTTCAATGTCTCTGGTTCGACCCCTTTATCAAGCAGGTCATTCTCAGCCTTGGCCCACAACGGCCGGGCTTTGAGGTAACCACCTGACCCCGTGCGATGGTGATGCTCCTTCTTCACAACATTTTTCTTGTTTCTCACTGACATCTTCTTACTCTTGTCCGATGTCTTGTGGGCCATAAATGCGGGCCAGTGATCTCTGATCTTCTCATACCGGCTGGTGAATTTTGGTGTCTTTTCGTTGTCGACAAACGTTGTTTTCAGCTCATTCTTCCACCTCCTGAATAGATCTGCCATCTTCTTAAGAGCATGAGACTTGATCAATTGCTCTTTAACTGGATTCTCCGGATCCTCCTCTGTCGGTAGGGTGAAATTTGCCTTTAGCGTGGTCCAAAGATCATCTTTCTGCATATCATTGACATAAGACACCTCAGGGTCTTCCTTCTTCGGCTTAAACCATTGGTGGATGCTGATCGGGATATTGTCCCTAACAAGAACCCCGCACTGAGCAGAAATTGCTTCCTTGGTCTGGATGGGTTCATTGGCCATCGCGCGCGATTGCTGTGATCTCAAACCTTTCATCCGAGCGCAACTTTTTCTTCGGGCCTCGTTTCTTTACCAAAGTTGTGCTTGATCCGGAGGGCTAGAAAAAAGAAGAAAGACGAGAGTTAATATGTGTACATACCAAAACAATGAATGCATCAATTAGCTAGTAAGCACATGCTTAATTAATATATATACCTGGCCGGACTCTATTCGGTCACCGGAGCCGTCATCACGGTCTCCTTCTTGCACAGACATTCGGTCACCGGAGCCATCATAATCATGTCTTTCCTCCTCCATTGTTTGATCACCGTAGCCTGCTTTTCACCCTATCCTTCCAGACCATCATTGTCGTTAAGATAGGACAACACATCAGCTCCGGCTAAGATTATGTCCCCCAACACCCCTTTTGTTGCCTCGTCTCGTCCATGCTCCATTGTTTCTGCAAATATTACAACATGGCAATTATTATACAAACATGACAGCAGGTGGATATATTAGTGGCAAACGTAGACCTAGCTACCTAATCACAACAAGGAATCATATTAGTGGCCTCGACGCTTCTCTAGGGTTTGGGGTGGCCTCGGCAACGCTTCAAGGGTTCGGGTGGCCTCGACGACAACGCTCTTTTAACTTGGTAAATTTGGGTGGCCTCGGCAATGCTTCAAGGGTTTATATGCAAAAGTCATGGATTTCTTCAATACTTTGACACTAGCTAGGCAACCTCTCGACCCCTCGGCCCCTCGACAACCCTCGACCCCCTCTACCCTCGAACCCTCTACCCTCGACCCCTCGGCCCCTCGACGACCCTCGAACCCTGGACCCTCGACCCCTCGACCCTCGAACCCTCGGCGACCCTTGACCCTCTACCCTAGCTAGTTCCCGACCCTCGCCCCCTCGAATCCTCGTCGACCCCCTCCTCCCCCTCATGTCAAAGTTATCAGGGAGGGGGTATATCGACCCCCCCTCATGTTGAAGTTATTGGGGAGGGGGTATATCGACAACGACATACCCGATAAAAAATAAGAAGACGAAGAAAAAAAAAGAGGAGAAGAAGAAAGTAATAGAGGAGAAGAAGAAAAAATAGAATCTTCTCCTCTATTCCTTTCTTCTTCTCCTCTTCTTTTTCTTCTTTTTTCCTCTTCTTATTTATTTCTCCTCTTCTTCCTCTCCTCTTCTTCTCCTTCTTCTTCTCCTTCTTCCTCTTCTTATTTTCCTTTTTCCTCTCCTTCCTTTTCTTCTTCTTCCTTCTTCCTAGATAAAACTTTTCTAAAAATGTAACTTTTGCATATATAAAAGTTTTCTTCTTCTTCTTCTTCTTCCTTCTTCCTTCTTCCTAGCTAGACATATAAAACTTTTCTAAAAATGTAACTTTTGCATATATAAAACCTTTTCTTCTTCTAACT
>NC_041382.1:713519919-713576227 GCF_002162155.2 Triticum dicoccoides | reverse complement strand
TTCGTGCCACCAACCGAGACCAAAGGTCTCTTTTCAGTAGCCCAAAGGCCGGGAAACAGGACCAAAGGGGGTAGTCGTACCGGTTCGTCCCACCAACCGGGACCAAAGGGGGGCATTGGTCCCGGTTGGTGCCACCAACCGGGACCAAAGGATGGCATAGCGGTGGTGTGGTGAGAGTTTAATCCCACCTCGCTAGCTGAGAGAGCTCAGCGCCTGTTTATAAGCTGTGTTGCGGCTCAGGTGCTGAGCTCCTCTCTAATATGCAGGCAGTACTTGCCTACCCTTGTCATTGCCATGTTGGGCCTATTGGGCCTACGGGCCTGCATCCTGGCCCATGCACAGATGGGTTTCTAGTCGTATGCAGGCCGTGTGGCCCGGTAGGCGGCATTTTTTTTCCAGTATTTTTTTGTTTTTTGAATTATTTATTTTCTTTTGATTTTTGCTTTATTTTTTTATTCTTTTTTGCTTTTAGGTTAGAATAATTATAAACTTTTTGTTAGTGTCATTAGTTTCCAAATTGGAATAGTTTAAATTTGAATTCTTTGAAATTTGTGTGAATCACTAGTTTGTGAATAACTTCACCATAAAAATATATTTTGACTGATTCTTTTTCCTGCTATTACTGTGTTTTATCACTCTATTCAAAAACAAATTTTGTTATTTTAGTTTCTATCAAAAAAATTCTTTATGAAGATTCTTTTTGCTACTAAAGTTTCTAACAAAAAATTCTTTATGATAATTCTGTCTACTTTTCATGTTTTGAACAGAAAATACTTTGATAATTTTAGTTGCATAAAGTTTATATAATTTTAGTTTAAAAAATACTAGAGGTTTATAAAAGCTTTTTAGTTAATTCCTTTTGCTATTAGAGTTTTATAAAATTATTTTAGTTGATTTTCTTTTTGCTATTGAAGAATATTATAGTTTTGTTTTAGTTGATCATAACAGAATATTTTAACTGATTATTTTTAGTTCATTCTTTTAGCTATTAGTTCATTTTTTGCTATTAGTTCATTCTTTTTTATATTAGTTCATTTTTAAGCTAAATGACCCTGAAATTGAAAAGCACTACAAATGAACTCTGAAAAGGTTGAAAGTTGGCATGGTATCATCATTTCACCCACATAGCATGTGCTAAAAAGTTGAGAGGGTTACGGGAAAAACTGGATGCACTTCGTGTACAAAATGGACAATCTCTTTCGAAGTATCAGGGTTTCGGACGAAAACTCATCTGTTACAAAGGGATTTCATTTTTTGAACTTATTTGAACTCCAGACTTTTTGTGTGTTCAAAATGCACCATTCAAAGCCACATCATCAATTTTCAACCCTTTCTGACTTCATTTGTTATTTTTCATGCATTTACTGATTTTTTGAGCTAAATGACCCTGAAATTGAAAAGCACTACAGATGAACTCTGAAAAGGTTGAAAGTTCGCATGGTATCATCATTTCACCCAAATAGCATGTGCTAAAAAGTTGAGAGGGTTACGGCAAAAACTGGATGCACTTCGTGTACAAAACGGGCAATCTCTTTCGAAGTATGAGGGTTTCATACGGAAACTCGTCTGTTATATGGATATTCTAGATCAAAGGCATCATCATAATAGTCATGGAGAGAAAGTCTTCACTTTTTCTTCGCTTTTGTCATTTGCTTATTGCGTTGTAACCATGGATAATCTTCATTGTTTAACAGGGTGCTTGGGTCAGCCTTGACTTTGAAGGGAGGAATTTCATGAAACTTTTCATAATCTTCGGACATGTCTGTCTTGCCCTCCACTCCCGCGATGTCTCTTTTTCCTGAAAGAATTATGTGGCGCTTTGGCTCATCGTATGATGTGTTCGCTTCCTTATCTTTTCTTTTTCTCGGTTTGGTAGACATGTCCTTCACATAGAAAACTTGTGCCACATCATTGGCTAGGACGAACGGTTCGTCTGTGTACCAAAGATTGTTCAGATCCACTGTTATCATTCCGTACTGTGGGTTAACCTGTACCCTACCTCCTGATAGATTAACCCATTTGCACTTAAACAAAGGGACCTTAAAATCATGTCCGTAGTCAAGTTCCCATATGTCCACTATGTAACCATAATATGTGTCCTTTCCCCTCTTGGTTACTGCATCATAGCAGGCACCGCTGTTTTGGTTGGTGCTCTTTTCATCTTGGGCGATCGTGTAAAATGTATTCCCATTTATCTCGTATCCTTTGTAAGTCAATACAGTCGAAGATGGTCCCCTGGACAACAAGTATAGCTCATCACAAACAGTGTTGTCACCTCTGAGACGTGTTTCCAACCAACTGCCGAAAGTCCTGATGTGTTCACATGTAATCCAGTAATCACACTACTCCGGTTGTTTGGAGCGCAGACTGTTCTTGTGTTCATCGACATACGGGGTCACCAAGGTAGAGTTCTATAGAACTGTGTAGTGTGCTTCAGACCAAGAATGTCCGTCCCTGCATATTATTGAGTCCCCTCCAAGCGTGCCTTTTCCAGTCAGTCTCCCCTCATACCGCGATTTAGGGAGACCAATCTTATTAAGGCCAGGAATGAAGTCAACACAAAATCCAATGACATCCTCTGTTTGATGGCCCATGGAGATGCTTCCTTCTTGCCTAGCGCGGTTACGGACATATTTCTTTAGGACTCCCATGAACCTCTCAAAGGGGAACATATTGTGTAGAAATACATGGCCCAGAATGACAATCTCGCCGACTAGATGAACTAGGACGTGCATCATGATATTGAAGAAGGATGGTGGGAACACCAGCTCGAAACTGATAAGACATTGCGCCACATCACTCCTTATCCTTGGTATGATTTCTGGATCGATCACCTTCTAAGATATTGCATTGAGGAATGCACATAGCTTCACAATGGCTAATCGGACGTTTTCCGGTAGAAGCCCCCTCAATGCAACCGGAAGCAGTTGCATCATAATCACGTGGCAGTCATGAGACTTTAGGTTCTGGAACTTTTTCTCTGGCATATTCATTGTTCCCTTTATATTCTTCGAGAAGCCAGACGGGACCTTCATACCGAGTAGGCATTCAAAGAAGATTTCCTTCTCTTCTTTGGTAAGAGCGTAGCTGGGAGGACCTTCATACTGCTTTGGAGGCATGCCGTATTTTTCGTGCAAACGTTGTAGGTCCTCCCATGCCTACGGTGTATCTTTTGTCTTCCCATACACGCCCAAGAAGCCTAGAAGGTTCACGTAAAGGTTCTTCGTCACATGCATCACGTCGATTGAATAGCGGACCTCTAGGTCTTTCCAGTTGGGTAGGTCCCAAAATATAGATTTCTTCTTCCACATGGGTGAGCGTCCCTCAGTGTCATTCGGAACAGATAGTCCGCTGGGACCCTTTCCAAAGATTACGTGTAGATCATTGACCATAGCAAGTACATGATCACCGGTACGCATGGCGGGCTTCTTCCGGTGATCTGCCTCGCCTTTGAAATGCTTGCCTTTCTTTCTACATTAATGGTTGGTCGGAAGAAATCGACGATGGCCCAGGTACACATTCTTCCTGCATTTGTCCAGGTATATACTTTTGGTGTCAGCTAAACAGTGCGTGCATGCATGGTATCCCTTGTTTGTCTGTCTTGAAAGGTTACTGAGAGCGGGCCAATTGTTGATGGTTACAAACAGCAACACGTGCAGGTCAAATTCCTCCTGTTTGTGCTCATCCCACACACGTACACCTTTTCCAATCCACGGCTGTAAAAGTTCTTCAACTAATGGCCTTAGGTACACATCAATGTCGTTGCCAGGTTGCTTAGGGCCTTGGATGAGAACTGGCATCATAATGAACTTCCGCTTCATGGACATCCAAGGAGGAAGGTTGTACATACATAGAGTCATGGGCCAGGTGCTGTGATTGTTGCTCTGCTCCCCGAAAGGATTAATGCCATCCACGCTTAAACCAAACCATACGTTCCTTGGGTCACTTGCAAACTCAGCCCGGTACTTTCTCTCGATTTTTCTCCACTGCGACCCATCAAATGGTGCTCTCAACTTCCTGTCTTTCTTACGGTCCTCACTGTGCCATCGCATCAACTTGGCATGATCTTTGTTTCCGAATAGTCGTTTCAACCGTGGTATTATAGGAGCATACCACATCACCTTCGCAGGAACCCTCTTCTAAGGGGGCTCGCCGTCAACATTGATACGTCTCCGCCGTATCTACTTTTCCAAACACTTTTGCCCTTGTTTTGGACTCTAACTTGCATGATTTGAATGGAACTTACCCGGACTGACGTTGTTTTCAGCAGAATTGCCATGGTGTTATTTATGTGCAGAAACAAAAGTTCTCGGAATGAACTGAAACTCCACGGAACTTATTTTTGGAAAATATTAAAAATATTGGCGAAAGAATCAAGGCCAAGGGGCCCACCACCTGTCCACAAGGGTGGGGGCGCGCCTGCCCCCCCCCCTAGGCGCGTCCCCTGCCTCGTGGGCCCCCTGTTGCTCCACCGACCTCAACTCCAAGTCCATATATTCGTGTTTGGGGAGAAAAAAATCAGAGAGAAAGATTTGTCGCGTTTTACGATACGGAGCCGCCGCCAAGCCCTAAACTCTCTCGGGAGGGCTGATCTGGAGTCCGTTCGGGGCTCTGCAGAGGGGAATCCGTTGCCATCGTCATCATCAACCATCCTCCATCACCAATTTCATGATGCTCACCGCAGTGCATGAGTAATTCCATCATAGGCTTGCTGGACGGTGATGTGTTGGATGAGATTTATCATGTAAACGAGTTAGTTTTGTTAGGGTTTGATCCCTAGTATCCACTATGTTCTGAGATTGATGTTGCTATGACTTTGCTATGCTTAATGCTTGTCACTAGGGCCTGAGTGCCATGATTTCAGATCTGAACCTATTATGTTTTCATGAATATATGTGAGTTCTTGATCCTATCTTGCAATTCTATAGTCACCTACTATGTGTTATGATCCAGCAACCCTGAAGTGACAATAATCGGGACCACTCCCGGTGATGACCATAGTTTGAGGAGTTCATGTATTCACTATGTGTTAATGCTTTGTTCCGGTACTCTATTAAAAGGAGGCCTTAATGTCCCTTAGTTTCCATTAGGACCCCGCTGCCACGGGAGGGTAGGACAAAAGATGTCATGCAAGTTCTTTTCCATAAGCACGTATGACTATATTCGGAATACATGCCTACATTACATTGATGAATTGTAGCTAGTTCTGTGCCACCCTATGTTATGACTGTTACATGATGAACCACATCCGGCATAATTCTCCATCACCGATCCAATGCCTACGAGCTTTTCACATATTGTTCTCCGCTTATTTACTTTTCCGCTGCTACTATTACAATCACTACAAAACCCAAAAATGTTACTTTTGCTACCGTTACCGTTACTTCCATATTACTTTGCTATTAAATACTTTGCTGCAGATACTAAGATATCCAGGTGTGGTTGAATTGACAACAACTGCTAATACTTGAGAATATTCTTTGGCTCCTCTTGTGTCGAATCAATAAATTTGGGTTGAATACTCTACCCTCGAAAACTGTTGCGATCCACTATACTTGTGGGTTATCAAGACTATTATCTAGCGTCGTTGCCGGGGAGCATAGCTCTATTATTTGAGTCACTTGGGATTTATATCTGCTGGTCACTATGAAGAACTTGAAAGACGAGAAAACAACAATTTATCCCTCAACTACGAGGGGAGGTAAGGAACTGCCATCTAGCTCTGCACTTGATTCACCTTCTGTTTTGAGTAAGCTTGCGACACCTAAACCTGCTTCTGCTATTAATTCTAATATGTCGCATGTTATTGATGATGCCACTTTCTGCTATGCATGATACTTATGATGAAACTACTTCTATGATTGATACTACTATGCCACTTGGTGAATTTCTTGATGAACAACTTGCTAGTGCTAGAGAGAATGAAATTATTGAAACTGATAATATTGATGAAAGTGATGATGAAGGCTCTCCCAATAAATATGAATTGTGTGTTGTGCCTGAGGGCTATGTTATGGATGAAGAAACTAAAAGAGACATTCTTGCTTGCAATGATAGAAGTGATCTTAAGAAACTATTAGCTAAGCTGAAACAAAAAACTCTGAATGCTAGAATGAAATATGATCCTACTTATGCTACTTCACCTATCTTTGTTACTGATAAGGATTATGAATTCTCTATTGATCCTGATATAATTACTTTGGTCGAATCAAATCCTTTTTATGACGATGAATCTGAAACTGTTGTGGCACATCTTACTAAATTAAATGATATAGCCACCCTGTTCACTAATGATGAGAGAACTCGCTACTTTTATATCCTTAATATATTTCCGTTCTCATTAAAGGGTGATGCTAAGATATGGTTTAATTCCCTTGATCCTGGTTGTGTGCGTAGTCCCCAGGATATGATTTATTACTTCTCTGCTAAATATTTCCCTGCTCATAAGAAACAAGCTGCTTTAAGGGATATATATATATAATTTTGTGCAAATTGAAGAAGAGAGTCTCCCACAAGCTTGGGGAGGCTGTTGGGGAACGTAGTAATTACAAAAAAAATCCTATGCACACGCAAGATCATGGTGATGCATAGCAATGAGAGGGGAGAGTGTGTCCATGTACCCTCATAGACCGAAAGCGGAAGCGTTAGCACAACGCAGTTGATGTAGTCGTACGTCTTCACGATCCGACCGATCAAGTACTGAATGCACGGCACCTTCGAGTTCAGCACACGTTCAGCCCGATGACGTCCCTCGAACTGATCCAGCCGAGTGTTGAGGGAGAGTTTCGTCAGCACGGCGGCGTGGTGGCGATGATGATGTTCTACCGACGCAGGGCTTCGCCTAAGCACCGCTACAGTATTATCGAGGTGGACTATGGTGAAGGGGGGCACCGCACACGGCTAAAAGATCAAATCAATTGTTGTGTTTTTGGGGTGTCCCCTGCCCCCGTATATAAAGGAGCAAGGGGGGAGGTGCGTCCGGCCAGGAGGAGGCGCCGCCCCCCTCTCTTTGTCCTATTCGGACTAGAGGGGGAGGGGCGCGCGGCCCTGCTCTAGCCGCCTCTCCTCTTCTCCACTAAGGCCCACTATGGCCCATTAAGCCCCCGGGGGGTTCCGGTAACCCCTCGGTACTCCGGTAAAATCCCGATTTCACCCGGAACATTTCCGATATCCAAATATAGGCTTCCAATATATCAATCTTCATGTCTCGACCATTTCGAGACTCCTCGTCATGTCCGTGATCACATCCGGGACTCCGAATAACTTCGGTACATCAAAACTCATAAACTCGTAATATAACTGTCATCGAAACTTTAAGCGTGCGGACCCTACGGGTTCGAGAACTATGTAGACATGACCGAGACACGTCTCCAGTCAATAATCAATAGCGGAACCTGGATGCTCATATTGGCTCCTACATATTCTACGAAGATCTTTATTGGTCAGACCACATAACAACATACGTTGTTCCCTTTGGCATCGGTATGTTACTTTCCCGAGATTTGATCGTCGGTATCTCAATACCTAGCTCAATCTCATTACCGGCAAGTCTCTTTACTCGTTCTGTAATCCATCATCCCGCAACTAACTCAATAGTTGCAATGCTTGCAAGGCTTAAGTGATGTGCATTACCGAGGGGGCCCAGAGATACCTCTTCGACAATCAGAGTGACAAATCCTAATCTCGAAATACGCCAACCCAACAAGTACCTTCGGAGACACCTGTAGAGCACCTTTATAATCACCCAGTTACATTGTGACGTTTGGTAGCACACAAAGTGTTCCTCCGGTAAAAGGGAGTTGCATAATCTCATAGTCATAGGAACATGTATAAGTCATTAAGAAAGCAATAGCAACATACTAAACGATCGAGTGCTAAGCTAACGGAATGGATCAAGTCAATCACATCATTCTCCTAATGATGTGATCCCGTTAATCAAATGACAACTCATGTCTATGGCTGGGAAACATAACCACCTTTGATCAACGAGCTACTCAAGTAGAGGCATACTAGTGACACTCTGTTTGTCTATCTATTCACACAAGTATTATGTTTCCGGTTAATACAATTCTAGCATGAATAATAAACATTTATCATGAAATAAGGAAATAAATGATAACTTTATTATTGCCTTTAGGGCATATTTCCTTCAGTCTCCCACTTGCCTTAGAGTCAATAATCTAGTTCACATCGCCATGTGATTTAACACCAATAGTTCACATCACCATGTGATTAACACCCTTAGTTCACATCATCATGTGACCAACACCCAAAGGGTTTACTAGAGTCAATAATCTAGTTCACATTGCTATGTGATTAACACCCAAAGAGTACTAAGGTGTGATCATGTTTTGCTTGTGGGAGAAGTTTAGTCAACAGGTCTGCCACATTCAGATCCGTATTTATTTTGCAAATTTCTATGTCAACAATGCTCTGCATGGAGCTACTCTAGCTAATTGCTCCCACTTTCAATATGTATCCAAATTGAGACTTAGAGTCATCTGGTTCAGTGTCAAAACTTGCATCGACGTAACCCTTTACGACGAACCTTTTTGTCACCTCCATAATCGAGAAACATATCCTTCTTCCATTAAGGATAATTTTGAGCGCTGTCCAGTGATCTACTCCTAGATCACTATTGTACTCCCTTGCAAAACCCAGTGTAGGGTATACAATAGATCTGGTACACAGCATGGCATACTTTATAGAACCTATGTCTGAGGCATAGGGAATGACTTTCATTCTCTTTCTATCTTCTGCCGTGGTCGGGTTTTGAGTCTTACTCAACTTCACACCTTGCAACACAGGAAAGAACTCCTTCTTTGACTGTTCCATTTTGAACTACTTCAAAATTTTGTCAAGGTATGTATTCATTGAAAAAACTTATCAAGCGTCTTGATCTATCTCTATAGATCTTGATGCTCAATATGTAAGCAGCTTTCACCGAGGTCTTTCTTTGAAAAACTCCTTTCAAACACTCCTTTATGCTTTGCAGAATAATTCTACATTATTTCTGATCAACAATATGTCATTCACATATACTTATCAAAAATGTTGTAGTGCTCCCGCTCACTTTCTTGTAAATACAGGCTTCACCGCAAGTCTGTATAAAACTATATGCTTTGATCAACTTATCAAAGCGTATATTCCAACTCCGAGATGCTTGCACCAGTCCATAGATGGATCGCTGGAGCTTGCATATTTTGTTAGCACCTTTAGGATTGACAAAACCTTCTAGTTGCATCATATACAACTCTTCTTTAATAAATCCATTAAGGAATGCAGTTTTGTTTGTCCATTTGCCAAATTTCATAAAATTTGGCAATTGCTAACATGATTCGGACAGACTTAAGCATAGACACGAGTGAGAAACTCTCATTGTAGTCAACAACTTGAACTTGTCGAAAACCTTTTGCGACAATTCTAGCTTTGTAGATAGTAACACTACTATCAGCGTCCGTCTTCCTCTTTGAAAGTGCGTTATATCGACTAGAGGGGGGGGGGGTGAATAGGCGATTTTTATGAAAGTCTTCAAAATGTGGAAGTTATGAAGACAAACAGTAGAGATATGCCTATTACTATGCAGCGGAAGGTAGACTACACTAGGCAAGCCATGGTCAAGTATTCAATAGAGTGAAAGCACAGTGACAAATAGCTGCAGTATAATAAGGATCAGGTAGGAAGATATTATGAAGCCAAACAGATCATACATTCACATTGTGAAGACAAAAGATAGAGCAAACATGCAATGACTTCACAATGAGTAACAGTAAGTAAAAGGAAGTGAAGATGAAACCAGTGACTCATTGAAGACAATGATTTGTTGGACCAGTTCTAGTTGCTGTGACAATTGTATGTTTGGTTGGAGCGGCTAGGTATTTAAACCTTAGGACACACAGTCCCGGACACCCAGTCCTGAACACGCAGCTCAGGACACCCAGTCCTCACCATATTCTCCTTGAGCTAAGGTCACACAGACCTCGCCCAATCACTCTGGTAAGTCTTCAAGGTAGACTCCCAAACCTTCACAGACTTCGTTCACCGGCAATCCACAATGTCTCTTGGATGCTCAGAAGGCGACGCCTAACCGGCTGGAGGATGCACAGTCCTCAAGTGTAATAAGTCTTCAGATCACTCAGACAAGAAGACTTAAGTGATGCCCAATTCTCTCTGGCTCTGGGTGGTTAGGGCTTTATCCTCGCTAGGTATTCTCTCTCTCAAAGGCTTCGAGGTGGGTTGCTCTCAAACGACAAAAGCTGTGCACTGAATCTGAGCAGCCAACCGTTTATGGTTGTAGGGGGTGGACTATTTAGAGCCACTTGGCAATCCGACCTGATTTGTACGAAATGACCCTGGGTCACTAAGGAACTGACACGTGTTTCAACGGTCATATTTCAAACCCACACGACAACTTTACTTGGGCTACAAGCAAAGCTGACTTGTCCGACTCTGGACAAGATTTTCTCTCATAGTCTTCACTCGAAGACATAGGTTTTTTGTTTAGGCATCATTTCAGTCGTTCTGACTGGTTCTCTTGGACCCCACTTAACAGTACGGTGGTTCCTATGACTCAACACAAATGAAAGAGAACTATGAAAGATCTAAGTCTTCGAGTTCCATAGGCTTCACGTGGTGTCTTCTCTTGTCATAGTCTTCAATGTGAATATCTTCATATACCACCATTGACTTCAATGTGTTCGTACATTTTTAGGGGTCATCTCTGGTAGGAAAAACGAATCAATGCGGGACTTCTACCTGTGTTATCCCGCAATTCTCACAAACACATTAGTCCCTCAACTAGGTTTGTCGTCAATACTCCAAAACCAACTAGGGGTGGCACTAGATGCACTTACAATCTCCCCCTTTTTGGTGATTGGTGACAAACTAGTTGAAGTTTTCAACGGGGAATATAATCTGTGAAATTTTAAAGGATAAGGAATTGTCTTCATAAGTTGCAAGGGCTCCCCCTAAAGATGTGCATATAAGTAATTTGCTTTTGGAATGCAAATGCACATGGAAGGTTGTACTTGTGGAGATCCACTTCACCTTATGATGACATTCCACTATGCATGTGAAAGTATATGAAGATAATGACATGCATAATGAAAAATGGACGTCTTCAGAATGATCTAAGTGCAGAATTTATCGTCGCACATGTGGAATTTATCATCGCAAAACAAGTTGGCAAATAAGTAGCAGACGACCATCGAGTTTAAGTGTTACAACTCAAAGAACCAAATGTAGCAAAACGAGAGTTGTAAGGACGAAGCAAAATATAGCAAAATATAAAGCACCCGCCCATATGGACCCGCTTGAAGACTATCAACCTCATATGCTTCTCCCCCTTTTGTCAGTGAGGACCAAAAAGGTTTGAAGACATAGAGCATCTACTCGGTCCCATGAGGAGTAGCACAACTTGTAGCAGGGTCTTCGGTGGTGTGTGGTGGTGCAGACGAACGTGGAGCAGTATCGATGTGTGCTGAAGGAGGTGGCGGTGAAGTAGCATCATCTTCATCCTCGATAACTCTGGCAGTCACTGTGGCAGCAGAGGAAGAAAACTCAAAGTCTTCAAGGGATGGTGTTCCTCGCAGCACAGCCCTTCTAGGAGGTGTGGAGTTAAACTTGAATCGCTCAGTGAAGCCATCCTCTTGAAGATCAGCTTCAGGACACATCATCATTAGCCCTTTCCATGTATGGCGGCAGGTTTCATGGGTAACGAAAGCATTCTTGGTGGCAAGATTTCGAATGCGATTAACATCCACCAAGAGGCTTCTCATGTGACGCTTTAGCCAGTCATGATGCCTATCCTGTTTTTGATGAAGGGCCACAAGAAGCTCTCGGTCATTGAGAACACGAGTGCGCTTCTTGGGTCTTGGAGCAGTTGTGCTATCAGTGGCTTCAGTGGAAGCGGGGCGTGGTGCACGTGTAGTGCCAGCTAACGGATACACCCGAGAGACTGCTTCAACTCCTTCAATGTTTTGAGTGAAGCTCTGGTGTTCTGTATTCTGAAGACTCAGAGGTTGCTTGGCAGGCTCAGGATAGATGGCTTCAGCAGAGGTATCCACATCAGGCAAGAAGATACGATGGTTGCGGGCTGAGGGCTGATACGAGATAGCAGAGTTAAGTTTGATCAGCTGCATTACCCAAGGGGCGTAGAACTTCAAACCAAACAGATCAGAGCCTGATGCAACAAGTTGGCGTATGAAGAAGTCCCGTGCATTGAAGCATTTGCCATGAAGGATATAGAATATCAAAGTCTTCATTGCACCCTCGATCTTGGCATTTGGAGAGTGTCCTTTAATGGGCCAGAGAGTCCGCCTGATGATGTGATAGATGGTTCTTGGCAGATACTCAAGGTCTTCAACGAAGAACGCTGTGGGATAAGCAGCATCTTGGGGCAATGGCTTCATCATGTTGAGCATCTGACTCATATCAGGTTCAGGCCTCTAAAAGATGCTCTCAATAGCTTCAGTATGCAGCTAACAGCCTTGCTCGAAGAGGTCGCCAGGAGTGGGCAAGCCAGTGAGCTCAATGATGTCAAATGCATTGGATTCGTGATGAACATTGCCGGTCATCCACTCCAGGACCCAAGTCTTCGGATCTCTGTTGTACCCACGGATGTGGAGTGTGGCATAGAAATGGAGCAGCAGCTCTTCATTCCAATGCTCTTGGTCAGTTATGAATGGCAGCAGTCCAACTTGCTTGAAGCAATCCAAAGCTTCTTCTAGGCAGGGCAGACCAGCTATAGCTTCAATGTCAAGGCGCTTGTGTGGGAAGATGCGACCTTGGTTGTACAGTATGCATGAGTAATAGCTTCGCTGAGGATAGCTCCAGAACCGATCTGATGAAATCTTTTCCCTTGAGTAGGGGTTCTTGGAGCTATTGAAGAATGTATTGTCTGCCCTGAAGCCATTGATGTTGAAGGAGCCAGGTGCTGATGCAGGACCTGGGAACCTTGGCAGTCTTGGGATTGGCTTCTGTACCTGAGGCCTGTGCTCAACATGATAGTCGAACTGGGGACCGGCAGCAGACTCAGGAATAGAAGTGTCAGGATCAGTGGCTTCGCTGTCTTCTGATGCTTTTGGTGGGGAGGGCTCCACATTAGCTTCATTGTTAGTTGTGGCAGCCTCACGATTTTCATCCTCCACTTGACGAGCTAGAGGGTCGGACACAAGCACGTTCTCCGTAAGAACTGCTTCTTGGTGAGACGGGGGGACTTGAGGTACTTCTTCGTCTTCGGTTGATCCAGCCGAAATGTCTTCAGCAGAGACTTGAGGCCTTGGACCTTTGGGAAGCCTGCGCAGCGCGGGCGACGCCTGTGGAGTTTGAGTGGGCTGGGCCTCATTGTCTTCTTCCTCTTGTGGGCGATCCGCCCATGAAGCATCCTATGCAATTGGCGTCAATGGACGACCAATGCTGATGAGTTCGCTGTTGTCTTGCTGAGGAAGGACTGCATCATCTTCTACATTGTTATGTTGACCAATGTCTTCAGCAGTGATGGGATCAGCTGCTGGAATGTCTTCAGCTTCATGAGCCTCTGTGGAAGTAGGCTCATGGACAGTCAGTTGGCGTTCAGCTTCAGGATAGACCATAGAAATGGGTTCAACCATCAAGGGCTCTGTGGGAGCAGCCCTATCTTTCTTGGTCTTTCTCTTTTTCTTGGAGGGGGCAGTAGGAGAGGCTTCAGGATATTTCCTTTTCCTCGCTTCAGCCTCAGCAGTCCTCGTCTTCTTGAGCTCTGAAGCTATTGACCGGCTTTTTGGCTTCGAGCCAGTCATTCTTGTGGGGAAGACAACCGGAACTGCTTCCTGCCTTGGTGCATCGGTTTCAGCTGTAACAGGCTTCTTCTTCCTCTTTGCGGCCATCCTGGGGTCGATGCCAGGATGCCCAAGTGCCTTGCGTTTTTCAGCCTCATTGTAGGCTTGCACACATCTGTCAGCCAGAGTCTTCATGCGCTCACGCGAACCCTGAGCTTCTGCACGTTTCTTCAGAAAGGCTTCCTTGAGCTCGTGTAGCATGATCTTGAAGTTCTTCACATCTTGCACGCTGAGCTTGGCCATATGCTTCTTGAACTGAGCCTTTTCATAGTTAATCTTCTGCTTCAGCTCAACAACGCGCTGGGCGATGGCTAGTTCTGAAGCAATGGCGCCATGGAAGGTGACACTGAGGCCAATGGGTAGCTGCAGATCATCAAAGCTGATGTTGGGCGTGTCAAACCACTCGTCAATGAAGTTGTGGATGATGGTTACATCAAAGAGTGGCAGGTCATTGAAGATTTCTACTTCTTCATTGCTCTTGATGAGTTGCTCAAGAGCGTCATCTGCTAGGTCTTCATCACTTGACAGGTCAATGCCATCATTGCGCTGAATGGCAGCAGCTGTGAGCTCTTGGCCACTGTGTGGCAGAGGCACCTTGGCCTTCTGGGGCTTTGAGATGCGTGATAAGTCTTCAGACGGCACACTGTCTTCAGGAGGTGCAGTTGCCAGTGGCTTCGCCCTTGAAATTTTGGGTGAAGGGGCAGGCTTTGAAGCTTTAGGCTTATTCATCTTCTTTGGCTTCAGCACTGCAGGAGCTTCTTCTGATTCAGAGTCAGTTGGAGGCTCATTCACTGCAGTCCCTTGAACTAATATGCGGGTGATGAGGCCTTCAAGGTTGGCATAAGGACCGATGACATTGGGTTCTGCCTCGCGTGTGCCATCTGCCCTTGGTGCGGAGGGACCAGGGTTGAAGTCTAACCCAAATTTCTTCTTGTTCCGCTTCGCTGAGTTTTGGGCAAACTGAAAGTTGCGCTTGAACAGATTGTCGTCACGACACCAGAGTAGTGATGACGGATGTGCATTAGCAGGCTGTGGCCCACGGACCATGCATGGATAGAAGCCTTGGGCAATGGCTTCATCTCTGGACCTGGGTAGAAGATTCTTGTATAGGATGTCTCCCCACGGTCTTTTGATGGCACTTTTCTCAGCATACTCTTGGGTTGTGAAGCGGTATTTGAACCATTGTTCTGCCCAATATCGTCGAATCCATTGGATTCGGGTCTTGCGCTGACTGTAATCCTCTTCAGGATCTGTCTTGTACATTTCTGCGAGTTCATCTGGCAGATCTCTGGATGTTCCGCCACGATGCTGTCTGCCCCCCTTCCTTGCTGCTTTCTCTGAAGCCATAAACTTTGACTTGAAAGGCTTCAAGACGTTCAAAGGCTTCAAAGGCTTTCTCTTGCTGGACCAACAGGAACTGGCTTCAGGAGAATCTATGTGATGCTGTAAGAATTCTGCAAATGAATGCAGACTATGAGAACCAAAGGATTCTCCCATGGACATGTACCTGTGACAGCATTAAGGTGCGAGGGAAGGGGAAGAGGTCATATGCATTCTCAGAAGATTTTGAAGATAAATCAGTTTAGAAGACATTGACCTCATCGTGTGAAGACATTCACTCATAGATAAGAAGTTGGTTCCAGATTTGTACGAATCCACAGATTAGTACAAGTGAGGAATCTAACTACTTTGTGAAGCACAAGTGAATATACTAGGCATGTTATGAGATGCAGTATGAGGGAGATCTAACTTGTGTGAACAGAAACTGCTTGTGGTAGAAAGTGATAAGTCCATAGGATCAAAAGTGCTGTAAAAGGGAGTTTTATTTACCACACCAAGAACTACTAGGCGGAGTGGGAGATGAGGCCGAGCAGTTCAATCTTCCGTGCCCTAACTTGGCGACGGAGGACACCTACGGCGACGGCGGAGAGGACGATGTCCGTGATCGGCGTGAAGACGGCGTCGGAGAGGTTGCGGCAGCGAAGCGCTTCGTCGCCGGCGTCGTTGAGGGCTAGCGGTGGCGCTAGGGTTCGTGCGAGGGTGGAAGAAGGGATAATGACCGCTGTGAGTGTGTATTTATAGGTACAGGGGCGGCACTGCGCTATTACACAGGTGCCCCTAGCGATTCGCATCTGAGTGACACGTGGCCATCATGCGGAATTTTGGGGTTTGTTCCACGTCCCACGCACGCCTGGATTGTCGGGTGGTCGTTCCTACTTCTCCGGATTTCATGTGGATGAATGAGCATTGAAAATGAACTTAAAGGTTGTCTCTGTATCTTCTGCTGACAAGGGCGCAGAGAAGACATTCGACAGTTTGAATAGAATGCATATGACTTGGAGAGATAGAATTTGAGATAGAAAGCATAGAGAGGTTAGGGTCCGATCACATTCACTTAGTTCAAAAGATTCAAACAAGAAGACATAGCTATAAGTGAATGCTGTAGAGGACAGAACACTAGTATATATATATATATATATATATATATATATATATATATATATATATATATATATATATATATATATAATCAACATAGTGAAGATAATCATGAAGACATGTTGAGATTGAAGCCAAACCAAATGTGAAGACATTGCAAGGTAACACCATGAGTGAAACACTTCAAAATAGAACGTTTGGTGGTGGCGTTACCCACCGTATAGGAAGTATTAGACCCAGACACGGTGCACAATTATCGTGGCGCTCCGTAGTCAAATTCCACATTAATTTATTCACACTTAGAATGTATGTCTTCATTGATTGAAGATATACGTTACTTCGTGTGTTGCACATCTAAGTCATCAATATGCATAAGTGTTAGGATGTGTGTCTGATCACAGGACATTTGAGGATTCCAGGATATTTAGCTCACACCGTAACTTGCAAAATCTCTTCTCATCCAAGGGCTTGGTGAAGATATCTGCCAATTGCTCTTCAGTGTTGACGTGTATGATATCAATATCTTCCTTCACAACATGATCTCTGAGAAAGTGATGACGAATTTCTATGTGCTTTGTCTTCGAGTGCTGAACTGGGTTGTTGGCAATCTTGATGGCTCTTTCGTTGTCGCAGTAAAGTGGCACTTGCTTCAGATGAATGCCATAGTCCTTGAGAGTTTGCTTCATCCACAGAAGCTGAGCGCAGCAAGATCCAGCAGCAATGTATTCAGATTCAGCGGTGGAGAGGGATACACAGTTCTGCTTCTTTGAAGACCAACATACAAGTGATCGTCCCAGAAAGTGGCATGTGCCTGATGTAGACTTCCGATCAACCTTGTCACCAGCATAATCAGCATCCGAGAATCCAACCAGATCAAACTCTGAGCCCTTTGGATACCATAATCCGAGAGTTGGGGTGTGAGCCAAATATCGAAGAATTTGCTTCACAGCTAAGTGATGCGACTCCTTTGGTGCCACTTGAAATCGAGCACACATGCAAACACTAAGCATAATATCTGGCCTAGATGCACATAAATAAAGCAAAGAACCAATCATGGAGCGGTATACCTTTTGATCGAACTCTTTACCATTGTCGTCGGGACCCAGATGATGTTTGGCTGGCATTGGTGTTGTGAAGCCTTTGCAGTCTTGCATACCAAACTTCTTCAGGAACTCTTTGAGATACTTCTCTTGAGATATGAAGATGCCGTTGCATTGTTGTCGTATTTGAAGACCGAGGAAGAACTTCAGCTCCCCCATCATAGACATCTGATATTGCTCTTGCATCATATAGCCAAACTCTTCACTGTACTTCTGATTGGTGCAGCCGAAGATAATGTCATACACATAAATTTGGCACACAAACAGTTCACCATCATATGTCTTCGTGAAGAGAGTGGGATCTAGGGAACCAGGTATGAAGCCTTTGCTCTTCAGGAAATATTTGAGTGTGTCATACTAGGCCCGAGGGGCTTGTTTGAGGCCATACAGTGCCTTGTTGAGCTTGTATACCATGTCAGGATGTTTTGGATCTTCAAACCCAGGCGGTTGTGCAACATGCACTTCTTCTTCAATCTTGCCATTGAGAAAGGCACTCTTCACATCCATTTGATATAGAAGTATGTTATGATGATTTGCATAGGCCAGCAGTATACGTATGGCTTCAAGTCTAGCCACATGAGCAAATGTTTCATCGAAATCAATGCCTTCCACTTGAGTATATCCTTGAGCAACGAGACGAGCTTTGTTTCTGACAATTTGACCATGCTCATCTTGCTTGTTGCGGTATATCCATTTGGTGCCTATTATATTGTGCTTCCGTGGATCAGGACGCTTAACCAGTTCCCATACATTGTTCAGCTCAAACTGTTGAAGCTCTTCTTGCATAGCTTGAATCCATTCAGGTTCCATGAAGGCTTCTTCAACTTTCTTGGGTTCTGTAATTGAGATGAATGCGAAGTGCCCACAGAAATTTGCCAGCTGAGTTGCCTTTGAACGAGTGAGTGGACCAGGTGCATTGATGCTCTCAATTATTCTCTCAATCTGTACTTCATTGGCAACACGAGGATGTACAGGGCGAAGACTTTACTCTTGCTGATCTGTGTTGTTGTTGGGAGGAATGTCTTCAGGCTGAGCATTGTTTTCATGTGGATCAGGTGCTGAGATGATAAGTTCTTCTTCAGGATGAGCTTCAGAAGGTATAATCTCTCCAGTTCCCATTAGCTTGATTGATTCACTAGATGGTACTTCATCTAGCACATTTGGCAGTTGCTCTCTTTGTGAACCATTGGTCTCATCGAACCGCACATCCACTGTTTCAACCACTTTGTAATGAAGGAGATTGAAGACTCTGTAGGAATGCGAATCCTTTCCATATCCAAGCATAAAACCCTCATGTGCTTTTGGTGCAAACTTTGAGGTGTGGTGTGGGTCCTTGATCCAGCACCTTGCGCCAAATACTCTGAAGTAACTGACATTTGGCTTCCTGCCAGTTAGGAGTTCATAAGATGTCTTGTTCAGAAGCTTGTGAAGATAAACACGATTGATTGTATGGCATGCAGTGTCAATGGCTTCAAGCCAGAATTTTCTTGGAGTCTTGTATTCATCTAGCATCGTTCTGGCCATTTCAATGAGTGTTCTGTTCTTGCGTTCGACGACGCCATTCTGCTATGGCGTGTACGGGGCTAAGAATTCATGTGTGATGCCCAAGGTATCAAGATATGTATCAAGTCCAGTGTTCTTGAATTCAGTGCCATTGTCACTTCTGATGTGCTTTATCTTGGCGCCGTAATTGTTCATAGCTCGATTGGTGAAGCATCTGAAGACATCCTGCACTTCAGTCTTGTAAAGGATTATGTGCACCCAAGTATATCTAGAGTAATCATCAACAATGACAAAGCCATAGAGGCAAGCAGTAGTGGTAAAAGTTGAGTAGTGAGTGGGACCAAAAAGATCCATGTGAAGCAGTTCGAAGGGTCGAGTAGTGGTCATGATTGTCTTCGAGGGATGTTTTGCCCTCGTCATCTTCCCTGCTTCACAGGCACCATATAAGTGATCTTTCTTGAACTTGACGCCCTCGATGCCTATGACATGCTTCTTCTTTGCAAGGGTGTGGAGGTTCCTCATGCCAGCATGTCCAAGCCTCCGATGCCAAAGCCAGCATTCTGAAGCTTTTGCCAGAAGACATACTGCAAGCTGTGGCCCTGCTGAGAAATCTACCACATACAAATCATCTTTCCGATACCCTTCAAACACTAGAGACTTGTCAGATTCCATTAGTACCAGGCAATGATATTTTCCAAATATTACGATCATGTTCAAATCGCAAAGCATTGAGACAGACATTAAGTTGAAGCCAAGGGATTCAACAAGCATGACTTTATCCATGTGTTGATCCCTTGAGATTGCAACTCTACCTAGACCCAATACCTTACTTTTACCAGTATCAGCGAATGTGATGTGGCTCTTGTCAGATGGACGTAAGGTTGAGTCCATAAGAAGGCTTCTTTTGCCGGTCATGTGATTTGTACACCCACTGTCAATAATCCATTCTAAAGACGCTGGTGTCGTACCCTACAGTGCAGTTAGGGGGATAGGCTTCACGAAGAGAATTGTGAAGCAAAAACATTTGACGAACCAGTGGGTTATGAAAGCTTAGATCCAGATTAGGACCAATAGGGAGAGTAGCATGCGATTCAGGAACGAAGTACATAGTGATGCCATTCGGGCATTTGATCTTGCGGCCTACAAGATGTTTAAGGTCCCCAGCAATAGCGTCAGAAGATTTTGGTTTTCTGCTGGAGACCTTTCCCTGCAAAAGAGATTTAAGCTTTCTTAGCCACCCACATCTTCAAGGGTGGCTTAGAAGCAATAAGTCTAAGTGCAGCATCTAAGAATTTTGGCTTTGGAGCCCTAGCAAACAGTCTAGCAGGCGGACAACGGTACTCATAAGAATAGGCAGAATAGTTCTTGGTCATATGAACATGGCGGTTTGATGAACCGCTCTCATATTCATATGCCTGAGTATGGTTTCCCTGCAAAACATTTGCGTTAGTGCGACTCAGGTGAGTCCTCTGTCTTTATGAAGCCTTTGGACCGTATGAAGCCTTTGGTCTGAGGTTTGTCTTCTTCATGTGAGGTGTCATGAAGACATTCATAGGGAGATTTTCCAGACACCTTTTCGGAACCCAGATCTTCTTCATAGGCGGTCCATTCCTGCAGTTAGTACCAATGTACCTGGCAAACACTTCACCATTCTGATTCTTAAACAGTACATAGTTTGCATCAAAGGATTCATCAATGATAATGGGGTTAGCACAAGTGAAGCCAGATAGATTGGATGGATCTGCTGAAGGTTCCTTTGCAGCAACCCACTTGGTTTTGTGGTACTGCTCAGGTTTCCAGTAAGAGCCATCTGCATTCATTTTCCTTACGAACCCAACACCCTCTTTCCTAGGGTTTCGGTTCAGAATCTGCTTCTTGAGGACATCACATAATGTCTGATGCCCTTTAAGACTTTTGTACATCCCTGTTTCAAGCAATGTCTTCAACCTAGCATTCTCATCAGCAATAGCGGTGGTATCCTCAACAGAGGGGTTAGTTACCACATCAACAGTTGAAGATATTGCAACAGAAGTAGCAGTGGAACATTCAGCAACAGAAGTAGCATTATCACGCTCAATGCATTTAAGACATGGTGGTTCAAATCCTTCCTGAGCGGAACTGATCTGTTTGGCGCGAAGTGACTCATTTTCCTTTTGAAGATCTTCATGAGCCGCTCTCAATTTCTCAAGATCTTGCTTCCTTTGAAGATAATCATAGGAAAGCTTTTCATGAGTTGTTGAGAGAGTATCATGACGACTTTCAAGTTCCTGATACTTAACATGAAGATTTTTTATGTCTTCAATTAAGGATTCAGACCGAGTCATTTCAGCACCCAACAGATCATCGCTTCTATCTAACAGTTTTTGAATATGTTCCATAGTTTTTTGTTGTTCAGTTGCAATTTTAGCAAGTGTTTTGTAGCTGGGTTTTGAACCACAATCAGAGTCATCGTCACTAGATGTTTGATAGTGAGTAGTGCGTGTGTTTACCTTGGCACCGCGTGCCATGAAGCAGTAGGTAGGAGTGGAGTAGTCCTTGTCATTTGCATCGGTGTCGGTGATGAAGTCATTGTCTTCAGTGTTGAAGATGGACTTAGCGACGTATGCTGTAGCCAGACTTGCAATGCCAGAATCAGACTCCTCCTCAGACTCCACCTCTGCCTCCTCAGAAGCGGACTCCTCCTCTGAATCCATTTCCTTGCCAACAAACGCACGTGCCTTGCCAGATGAGCTCTTCTCGTGTGATGAAGACTTTGAGGAAGACTTGGAAGACTTTGAGTATTTCTTCTTCTTCTTGTCGTCAGAGTCATATTCCTTGCTCTTCTTCTTCTTTCTGTTCTCATTGTCCCACTGTGGACACTCAGAGATGAAGTGTCCAGTTTTCTTGCACTTGTGGCATGTTTTCTTCTTGTAGTCATGAGCAGAAGCTTCATCATTCCTTGAGCTTGATCGTGAAGACTTTCTGAAGCCTTTCTTCTTGGTGAATTTTTGGAACTTCTTCACAAGCATTGCAAGTTCCCTTCCAATGTCTTCAGGATCATCAGAACTGCTGTCAGATTCTTCTTCAGATGAGGAAACAGCTTTTGCCTTCAAGGCACGAGTTCGCCCATAGTTTGGACCATAGATATCTCTTTTCTCAGAAAGCTGAAACTCATGTGTGTTGAGCCTCTCGAGTATGTCAGACGGATCGAGTGTCTTGAAATCAGGACGTTCTTGAATCATCAGGGCTAGGATGTCAAACGAACTATCAAGTGATCTCAGCAGCGTCTTGACGACTTCATGCTTGGTGATCTCAGTGGCGCCGAGGGCTTGAAGCTCATTTGTGATGTCAATGAGTCGGTCAAATGTGTGCTGGACATTCTCATTGTCATTTCGCTTGAAGCGGTTGAATAGGTTACGAAGGACACTGATTCTCTGATCTCTCTAGGTTGAGATGCCTTCATTGACCTTGGAGAGCCAGTCCCAGACCAGCTTGGATGTCTTCAAAGCACTCACACGGCCATACTGTCCTTTGGTTAGATGACCACAGATGATATTCTTGGCAGTAGAGTCCAGTTGAACGAATTTCTTGACATCAGCAACAGTGACACCTTCTCCAGCCTTGGGAACGCCGTTCTCGACGACATGCCATAAATCGACGTCAATGGCTTCAAGATGCATGCGCATCTTATTCTTCCAGTAGGGATATTCAGTTCCATCGAAGACGGGGCACGCAGCGGAGACTTTAATTATCCCTGCAGTCGACATAGCTAAAACTCCAGGTGGTTAAACCGAATCACACAGAACAAGGGAGCACCTTGCTCTGATACCAATTGAAAGTGCGTTATATCGACTAGAGGGGGGGGGTGAAGAGGCGATTTTTATTCAAGTCTTCAAAACGTGGAAGTTATGAAGACAAACAGTAGAGATATGCCTATTACTATGCAGCGGAAGGTAGACTACACTAGGCAAGCCATGGTCAAGTATTCAATAGAGTGAAAGCAAAGTGACAAATAGCTGCAGTATAATAAGGATCAGGTAGGAAGATATTATGAAGCCAAACAGATCATACATTCACGTTGTGAAGACAAAAGATAGAGCAAACATGCAATGACTTCATAATGAGTAACAGTAAGTAAAAGGAAGTGAAGATGAAACCAGTGACTCGTTGAAGACAATGATTTGTTGGACCAGTTCCAGTTGCTGTGACAACTATACGTCTGGTTGGAGCGGCTAGGTATTTAAACCTTAGGACACACAGTCCCAGACACCCAGTCCTGAACACGCAGCTCAGGACACCCAGTCCTCACCGTATTCTCCTTGAGCTAAGGTCACACAGACCTCGCCCAATCACTCTGGTAAGTCTTCAAGGTAGACTCCCAAACCTTCACAGACTTCGTTCACCGGCAATCCAGAATGTCTCTTGGATGCTCAGAACGCGACGCCTAACCGGCTGGAGGATGCACAGTCCTCAAGTGTAATAAGTCTTCGGATCACTCAGACAAGAAGACTTAAGTGATGCCCAATTTTCTCTGGCTCTGGGTGGTTAGGGCTTTATCCTCGCTAGGTATTCTCTCTCAAAGGCTTCGAGGTGGGTTGCTCTCAAACGACAAAAGCCGTGCACTGAATCTGAGCAGCCACCGTTTATGGTTGTAGGGGGTGGACTATTTATAGCCACTTGGCAATCCGACCTGATTTGTCTGAAATGACCCTGGGTCACTAAGGAACTGACACGTGTTTCAACGGTCAGATTTCAAACCCACACGACAACTTTACTTGGGCTACAAGCAAAGCTGACTTGTCCGACTCTGGACAAGATTTGCTCTCATAGTCTTCACTCGAAGACATAGGTTTTTTGTTTAGGCATCACTTTAGTCGTTCTAACTGGTTCTCTTGGACCCCACTTAATAGTACGGTGGTTCCTATGACTCAACACAAATGAAAGAGAACTACGAAAGATCTAAGTCTTCGAGTTCCATAGGCTTCACGTGGTGTCTTCTCTTGTCATAGTCTTCAATGTAAATATCTTCATATACCACCATTGACTTCAATGTCTTCGTACATTTTTAGGGGTCATCTCTGGTTGGAAAACCGAATCAATGAGGGACTTCTACCTGTGTTATCCTGCAATTCTCACAAACACATTAGTCCCTCAACTAGGTTTGTCGTCAATACTTCAAAACCAACTAGGGCTGGCACTAGATGCACTTACACTCTTGAAGATCCATTTAATCTCAATGGCTCGCCGATCACTGGGCAAGTTAATCAAAGTCCATACTTTGTTCTCATACATGGATCCCATCTCAGATTTCATGGCCTCAAGCCATTTTGCGAAATCTGGGCTCATCATTGCTTCCTCATAGTTTGTAGGTTCATCATGGTCAAGTAACATGACCTCCAGAACAGGATTACTACCACTCTGGTGCAGATCTTACTCTGCTTGACCTATGAGGTTCGGTAGTAACTTGATCTGAAGTTTCATGATCAACACCATTAGCTTCCTTACTAATTGGTGTAGGTGTCACAGGAACCAGCTTCTGTGATGAACTACTTTCCAATAAGGGAGCAGGTACAGTTACCTCATCAAGTTCCACTTTCCTCCCACTCACTTCTTTCGAGAGAAACTCCTTCTCTAGAAAGGATCCATTCTCAGCAACGAATATCTTGCCTTCGGATCTGTGATAGAAGGTGTGTTGGAAATATGCCCGAGAGGCAATAATAAATTGGTTATTATTATATTTCCTTGTTCATGATAATCGTTTATTATCCATGCTAGAATTGTATTGATAGGAAACTCAGATACATGTGTGGATACATAGACAACACCATGTCCCTAGTAAGCCTCTAGTTGACTAGCTCGTTGATCAATAGATGGTTACGGTTTCCTGACCATGGACATTGGATGTAGTTGATAACGGGATCACATCATTAGGAGAATGATGTGATGGACAAGACCCAATCCTAAGCCTAGCACAAAGATCGTGTAGTTCGTATGCTAAAGCTTTTCTAATGTCAAGTATCATTTCCTTAGACCATGAGATTGTGCAACTCCTGGATACCGTAGGACTGCTTTGGGTGTGCCAAACGTCACAACGTAACTGGGTGGCTATAAAGGTGCACTACAGGTATCTCCAAAAGTGTCTGTTGGGTTGGCACGAATCGAGACTGGGATTTGTCACTCCGTGTAAACGGAGAGGTATCTCTGGGCCCACTCGGTAGGACATCATCATAATGTGCACAATGTGATCAAGGAGTTGATCACGGGATGATGTGTTACGGAACGAGTAAAAGAGACTTGCCGGTAATGAGATTGAACCAGGTATCGGGATACCGACGATCGAATCTCAGGCAAGTATCCTACCGCTAGACAAAGGGAATTGTATACGGGATTGATTAAGTCCTTGACATCGTGGTTCATCCGATGAGATCATCGTGGAGCATGTGGGAGCCAACATGGGTATCCAGATCCCGTTGTTGGTTATTGACCGGAGAGCTGTCTCGGCCATGTCTGCATGACTCCCGAACCCGTAGGGTCTACACACTTAAGGTTCGATGATGCTAGTGTTATAGGGAAAGTATGTACGCGGTTACCGAATGTTGTTTGGAGTCTCGGATGAGATCCCAGACGTCACGAGGAGTTTCGGAATGGTCCGGAGGTAAATATTGATATATAGGAAGTATGGTTTTGGCCACTGGAAGTGTTCCGGGCATCACCGGTAGTGTACCGGGACCACCGGAGGGGTCCGGGGGTCCACCGGGAGGGGCCACCAGCCCCGGAGGCTTGCGTGGGCCATAAGTGGAAAGGGACCAGCCCCTATGTGGGCTGGGGCGCCTCCCACCAAGGCCCAAGGCGTCCTCAAGAGGAGAGGGGGCAAACCCTAGGCGCTGATGGGCCCTAAGGCCCACCCTAGGTGCGCCCCCCTCTCTCTCCCCCTTGGCCGCCTCCCAGATGGGATCTGGGGGCTGCCGCCACCCCTAGGGAGGGAACCCTAGGTGGGGGCATAGCCCCTCCCCTCCCCCTATATATACTTGAGGTGTGGGGCTGCCCAACACACATGATTTGCTCTCCCTGTTGGCGCAGCCCTACCCCTCTCCCTCCTCGTCTCTCGTAGTGCTTGGCGAAGCCCTGCTGGAGTCCCGCGCTCCTCCACCACCACCACCACGCCGTCGTGCTGCTGCTGGATGGAGTCTCCCCCAACCTCTCCTTCTCCCCTTGCTGGATCAAGGCGTAGGAGACGTCACTGGGCTGTACGTGTGTTGAACACGGAGGTATCGTCCGTTCGGCACTACGATCATCGGTGATTTGGATCACGACGAGTACGACTCCATCAACCCCGTTCACTTGAACGCTTCTGCTTAGCGATCTACAAGGGTATGTAGATGCACCCTCCTTCCCCTCGTTGCTAGATTACTCCATAGATTGATCTTGGTGATGCGTAGAAAATTTTAAATTCTGCTACGATCCCCAACAGTGGCATCATGAGCTAGGTCTATGCGTAGTTACTATGCACGAGTAGAACACAAAGCAGTTGTGGGCGTCGATATTGTCAATTTACTTGCCGTTACTAGTCTTATCTTGATTCGGCGGCATCGTGGGATGAAGCGTCCTGGACCGACCTTACACGTACTCTTACGTGAGACTGGTTCCACCGACTAACATGCACTAGTTGCATAAGGTGGTAGCGGGTGTCCGTCTCTCCCACTTTAGTCGAATCGGATTCGATGAAAAGGGTCCTTATGAAGGGTAAATAGAAATTGGCATATCACATTGTGGTTTTGGCGTAGGTAAGAAACGTTCTTGCTAGAAACCTATAGCAGCCACGTAAAAACTTGCAACAACAATTAGAGAACGTCTAACTTGTTTTTGCAGCAAGTGTTTTGTGATGTGATATGGCCAAAAGGATGTGATGAATGATATATGTGATGTATGAGATTGATCATGTTCTTGTAATAGGAATCACGACTTGCATGTCGATGAGTATGACAACCGGAAGGAGCCATAGGAGTTGTCTTAATTTATTTATGACCCGCGTGTCAACATAAACGTCATGTAATTACTTTACTTTATTGCTAAAGCGTTAGCCATAGTAGTAGAAGTAATAGATGACGAGAGAACTTCAAGAAGACACGATGATGGAGATCATGATGATGGAGATCATGGTGTCATGCCGGTGACAACGATGATCATGGAGCCCCGAAGATGGAGATCATAAGGAGCAAAATGATATTGGCCATATCATGTCACTATTTGATTGCATATGATGTTTATCATGTTTTACATCTTATTTGCTTAGAACGACGGTAGCTTAAATAAGATGACCCCTCGCAATAATTTCAAGAAAGTGTTCCCCCTAACTGTGCACCGTTGCGAAGGTTCGTTGTTTCGAAGCACCACGTGATGATCGGGTGTGATAGATTCTAACGTTCGAATACAACGGGTGTAAGCCAGATTTACACACACAATACACTTAGGTTGACTTGACGAGCCTAGCATGTACAGACATGGCCTCGGAACACGGAAGACCGAAAGGTCGAGCATGAGTCGTATAGAAGATACGATCAACATGAAGATGTTCACCGATGTTGACTAGTCCGTCTCACGTGATGATCAGACACGGCCTAGTTGACTCGGATCATGTTTCACTTAGATGACTAGAGGGATGTCTATCTGAGTGGGAGTTCATTAAATAATTTGATTAGATGAACTCAATTATCATGAACATAATCTAAATTGTCTTTGCAAATATGTTCTAGATAAATAGCTCATGTTGTAGCTCCCTGTTTCAATACGTTCCTAGAGAAAGATTAAGTTGAAAGATATTGTAAGCAATGATGCGGACTAGGTCCGTAGTCCGAGGAGTGTCCTCACTGCTACACAGAAGGCTTACGTCTTTGATGCACCGCTCGATGTGCAAACCCCTACAACATCGTCTGTGGATGTTGTGAACACCTGACAGACACATCCTGATGACTACTTGATAGTTTAGTGCACCATACTTTACGGCTTAGAATCGGGATTCCAATGACGTTTTGAATGCCATAGAACATATGAGATGTTCCAAGAGTTGAAATTGGGATTTCAGGATCATGCCCGTGTTGAGAGGTGTGAGACCTCTGACAAGTTCTTTTGCCAACAAGATGGAGGAGAATAGCTCAACTAGTGAGCATGTGCTCAGAATGTCTGGGTGCTATAATCACTTAAATCAAGTGAGAGTTAAACTTCCAGATAAGATAGTGATTGATAGAGTTCTCTAGCCATTATCACTAAGCTACTAGATCTTCGTGATGAACTATGACATGCAAGGGATGGAATTGATCCCGGAGCTGTTCGCGGTGCTTAAGACCGCAAAAGGTAGAAATCAAGAAGGAGAATCAAGTGTTGATGGTTTAACAAGACCACTGGTTTCAAGAAGGGCAAGGGCTAGAAGGGAAACTCCATGGATGGCAAACCAGTTGCCGCTCCAGTAAAGAAACCCAAGGCTGAACCCAAACCCGAGACTAAGTGCTTCTATTGTAAAGGGAACGGTCACTGGTAGCGGAATTACCCCAAATGCATGGTGGATAAGAAGGCTGGCAACTTCAACAAAATTTATACGTGTTATTAATGTGTACCTCACTAGTACTCCTGGTAGCACCTGGGTATTGGATACCGGTTCAGTTACTATTATTGGTGACTTGAAGCAAAAGCTACGGACTAAACGGAGACTGGCTGAGGGCGAGGTGACGATGTGTGTTGGAAGTGTTTCCAAAGTTGATGAGATCACCATCGCACGCTCCATCTGCTTTCGGGATTAGTATTGAACCTAGATAAATGTTATCAGGTGTCTACGTTGATCATGAATATGATTAGATCATGTTCATTGCAATACGGTCATTCATTTAAGTTAGAGAATAATGGTTATTCTATTTACATGAATGATACCTTTCATGGTCATGCACCCTATGTGAATGGTTCATTGAATCTTGGTCGTGGTAATACACATGTTCACGCCAAAAGATGTAGAGTTAATAATGATAGTACCACTTTCTCGTGGCACTGCCGCTTAGGTCATATTGGCGTAAGATGCATGAAGAAACTTCATGTCAATGGATGTTTGGAGTCACTTGATTTTGAATCACTTGGCACATGCGAGCCATGCCTCATGGGCAGGATGACTAAGACCCCGTTTTCAGGTATAATGAAACGGGCAAGTGACTTGTTGGAAATTATGCATGATGATGCGTGTGATCCAATGAGAATGGAAGCGTGCGGTGAATATCGCTATTTTCTCATCTTCACTGACGATTTGGGTAGATATAGGTATATCTACCTAATGAAGCACAAGTCTGAAACGTTTGAAAAGTTCAAGCGATTTGAGAGTGAAGTTAAGAATCATCATAAAAAGGAAGATCATGTTCCTACGATCTGATCAAAAGGGGATTTTCTGAGTTATGAGTTTGGCAATCACTTAAGACATTGTGGAATTGTTTCACAGTTGAAGCCACCTGGAACACCACAAGGTAATGGTGTATCCGGACATCGTAATCAAACCTTATGAGATATGGTGCGATCTATGATGTCTCTTACCGATCTACCGTTTTCATTTTGAGGTTATGCGTTAGAGACAGCTGCATTCACTTTAGATAGGACACCATCTAAGTCCGTTGAGACGACGTCATATGAACATTGGTTTGGCAAGAAACCAAAGTTGTTGTTTCTTAATGTTTGGGGATGCGATGCTTTGGGCTTCAGCCGGAGAAGCTCGAACCCAAAGCGGACAAACACATCTTCATAGGATACCCAAGGGTGACAGTTGGGTATACCTTCTATCTCAGATCCGGGGGCAAATTGTTTGTCGCTAAGAACGGGTCCTTTCTCGAGAAGGAGTTTCTCTCGAAAGAATTGAGTGGGAGGAAGATAGAACTTGATGAGGTTGTCGAACCTTTACTTCAACCAGAGAGTGACGCCACACAGAAAGATGTTTTCTGTGGCGCCTACGTCTGTTGAATAGGAAGTTAATGATAGTGATCATGAAGCTTCGGATCAAGTTGCTATCGAACCTCGTAGGTCGACAAGGACATGTACTACTCCTAAGTGGTACGGTAATCCTGTCTTAGATATCATGTTGTTAGACAACAATGAACCTACGATCTATGGAGAAGCGATGGTGGGCCCATATTCCGACAAATGGTTAGAAGCCATGAAATTCGAAATAGGGTCCATATATCAGAACAAAGTATGGACTTTCGTGGACTTGCCCGATGATCGGCAAGCCATTGAGATAAATGGATCTTTAAGAAGAAGACGGACGTGGGCGGTAATGTTACGTCTATGAAGCTCGACTTGTGGGAAAGAGTCTTTTCACAAGTTCAAGGAGTTGACTACGATGAGAATTTGTCATCCTTAGCGATGCTTAAGTCCGTCGGAATCATGTTAGCATTAGTGTATTTTTTGATTATGAAATCTTACAGATGGATGTCAAAACAAGTTTTCTTACCAAGTTTTCGTAAGAAAAGTTGTATGTGATACAATAAAAGGTTTTGTTGATCCTAAGGATGCTAAAAGTTATGCTGGCTCCAGCAATCCTTCTATGGACTAGAGCAAGCATCTCGGAATCGGAATATATGTTTTGATGGAGTGATCAAAGCTTTTAGGTTTATACAATGTTTGCTAGAAACTTGTATTTACAAGAAAGTGAGTGGGAGCACTACAACATTTCTGATAAGTATATGTGGATGACATATTGTTGATCCGAAATAATGTAGAATTTCTGGAAAGCATAAACAGTTGTTTGAAGAGTGTTTTTCAAAGGAAGACCTGTATAAAGCTGCTTACATATTGGGCATCAAGATCTATAGAGATAGATCAAGACGCCTGATGGTGCTTTCAAAGAACGCACACCTTGACATGTTTTTGAAGGAGTTCAAAATAGATCAGTCAAAGAAGGGGTTCTTACCTGAGTTGTAAGGTGTGAAGTTGAGTAAGACTCAAAGCTTGACCACGGCAGAAGAAAGAAGAAGGACGAAGGTCATCCCCTATGCTCTTGTCATAGGCTCTATACAGTATGCCATGCTGAAGTACCGCACCTGATGTGTGCCTTCCCACATGTCTGGCAAGAGGGTACAAAGGTGATCTAGGAGTAGATCACCAGATAGCGGTCAAAAATTATCCTTAGAGGAATAAGGAAATGTTTCTCGGTTATGGAGGTGATAAAGAGTTCGACATAAAGAGTTACGTCGATGCAAGCTAAACACCTATCCGGATAGCTCTGAGTAGAGATACCGGATACGTATAATAGAGCAATAATTTGGAATAGCTCCAAGTGGAACGTGGTAGCAGCATCTACGACATAAAGTTTTGCGAAATACATAGGGATCTGAATATGGCAAGACCCGTTGACTACAACCTCTCTCACAAGCATAACATGATCAAACCTAGAACTCATTGAGTATTAATCACATAGTGATGTGAACTAGATTAGTGACTCTAGTAAACTCTTTGGATGTTGGACACATGGCGATGTGACTTGTGAGTATTAATCGCATGGCGATGTGAACTAGATTATTGACTCTAGTGCAAGAGGGAGACTGTTGGAAATATGTCCTAGAGGCAATAATAAATTGGTTATTATTATATTTCCTTGTTCATGATAATCGTTTATTATCCATGATAGAATTGTATTGATAGGAAACTCAGATACATGTGTGGATACATAGACAACACCATGTCCCTAGTAAGCCTTAGTTGGCTAGCTCGATGATCAATAGATGGTTACGGTTTCCTGACCATGGACATTGGATGTCATTGATAACGGGATCACATCATTAGGAGAATGATGTGATGGACAAGACCCAATCCTAAGCCTAGCACAAAGATCGTGTAGTTCGTATGCTAAAGCTTTTCTAATGTCAAGTATCATTTCCATACACCATGAGATTGTGCAACTCCCGGATACTGTAGGAGTGCTTTGGGTGTGCCAAACGTCACAACGTAACTGGGTGGCTATAAAGGTACACTACAGGTATCTCCGAAAGTGTCTGTTGGGTTGGCACGAATCGAGACTGGGATTTGTCACTCCGTGTAAACGGAGAGGTATCTCTGGGCCCACTCGGTAGGACATCATCATAATGTGCACAATGTGATCAAGGAGTTGATCACGGGATGATGTGTTACGGAACGAGTAAAAGATACTTGCCGGTAACGAGATTGAACCAGGTATCGGGATACCGACGATCGAATCTCGGGCAAGTATCGTACCGCTAGACAAAGGGAATTGTATACGGGATTGATTAAGTCCTTGACATCGTGGTTCATCCGATGAGATCATCGTGGAGCATGTGGGAGCCAACATGGGTATCCAGATCCCGCTGTTGGTTATTGACCGGAGAGTTGTCTCGGCCATGTCTGCATGACTCCCGAACCCGTAGGGTCTACACACTTAAGGTTCGATGATGCTAGGGTTATAGGGAAAGTATGTATGCGGTTACCGAATGTTGTTCGGAGTCCCAGATGAGATCCCGGACATTACGAGGAGTTCCAGAATGGTCCGGAGGTAAAGATTGATCTATAGGAAGTATGGTTTTGGCCACCGGAAGTGTTCCGGGCATCACCGATAGTGTACCGGGACCACCGGAGGGGTCTGGGGGTCCACCGGGAGGGGCCACAGCCCCGGAGGCTTGCGTGGGCCATAAGTGGGAAGGGACCAGCCCCTATGTGGGCTGGGGCGCCTCCCACCAAGGCCCAAGGCGTTCTCAAGAGGAGAGGGAGCAAGCCCTAGGCGCAGATGGGCCCTAAGGCCCACCCTAGGTGCGCCCCCCCTCTCTCCCCCTTGGCCGCCTCCCAGATGGGATCTGGGGGCTGCCGCCACCCCTAGGGAGGGAACCCTAGGTGGGGGCGCAGCCCCTCCCCTCCCCCTATATATACTTGAGGTTTGGGGCTGCCCAACACACGTGATTTGCTCTCCCTGTTGGCGCAGCCCTACCCCTCTCCCTCCTCGTCTCTCGTAGTTCTTGGCAAAGCCCTGCTGGAGTCCCGCGCTCCTCCACCACCACCACGTCGTCGTGCTGCTGCTGGATGGAGTCTTCCCAAACCTCTCCTTCTGCCCTTGCTGGATCAAGGCGTAGGAGACGTCACTGGATTGTACGTGTGTTGAACACGGAGGTGCCGTCCGTTCGGCACTAGGATCATCGGTGATTTGGATCACGACGAGTACGACTCCATCAACCCCGTTCACTTGAACGCTTCCGCTTAGCGATCTACAAGGGTATGTAGATGCACTCTCCTTCCCCTCGTTGCTAGATTACTCCATAGATTGATCTTGGTGATGCGTAGAAAATTTTAAATTCTGCTATGATCCCCAACAAGGTGTACCCAACATTTTCTTTTGGGTATCCTATGAAGACGCACTTCTCCGATTTGGGTTTGAGCTTATCAGGTTGAAACTTTTTCACATAAGCATTGCAACCTCAAACTTTAAGAAACGACAGCTTAGGTTTCTTGCCAAACCGTAGTTCATACGGTCTCGTCTCAACGGATTTAGATGGTGCCCTATTTAACGTGAATGTAGCTGTCTCTAATGCATAACCCCAAAACAATAGTGGTAGATCGGTAAGAGACATCATAGATCGCACCATATCTAATAAAGTACGGTTACGACGTTCGGACACACCATTACACTGTGGTGTTCCAGGTGGCGTGAGTAGTGAAGCTATTTCACATTGTTTTAACTGAAGGCCAAACTTGTAACTCAAATATTTTACTTCTGCGATCATATCGTAGAAACTTTTATTTTTGTTACGATGATTTTCCACTTCACTCTAAAATTCTTTGAACTTTTCGAATGTTTCAGACTTATGTTTCATTAAGTAGATATACCCATATCTGCTTAAATTATCTGTGAAGGTGAGAAAATAACGATACCCGCCGCGAGCCTCAACATTCATCGAACCACATACATCTGTATGTATGATTTCCAAAAAATCAGTTGCTCGCTCCATTGTTCTGGAGAACGAAGTTTTAGTCATCTTGCCCATAAGGCATGGTTCACGAGCATCAAGTGATTCATAATCAAGTGATTACAAAATTCCATTAGCATGGAGTTTCTTCATGCGCTTTACACTAATATGACCTAAACGGTAGTGCCACAAATGAGTTGCACTATCATTATTAACTTTGCATCTTTTGGCTTCAATATTATGAATATGTGTATCACTACGATCGAGATCCAACAACCATTTTCATTGGGTGTATGACCATAGAAGGTTTTATTCATGTAAATAGAACAACAATTATTCTCTAACTTAAATGAATAACCGTATTGCAATAAACATGATCAAATCATATTCATGCTCAACGCAAACACAAAATAACACTTATTTAGGTTCAACACTAATCCCGAAAGTGTAGGGAGCGTGCGATGATGATCATATCAATCTTTGAACCACTTCCAACACACATTGTTACTTCACCCTTAACTAGTCTCTATTCATTCTGCAACTCCCGTTTCGAGTTACTACTCTTAGCAACTCAACCAGTATCAAATACCGAGGGGTTGCTACGAACACTAGTAAAATACACATCAATAATCTGTATATCAAATATACCGTTATTCACTTTGCCATCCTTCTTATCCGCCAAATACTTGGGGCAGTTCCGCTTCCAGTGACTAGTCCCTTTGCAGTAGAAGCACTTAGTCTAAGGCTTAGGTACAGACTTGGGCTTCTTCACTTGAGTAGCAACTTGCTTGCCATTCTTCTTGAAGTTCCCCTTCTTCCCTTCGCCCTTTTCTTGAAACTAGTGGTCTTGTCAACCATCAACACTTGATGCTTTTCTTGATTTCTACCTTCGTCGATTTTAGCATCACGAAGAGCATGGGAATCGTTTCTGTTTATCCCTTGCATATTATAGTTCATCACGAAGTTCTAGTAACTTGGTGATAGTGACTAGAGAACTCTGTCAATCACTATCTTATCTGGAAGATTAACTCCCACTTGATTCAAGTGATTGTAGTACCCAGACATTCTGAGCACATGCTCAATGATTGAGCTATTCTCCTCCATCTTTTAGCTACAGAACTTGTTAGAGACTTCATATCTCTCAACTTGGGTATTTGCTTGAAATATTAACTTCAACTCCTGGAACATCTCATATGGTCCATGACGTTCAAAACGTCTTTGAAGTCCCGATTCTAAGTCGTCAAGCATGGTGCACTAAACTATCAAGTAGTCATCATTTCGAGCTTGCCAAACGTTCATAACGTCTGCATCTGCTCCTGTAATCGGTCTGTCACCTAGCGGTGCATCAAGGACATAATTTTTCTGTGCATCAATGAGGATAATCCTCAGATCGCATCATTGCTACTAACATCTTTCAACTTAGTTTTCTCTAGGAACATATCAAAAATAAAACAGGGGAGCTAAACGCGAGCAATTTATCTACAACATAGATATGCTAATACTACCAGGACTAAGTTCATGATAAATTTAAGTTCAATTAATCATATTACTTAAGAACTCCCACTTAGATAGACATCCCTCTAATCATCTAAGTGATCACGTGATCCAAATCAACTAAACCATAACCGATCATCACGTGAAATTGAGTAGTTTTCAATGGTGAACATCACTATGTTGATCATATCTACTATATGATTCACGCTCAACCTTTTGGTCTCAGTGCGCCGAGGACATATCTGCATATGCTAGACTCGTCAAGTTTAACCTGAGTATTCTGCATGTGCAAAACTGGCTTGCACCTGTTGTAGATGGACATAGAGCTTATCACACCCGATCATCACGTGGTGTTTGGGCACGACGAACTTTGGCAACGGTGCATACTCAGGGAGAACACTTTTATCCTGAAATTTAGTGAGAGATCATCTTATAATGCTACAGTCAATCAAAGCAAAATAAGATGCATAAAAGATAAACATCACATGCAATCAATATAATATGTGACATGATATGGCCATCATCATCTTGTGCCTTTGATCTCCATCTCCAAAGCATCGTCATGATCTCCATCGTCACCGGCATGACACCATGATCTCCATCATCTTGATCTATATCAATGTGTCGTCACATGGTCGTCTCGCCAACTATTGCTCTAGCAACTATTGCTATCGCATAGCGATAAAGTAAAGCAATTATTTGGCGCTTGCATCTTATGCAATAAAGAGACAACCATAAGGCTTCTGCCAGTTGCCGATAACTTCAACAAAACATGATCATCTGATACAACAACTTATATATCATCACGTCTTGACCATATCACATCACAACATGCCCTGCAAAAACAAGTTAGACATCCTCTACTTTGTTGTTGCAAGTTTTACGTGGCTGCTGCGGGCTGAGCAAGAACCGTTCTTACCTACGCATCAAAACCACAACGATAGTTTGTCAAGTTGGTGTTGTTTTAACCTTCGCAAGGACCGGGCGTATCCACACTCGGTTCAACTAAAGTTGGAGAAACTGACACCCGCCAGCCACCTGTGTGCAAAGCATGTCGGTAGAACCAGTCTCGCGTAAGCATACGCATAATGTCGGCCCCGGCCGTTTCATCCAACTATACCGCCGAACCAAAGTATGACATGCTGGTAAGCAGTATGACTTATATCGCCCACAACTCACTTGTGTTCTACTCGTGCATATGACATCTATGCATAAAACCAGGCTCTGATACCAGTGCTGGGGAACGTAGTAATTTCAAAAAAATTCCTACGCACACGCAAGATCATGGTGATGCATAGCAACGAGAGGGGAGAGTGTGTCCACGTACCCTCGTAGACCGAAAGCAGAAGCGTTAGCACAACGCGGTTGATGTAGTCGTACGTCTTCACGATCCGACCGATCAAATACCGAACGCACGGCACCTCCGAGTTCAGCACACATTCAGCATGATGACGTCCCTCGAACTCCGATCCTGTCGAGTGTTGAGGGAGAGTTTCGTCAGCACAACGGCGTGGTGACGATGATGATGTTCTACCGACGCAGGGCTTCGCCTAAGCACCGCTACAGTATTATTGAGGTGGACTATGGTGGAGGCAGGCACAGCACACGGCTAAAAGATCAAATCAATTGTTCTGTTTTTTGGGTGCCCCCTGCCCCCGTATATAAAGGATCAAGGGGGGAGGTGCGGCCGGCCAGGAGGAGGTGCGCCAGGAGGAGTCCTACTCCCACCGGGAGTAGGACTCCCTCCCTTCCTTGTTGGATTAGGAGAAGGGGGAAAGAGGAGGGAGAGAGGAAGGAAAGGGGGGCGCCGCCCCCCTCTCCTTGTCCTATTCGGACTAGAGGGCGAGGGGCGCGCGGCCCTGCTCTAGCCGCCTCTCCTCTTCTCCACTAAGGCCCACTATGGCCCATTAAGCCCCCGGGGGGTTCCGGTAACCCCTCGGTACTCCGGTAAAATCCCAATTTCACCCGGAACATTTCCGATATCCAAATATAGGCTTCCAATATATCAATCTTCATGTATCGACCATTTCGGGACTCCTCGTCATGTGCACGATCACATCTGGGACTCCGAACAACCTTCGGTACATCAAAACTCATAAACTCATAATATAACCGTCATCGAAACTTTAAGCGTGCGGACCCTACGGGTTCGAGAACTATGTAGACATGACCGAGACACGTCTCCGGTCAATAACCAATAGCGAAACCAGGATGCTCATATTGGCTCCTACATATTCTATGAAGATCTTTATCGGTCAGACCGCATAACAACATACGTTGTTCCCTTTGTCATCGGTATGTTACTTGCCCGAGATTCGATCGTCGGTATCTCAATACCTAGTTCAATCTCGTTACCGGCAAGTCTCTTTCTCGTTCCGTAATACATCATCCCGCAACTAACTCATTAGTTGCAATGCTTGCAAGGCTTAAGTGATGTGCATTACCGAGTGGGCCCAGAGACACCTCTCCAACAATCGGAGTGACAAATCCTAATCTCAAAATATGTCAACCCAACAAGTACCTCGGAGACACCTATAGAGCACCTTTATAATCACCCAGTTACATTGTGACGTTTGGTAGCACACAAAGTGTTCCTCCAATAAACAGGAGTTGCATAATCTCATAGTCATAGGTACATGTATAAGTCATGAAGAAAGCAATAACAACATACTAAACGATCGAGTGCTAAGCTAACAGAATGGGTCAAGTCAATCACATCATTCTCCTAATGATGTGATCCCGTTAATCAAATGACAACTCATGTCTATGGCTGGGAAACATAACCATCTTTGATAAACGAGCTAGTCAAGTAGAGACATACTAGTGACACTCTGTTTGTCTATGTATTCACACAAGTATTATGTTTCCGGTTAATAGAATTCTAGCATGAATAATAAACATTTATCATGAAATAAGGAAATAAATAATAACTTTATTATTGCCTCTAGGGCATATTTTCTTCAGAGGCTTCTCCAATTACTTAATGCTTTGCCTGATCATCCTCTCAAGAAAAATGAAATACTTGATATCTTTTATAATGGACTAACCGATGCTTCTAGAGATTACGTGGATAGTTGTGCCGGTTCTGTTTTCAGGGAAAGAACACCAAATGAAGCTGAGATTCTATTAAATAATATGTTGACCAATGAAAATAATTGGACGCTTCCTGAGCCAACTCCTGAGCCTACTCCTAAACCCACTCTGAAGAAAAGAGGTGTTCTATTTCTCAGTCCTGAAGATATGCAAGAGGCAAAGAAATCTATGAAAGAAAAAGGTATAAAAGCTGAAGATGTTAAGAATTTACCTCCTATTGAAGAAATACATGGTCTTAATTCACCGCCTGTTAAATAAATATATGATCTTAATCCATCACCTATTGAAGAAACTCATGGTCTTGATAACCTGACACAGGTAGTAAAGGTAAATTCTCTCTATAGATTTGATGAAGGTGATATTCCTCGTTATAAGTCTGCTAGACAATGCTTAGATGAGTTTGACAATTTTATTGTTAAATAAGAAGACTTCAATGCTTATTTTAGTAGACAATTAAAACAAAATGCTTATATGATTGAACACTTGAGTGATTATATGTCTAGAGTTAAAGGTGAACTTAAACTCATTAGTAAACATGCTTCTATGGTTACCACAAGTAGAACAAGTACTTAAGGCTCAGAATGATTTTCTCAATGAAATGAATAGTAAGAATAATGACTTTGCTGTTAGAGTGGCTACTAGAACTAGTAAAATGACTCAGGAACCTTTGTATCCTGAAGGCCATCCTAAGAGAATTGAGCAGGACTCTCAGAGAAATAATATTGATGCACCTAGTCCTTCTAAAAAGAAGAAAAAGAAAAATGATAGGACTTTGCATGCTTCTAGTGAACCTATTGCTGAACCACCTGAGAATCCAAATGATATATCTATTGTTGATGCTGAAACACAATCTGGTAATGATCATGAACCTAGTGATAATATTAATGATGATGTTCATGATGATGCTCAACCTACCAATGATAATGATATAGAAATTGAACCGGTTGTTGATCTTGATAACCCGCAATCAAAGAATCAACGTTATGATAGCAGAGACTTTGTTGCTAGGAAACACGGTAAAGAAAGAGAACCATGGGTTCAGAAACCCATGCCTTTTCCTCCTAAACCATCCAAGAAAAACGATGATGAGGATTTTGAGCGCTTTGTTGAAATGATTAGACCTATCTTTTTGCGTATGCGATTGACTGATATGCTCAAAATGAATCCTTATGCTATGTACATGTAAGAAATTGTCACTAATAAAAGAAAGATACCGGAAGCTGAAATTTCCACCATGCTTGCTAATTACACTTTTAAGGGTGGAATACCTAAGAAACTAGGAGATCCAGGAGTACCAACTATACCATGCTCCATTAAGAGAAATTATGTTAAAACTGCTTTGTGTGATCTTGGAGCCGGTGTTAGTGTTATGCCTCTCTCTTCATATCGTAGACTTGATTTGAATAAGTTGACACCTACTGAAATATCCTTGCAAATGCCTGATAAATCAACTGCTATACCTATCGGTATTTGTGAGGATGTGCCTATTGTAGTTGCAAATGTTACTATTTTAACGGACTTTGTTATTCTTGATATTCCCGAGGACGATAGTATGTCTATTATTCTTGGAAGACCCTTTTTGAATACTACAGGGGCTGTTATTGATTGCAACAAAGGCAATGTCACTTTTCATGTTAATGGTAATGAGCATATGGTACACTTTTCGAGGAAACAACCTCAAGTCCACATTATCAATTCTATTGGAAAATTTCCATCGATTATTTTTGGAGGTTTTGAATTTCCTATTCCTACTGTCAAAAAGAGATATGATATTCTTATTATTGGGGATGTGCATATCCCCGTTGAGGTAACTTAGTGTTATTCGAAATTTCTCCAGTTTCATGCAATTTCGAATGAGTTTGTTAACAAGACCTAATCAACCTTGTTAGTGGATTCCTTTTGACGAGCATGAGATGGATGAAACTAGAAAGCACAACCTTCTGTACCCTCCTTTTACTTTCTGTTATTTAGTTGAAATAAAGTAAAAATAGTATTTTCTGTCTGTTTTCTGAATTATCCGTGCAGTATAAAAATACCCCGAAAAATAAAAGTTCCCCAAATGCCCTGAAATTGAAATATGATTTTTTCTGGAATATTTGAGAATATCTGGCACTGAGAACACAGCAGGGGGATCATGCACCTGGGCACGAGGGTCTAGGGCGCGCCCACCCCTATAGGGCGCGCCCCCTGCCTCGTGGGCCGATGGTGGCTCCCCTCCACTTATTCCTGCACCCACACACTCCTTCTTCCTCCCAAAAAAATCACCATCCAGCTCAAGCACGAGTTCTAGCTCATTTTGCTGCGATTTTCGATCTCCTTGCTCAAAGCACCTCTCACGAAACTGCTTTGGGGGATTGTTCCTTGGTATGTGACTCCTCCATTGGTCCAATTAGTTTTTGTTCTAGTGCTTTATTCATTGCAAATTTTTGCTGCCTAGGTGACCATGTTCTTGAGCTTGCATGTCAAATTTATATGGTTCCAAGTAGTTCTAATGCATGATATAGGCTCTAGGAATTTGTAGGAGTAGTTGTTATCAATTTTGTTGAGTTTGGTTTACTTTTATTTGAAGTTACTAAAAAATTTCAGAAATTTTTCAGAGGAAGAATTATGTTTAGGAAAATGTACCAAGGTGGTTCTTCGAGGAAGCAAGGACCCAGGCTTGCAATGCATGAAGCCGATGATGAACCACCAAGGAACGCTCTAGTGCGGCCTTGTGAATGGCCTTCAGAGGACTTTATGGATCGAGCGGGAATCAAGGAAGAATTTAACGCATATTTGTGTAATGCTGATCTTGTGAGCTTCGAGGCAGAAATGTGCCGTCAGTACCACTATCTCACTAGTTCCTTTGTGAGGAGGTTTGAATTTTCATCTTCACGCAATTCTCAAACTGTCATGTTTGATCTTTATGAAAATTCTTATACCATGGACTTAGAGGATTTTACCACTGCTTACAAACATCCACAATGGGGTAGTCCTAGTGAACCCCGCAAATCTGAATTTAGAGATTTTCTTGCTAGTATAAATGTGGGGGAATCTAGAGATATAGCACAAGCTACCATAGGGAGCATTCATTTTACTACTATACATTATTTTGCTCTCTTCATAGGTAGGTGCATAAATGGTAAGGATGAAGCATGTCACATGTGTGTCCCTGATCTCAGTGTTCTCAAGAGTGCTGTGTTAGGAGATAAATCTTATAATTTGGGAGCCATTGTTGCACGTAGGTTGCATCATAATAGATTTAATGGCGATTTCTTTGGTGGAATTTATGCAACCCATATAACTAATTTTCTTGGTGTAACCATACGCGATGATGATATTGAATTGCCTCCTACTTATCTAGACTTTAATGCTATGGTTCACCATCAGGTTGTCAAGAGGAATGAACCACCTCTCCAGTACCGACTAATCTTTGACAGGCGTCACGCCGTCAATATTGTTCTCCCTGTCCCTACTCTCTTTGACTTTCAGGCAAAGGGAAGACACTTTATAACCAGGGAGGAGGCAAATGAGTATGAAAGGAGGATGAGGGCAGCTCGTCTCCAAGCTGCAGCCCACGATGCGATAGCTGCTGCATCTCAGTATCACCCCAACTACAACTATGGATATCCGCCAGGCCATCCTTGGCAATAAACCAACTTAGGCCAAAAGCCTAAGCTTGGGGGAGTACATATTTCTCACCGACATTACATTTATGTTCACACACTCATTGCTAGATTTCGGTGTTCATACTTTTTCACTGTAATATCCATGCTAGTTTATTTTCTTTTTATGCTTTATTCTTGTGTGTTTGAAAAACCTTAATAAAAAGAAAATTAGTTGTAGCTTTTAGCTAGTTTACTTTCTTGTTGTAGTAGTAATAATTAAAAGAAAACCCAAAAATATTTCCTATTCTTCTTTTGCTTGTTGGGAGCTTTCCCATGTAAATAGTTTTATTTCTTTTCTTTTCTTTGGGGGTCGATATGAGAAGGCCATGATTAAATTATTGAAGTGGCTCTTATATGCATTACTGTTGATTTAACCAAGAGCCCATATTGCCTTGTCTTCTCCTATTTTATTGAATGCTCGCAGATTCCAGCTGTTGGGGAACGTAGCAGAAATTCAAAATTTTCTACGCATCACCAAGATCAATCTATGTAGTAATCTAGCAACAAGGGGAAGGAGAGTGCATCTACATACCCTTGTAGATTGCTAAGCAGAATCGTTCAAGTGAACGGGGTTGATGGAGTCGTACTCGTCGTGATCCAAATCACCGATGATCCTAGTGCCGAACGGACGGCACCTCCGTGTTCAACACATGTATAGCCCGGTGACGTCTCCTACGCCTTGATCCAGCAAGGGGAGAAGGAGAGGTTGGGGAAGACTCCATCCAGCAGCAGCACGACGGCGTGGTAGTGGTGGAAGAGCGTGGTACTCCAGCAGGGCTTCGCCAAGCACCGCAAGAGACGAGGAGGGAGAGAGGTAGGGCTGCGCCAGGAAGGAGATTGAATCGTGTCTATGGCAGCCCAAAACCTCAAGTATATATAGGGGAAGGGGAAGGGCTGCACCCCCACCTAGGTTTCCACCCCTAGGGGTGGCGGCCAGCCCTAGATCCCATCTAGGGGGGCGGCCAAGGGGGGAGAGAGGGGGGGCGCACCACTAGGTGGGCCTTAGGCCCATCTGAGCCTTGGGTTTGCCCCCTTCCACTCTCCCTTGCGCCTTGGGCCTTGGTGGGGGGGCGCACCAGACCACCTGGGGCTGGTCCCCTCCCACACTTGGCCCATGCAGCCCTCCGGGGCTGGTGGCCCCACTTGGTGGACCCCCGGGACCCTCCCAGTGGTCCCGGTACGTTACCGATAGCACCCCAAACTTTTCCGGTGACCAAAACAGGACTTCCCATATATAAATCTTTACCTCCGGACCATTCCGGAACTCCTCGTGACGTTCGGGATCTCATCCGGGACTCCGAACAACATTCGGTAACCACGTATATCTATTCCCTATAACCCTAGCATCATCGAACCTTAAGTGTGTAGACCCTATGGGTTCGGGAACCATGCAGACATGACCGAGACGTTCTCCGGTCAATAACCAACAGCGGGATCTGGATAACCATGTTGGCTCCCACATGCTCCACGGTGATCTCATCGGATGAACCACGATGTCAAGGACTTAATCAATCCCGTATACAATTCCCTTTGTCTAGCGGTACGATACTTGCCCGAGATTCGATCGTCGGTATCCCGATACCTGGTTCAATCTCGTTACCGGCAAGTCTCTTTACTCGTTCCGTAACACATCATCCCGTGATCAACTCCTTGATCACATTGTGCACATTATGATGATGTCCTACCGAGTGGGCCCAGAGATACCTCTCCGTTTACACGGAGTGACAAATCCCAGTCTCGATTCGTGCCAACCCAACAGACACTTTCGGAGATACCTATAGTGTACCTTTATAGCCACCCAGTTACGTTGTGACGTTTGGCACACCCAAAGAACTCCTACGGTATCCGGGAGTTGCACAATCTCATGGTCTAAGGAAATGATACTTGACATTAGAAAAGCTTCGGCATACGAACTACATGATCTTGTGCTAGGCTTAGGATTGGGTCTTGTCCATCACATCATTCTCCTAATGATGTGATCCCGTTATCAACGACATCTAATGTCCATGGTCAGGAAACCGTAACCATCTATTGATCAACGAGCTAGTCAACTAGAGGCTTGCTAGGGACATGGCGTTGTCTATGTATCCACACATGTATCTGAGTTTCCTATCAATACAATTCTAGCATGGATAATAAACGATTATCATGAACAAGGAAATATAATAATAACCAATTTATTATTGCCTCTAGGGCATATTTCCAACAGTCTCCCACTTGCACTAGAGTCAATAATCCAGTTCACATCGATATGTGATTAACACTCAAGGTCACATTCCCATGTGACTAACACCCAAAGAGTTCTGGGTTTGATCATGTTATGCTTGTGTGAGAGGTTTCAGTCAACGTGTCTGCAACATTCAGATCCGTATGTACTTCGCAAATTTCTATGTCATCTTGTAGATGCAACTACTACGCTACATTTGGAGCCCTTTCAAATAACTGTTCTACTTGGAGCTATTCTAAATTGTTGCTCCATTATACGTATCCGGTATCTCTACTCAGAGCTATCCGGATAGGTGTTAAGCTTGCATCGACATAACTCTTTACGTCAAACTCTTTATCAACTCCATAACCGAGAAACATATCCTTATTCCTCTAAGGATAATTTAGACCACTATCTAGTGATCTACTCCTAGATCACCTTTGTACCCTCTTGCCAGATATGTGGCAAGGCACACATCAGGTGCGGTACTTAGCATGGCATACCATATAGAGCCTATGCCAAAAGCATAGGGGACGACCTTCGTCCTTCCTCTTTCTTCTACCGTGGTCGAGCTTTAAGTCTTAACTTCATATCTTGCAACTTAGGCAAGAACTCCTTCTTTGACCGATCCATCTTGAACACCTTCAAGATCATGTCAAGGTATGTGCTCATTTGAAAGTACCATTAAGCGTTTTGATCTATCCTTATAGATCTTGATGCTCAATGTTCAAGTAGCTTAATCCAGGCTTTCCATTGAAAAATACTTTCCAAATAACCCTATATGATTTCCAGAAATTCTATGTCATTTCTGATCAACAATATGTCAACAACATATATTCATCAGAAATTCTATAGTGCTCCCACTCACTTCTTTGGAAATACAAGTTTCTCATAAACTTTGTATACACCCAAAATCTTTGATCATCTCATCAAAGCATACATTCCAACTCCGAGATGCTTACTCCAGTCCTTAGAAGGATTGCTGGAGCTTTGCATACTTGTTAGCATCTTTCAGGATTGACAAAACCTTCTGGTTGTATCACATACAACCTTTCCTCACGAAAATCGTCGAGGAAACAATGTTTTGACATCCTATCTGCAAGATTTCATAAATAATGCAGAAATCGCTAATATAATTCCAATAGACTCTTAGCATCGCTACGAGTGAGAAAGTCTCATCGTAGTCAACTCCTTGAACTTGTCGGAAAACATCTTAACGACAAGTCGAGCTTTCTTAATGGTGATACTTACCATCATTGTCCGCCTTCCTTTTAAAATCCATATGTACCTAACAGCCTTACGACCATCAAGTCTACACTTTGTTTTCATATATGGATCCTCTCTCAGATTATATGGCCTCCAGCCATTTTGGAATCCAGGCCCACCATCGCTTCTCCATAGCTCGTAGGTTCATTGTTGTCTAGCAACATGACTTCCAAGATAGGATTACCTACCACTCTGAAGTAGTACGCATCCTTGTCATCCCACGAGGTTTGGTAGTGACTTGATCTGAAGTTTCATGATCACTATCATAAGCTTCCACTTCAATTGGTGTAGGTGCCATAGGAACAACTCCCTGTGCCCTGCCACACACTAGTTGAAGAGACGGTTCAATAACCTCATCAAGTCTCCACCATCCTCCCACTCAATTCTTTCGAGAGAAACTTTTCCTCGAGAAAGGACCCGATTCTAGAAACAATCCCTTATTGCTTTCGGATCTGAGATAGGAGGTATACCCAACTGTTTTGGGTGTCCTATGAAGATGCATTTATCCGCTTTGGGTTCGAGCTTATCAGCCTAAAACTTTTTCACATAAGCATCGCAGCCCCAAACTTTTAAGAAATGACAGCTTAGGTTTCTCTAAACCATAGTTCATACGGTGTCATCTCATCGGAATTACGTGGTGCCCTATTTAAAGTGAATGTGGTTGTCTCTAATGCCTAACCCACAAACTATCGTGGTAATTCGATAAGAGATATCATGGTATGCATCATATGCAATAGGGTGCAGTTATGATGTTTGGACACACCATCACACTATGGTGTTCCAGGCTGTATTAGTTTTGAAGCAATTTCCACAATGTCTTAATTCTGTGCCAAACTCATAATTCAGATATTCATTTCTATGATCATATCATAGATATTTTATCCTCTTGTCACGACAATCTTTCAACTTCACCCTGAAATTACTTGAACCTTTCAATAATTCAGACTCGTGATTCATCAAGTAAATACACTCAACATCTACTCAAATCATCTGTGAAGTAAGAACATAACGATATCCACTACACGCCTCAGCACTCATTGGACTGCACACATCAAAATGTATTACTTCCAACAAGTTGCTTTCTAGTTCCATTTTACTGAAAACGAGGCTTTCAGTCATCTTGTCCATGTGGTATGATTTGCATGTCTCAAGTGAGTCCAAACGGTCCATTTGCATGGAGTTTCTTCATGCATATACACCAATAGACATGGTTCGCATGTCTCAAACTTTTCAAAAATGAGTGAGCCCAAAGATCCATCAACATGGAGCTTCTTCATGCATTTTATACCGGTATGACTTACGTGGCAGTGCCATAAGTAGGTGCTACTATCATTACTATCTTATATCTTTTGGCATGAACAAGTGTATCACTACGATCGAGATTCAATAAACTGTCCATTTTAGGTGCAAGACCATTGAAGGTATTATTCAAATAAACAGAGTAACCATTATTCTCCTTAAATGAATAACCTTATTGCGGTAGACATAATCCAATCATGTCTATGCTCAACGCAAACACCAATCTCGATGGTAGAGGGAGCGTGCGATGCTTGATCACATCAAGCTTGGAAAAACATCCAACACATATCGCCAGCTCACCTTTAGCTAGTCTCCGTTTACTCCGCAGCCTTTTATTTTGAGTTTACTAACACTTAGCAACCGAACCGGTATCTAATACCATGGTGCTACTAGGAGTACTAGTAAAGTACACATTAACACAATGTATATCCAATATACTTCTAACGACCTTGCCAGCCTTCTCATCTACCAAGTATCTAGGGTAATTCTGCTCCAGTGTCTGTTCCCCTTATTACAGAAGCACTTAGCCTCGGGTTTGGGTTCAACCTTGGGTTTCTTCACTAGAGCAGCAGCTGATTTTCTGTTTCATGAAGTATCCCTTCTTGCCCTTGCCCTTCTTGAAACTAGTGGTTTCACCAACCATCAACAATTGATGCTCCTTCTTGATTTCTACTTTTGTGGTGTCAAACATCGCAAATATCTCAAGGATCATCATATATGTCCCTGATATATCATAGTTCATCACGAAGCTCTAGCAGCTTGGCGGTAATGACTTCGGAGAAACATCACTTCCTCATCTGGAAGATCAACTCCCACTCGATTCAAATGATTGTTGTACTCAGAGAATCTGAGCACAAGCTCAACAATTGAGCTTTTCTCCCTTAGTTTGCAGGCTAAGAAAATCGTCGGAGGTCTTATACCTCTTGACGTGGGCATGAGACTGAAATCCCAATTTCAGCCCTCGAAACATCTCATATGTTTCGCGACGTTTCAAAACGTCTTTGGTGCCTCAACTCTAAACCTTTTAACTGAACTATCACGTAGTTATCAAAATGTGCATGTCAGATGTTCGCAACATCCACAGACAACGTTCGAGGTTCAGCACACTGAGCGGTGCATTAAGGACATAAGCCTTCTATGAAGCAATGAGGACAATCCTCAGTTTACGGACCTAGTCCGCATAATTGCTACTATCAACTTTCAACTAAATTTTCTCTAGGAACATATCTAAACAGTAGAACTGAAGCGCGAGCTACGACATAATTTGCGAAGACCTTTTGACTATGTTCAGGATAATTAAGTTCATCTTATGAACTCCCACTCAGATAGACATCCCTCTAGTCATCTAAGTGATTACATGATCCGAGTCAACTAGGCCGTGTCCGATCATCATGTGAGACGGACTAGTCATCATCGGTGAACATCTTCATGTTGATCGTATCTTCTATACGACTCATGTTCGACCTTTCGGTCTTCCATGTTCCGAGGCCATGTCTGTACATGCTAGGCTCGTCAAGTCAACCTAAGTGTTTCGCATGTGGTCCGAGGCCATGTCTGTACATGCTAGGCTCGTCAACACCCGTTGTATTCGAACGTTAGAATTTATCACACCCGATCATCACGTGGTGCTTCGAAACAACGAACCTTCGCAACGGTGCACAGTTAAGGGGAACACTTTTCTTGAAATTTTAGTGAGGGATCATCTTATTTAAGCTACCGTTGTTCTAAGCAAATAAGATGTAAAACATGATAAACATCACATGCAATCAAATAGTGACATGATATGGCCAATATCATTTTGCTCCTTTTGATCTCCATCTTTGGGGCTCCATGATCATCGTTGTCACCGGAATGACACCATGATCTCCATCATCATGATCTCCATCATCGTGTCTTCTTGAAGTTGTCTCGTCATCTATTACTTCTACACGTCGTGACTTCGAAGCAATTACATGACGTTTAAGTTGACACGCAGGTCATAAATAAATTAAGACAACTCCTATGGCTCCTGCCTATTGTCATACTCATCGACATGCAAGTCGTGATTCCTATTACAAGAACATGATCAATCTCATACATCACATATATCATTCATCACATCCTTTTGGCCATATCACATCACAAGGCATATGCTGCAAAAACAAGTTAGACGTCCTCTAATTGTTTTTGCAAGTTTTTACGTGGCTGCTATAGGTTTCTAGCAAGAACGTTTCTTACCTACGTGAAAACCACAACGTGATATGCCAATTTCTATTTACCCTTCATAAGCACCCTTTTCATCGAATCCGATCCGACTAAAGTGGGAGAGACAGACACCCGCTAGCCACCTTATGCAACTAGTGCATGTCAGTCGGTGGAACCAGTCTCACATAAGAGTACGTGTAAGGTCGGTCCGGGCCGCTTCATCCCACGATGCCGCCGAATCAAGATAAGACTAGTAACCACAAGATAATTGACAATATCGACGCCCACAACCACTTTGTGTTCTACTCGTGCATAGTAACTACGCATAGACCTAGCTCATGATGCCACTGTTGGGGAATGTAGCGGAAATTCAAAATTTTCTACGCATCACCAAGATCAATCTATGGAGTAATCTAGCAACGAGGGGAAGGAGAGTGCATCTACATACCCTGATCGCTAAGCGGAAGCGTTCAAGTGAACGGGGTTGATGGAGTCATAGTCGTCGTGATCCAAATCACCGATGATCCTAGTGCCGAACAGACGGCACCTCCGTGTTCAACACACGTACATCCCGGTGACGTCTCCTACGCCTTGATCCAGCAAGGGGAGAAGGAGAGGTTGGGGAAGACTCCATCCAGCAGTAGCACGACGGCGTGGTGGTGGTGGAAGAGCGTGGTACTCCAGCAGGGCTTCGCCAAGCACCGCAAGAGACGAGGAGGGAGAGAGGTAGGGCTGCGCTAGGAAGGAGATTGAATCGTGTCTATGGCAGCCCAAAACCTCAAGTATATATAGGGGAAGGGGAGGGGCTGCGCCCCCACCTAGGTTTCCACCGCTAGGGGTGGCGGCCAGCCCTAGATCCCATCTAGGGGGGCGGCCAAGGGGGAGAGAGGGGGGCGCACCACTAGGTGGGCCTTAGGCCCATCTGAGCCTAGGGTTTGCCCCCTTCCACTCTCCCTTGCGCCTTGGGCCTTGGTGGGGGGGGGGGCGCACCAGCCCACCTGGGGCTGGTCCCCTCCCACACTTGGCCCATGAAGCCCTCCGGGGCTGGTGGCCCAACTTGGTGGACCCCCGGGACCCTCTCGGTGTTCCCGGTACGTTACCGATAGCACCCGAAACTTTTCCGGTGACCAAAACAGGACTTCCCATATATAAATCTTTACCTCCGGACCATTCTGGAACTCCTCGTGACGTACGGGATCTCATCCGGGACTCCGAGCAACATTCGGTAACCATGTATATCTATTCCCTATAACCCTAGCGTCATCGAACCTTAAGTGTGTAGACCCTACGGGTTCGGGAACCATGCAGACATGACCGAGACGTTCTCTGGTCAATAACCAACAGCGGGATCTGGATACCCATGTTGGCTCCCACATGCTCCACGATGATCTCATCGGATGAACCATGATGTCAAGGACTTAATCAATCACGTATACAATTGCCTTTGTCTAGCGGTACGATACTTGCCCGAGATTCGATCGTCGGTATCCCGATACCTTGTTCAATCTCGTTACCGGCAAGTCTCTTTACTCGTTCCATAACACATCATCCCATGATCAACTCCTTGATCACATTGTGCACATTATGATGATGTCCTACCGAGTGGGCCCAGAGATACCTCTCCGTTTACACAGAGTGACAAATCCCAGTCTCGATTTGTGCCAAACCAACAGACACTTTCGGAGATACCTGTAGTGTACCTTTATAGCCACCCAGTTACGCTGTGACGTTTGGCACACCCAAAGCACTCCTACGGTATCCGGGAGTTGCACAATCTCATGGTCTAAGGAAATGATACTTGACATTAGAAAAGCTTCAGCATACGAACTACATGATCTTGTGCTAGGCTTAGGATTGGGTCTTGTCCATCACATCATTCTCCTAATGATGTGATCCCGTTATCAACGACATCTAACGTCCTGAAGGAAATATGCCCTAGAGGCAATAATAAACTTATTATTTATTTCCTTATAATCATGATAAATGTTTATTATTCATGCTAGAATTGTATTAACCGGAAACATAATACATGTGTGAATACATAGACAAACAAAGTGTCACTAGTATGCCTCTACTTGACTAGGTCGTTAATCAAAGATGGTTATGTTTCCTAACCATGAACAATGAGTTGTTATTTGATTAACGAGGTCACATCATTAGTTGAATGATCTGATTGACATGACCCATTCCATTAGCTTAGCACACGATCGTTTAGTATGTTGCTATTGCTTTCTTCATGACTTATACATGTTCCTATGACTATGAGATTATGCAACTCCCGTTTGCCGGAGGAACACTTTGGGTGCTACCAAATGTCACAACGTAACTGGGTGATTATAAAGGAGCATTACAGGTGTCTCCGAAGGTAGATGTTGGGTTGGCGTATATCGAGATTAGGATTTGTCACTCCGATTGTCCGAGAGGTATCTCTGGGCCCTCTCGGTAATACACATCACATAAGCCTTGCAAGCATTACAACTAATATGTTAGTTGTGAGATGATGTATTATGGAACGAGTAAAGAGACTTGCCGATAACGAGATTGAACTAGGTATTGGATACCAACGATCGAATCTCGGGCAAGTAACATACCGATGACAAAGGGAACAACGTATGTTGTTATGCGGTCTGACCGATAAAGATCTTCGTAGAATATGTAGGAGCCAATATGGGCATCCAGGTCCCGCTATTGGTTATTGACCGGAGACGTGTCTCGGTCATGTCTACATTGTTCTCGAACCCGTAGGGTCCGCACGCTTAAGGTTACGATGACAGTTACATTATGAGTTTATGCATTTTGATGTACCGAAGGTTGTTCGGAGTCCCGGATGTGATCATGGACATGACGAGGAGTCTCGAAATGGTCGAGACGTAAATATTGATATATTGGAAGCCTATGTTTGGATATCGGATGTGTTCCGGGTGAAATCGGGATTTTACCGGAATACCGGGAGGGTTACCGGAACCCCCCGGGAGCTATATGGGCCATAGTGGGCCTTGGTGGAAAAGAGAAGAGGCTGCCCTAGATGGGCTGTGCGCCTCCCCCTTCCCCTAGTCCTATTAGGACTAGGAGAGGTGGCCAGCCCCCTCCTCCTCTTTTCCCCCTCTGCGAATCCTATTCCGACTAGGATTGGGGGGGGGGGAATCCTACTCCTAGAGGGAGTAGGACTCTCCTGCGCCCTCCTCCTTGGCCGGCCAGCCTCCCCCCCTCTACTCCTTTATATACGGAGGCAGGGGACACCTCTAGACACACAAGTTGATCCACGTGATCTATTCCTTAGCCGTGTGCGGTGCCCCCTGCCACCATATACCTCGATAATACTATAGCGGAGTTTAGGCGAAGCCCTATTGCTGTAGTACATCAAGATCGTCACCACGCCGTCGTGCTGACGGAACTCTTCCCCGACACTTTGCTGGATCGAAGTCCGGGGATCGTCATCGAGCTGAACGTGTGCTCGAACTTGGAGGTGCCGTAGCTTCGGTGCTTGATCGGTTGGATCGTGAAGACGTACGACTACTTCCTCTACGTCATGTCATCGCTTCCGCAGTCGGTCTGCGTTGGGTACGTAGACAACACTCTCCCCCTCGTTGCTATGCATCACATGATCTTGCGTGTGCGTAGGAAATTTTTTGAAATTTCTACGAAACCCAACATGTCCATGGTCAGGAAACCGTAACCATCTATTGATCAATGAGCTAGTCAACTAGAGGCTTACTAGGGACATGGTGTTGTCTATGTATCCACACATGTATCTGAGTTTCCTATCAATACAATTCTAGCATGGATAATAAACGATTATCATGAACAAGGAAATATAATAATAACCTATTTATTATTGCCTCTAGGGCATATTTCCAACACCAGCTTAGTCCAATGCATGTGCACTATTATTATTATTCACATCGTTCGGTCGTGCAAGTGAAAGGCAATTATGACGATATATGATGGTCTGATTGAGATGAGAGAAGCTGGTATGAACTCGACCTCTCTTGTTTGTGTAAATATGATTAGTTCATCGTTCCTGATTCAGCCTATTATGAATAAACATGTTTGCAATGACAATTAGAGATTATAGTTACTCTTCCCATGCTTAATTAGCTAGGACCTTATAATGGTTTACCTTGCGTGCCAACATGCTATTAAGATGGTTGTGATGTGGTATGATGGGGTGGTATCCTCCTTTGAATGATTCAAGTGACTTGACTTGGCACATGTTCACACATGTAGTTGAAACAAAATCAACATAGCCTTCACGATATTTATGTTCATGGTGGATTATATCCTACTCATGCTTGCACCCAATGTTCATTAATTTTAATGCATGTTCATGACTGTTGTCGCTCTCTAGTTGGTCGCTTCCCAGTCTTTTGCTAGACTTCACTTGTACTAAGCGGGAATACTGCTTGTGCATCCAATCCCTTAAACCCCAAAGTTATGCCATATGAGTCCACCATACCTTCCTATATGTGGTATCTACCTGCCGTTCCAAGTAAATTTGTATGTGCCAAACTCCAAATCTTCAAATGAAATTCTTTTTTGTATGCTCGAATAGCTCATGTATCAACTAGGGCTGTCCTTATCTTCCATGTTAGGCAGGTTATTCTCAAGAGGAGTGGACTCCGCTCCTCACTCACGAGAAAATGGCTGGTCACCGGGATGCCCAGTCCCATGCTTTATGCAAATGAAATCCAAATAATTGCAAACAAAACTCCCCCTGGGACTGTTGTTAGTTGGAGGCACTCGTTGTTTCGAGCAAGCCATGGATTGATGCTTGTTGGTGGAGGGGGAGTATAAAACTTTACCATTCTGTTTGGGAACTGCCTATACTGTGTGTAGCATGGAAGATATCACCATCTCTTGGTTGTTATGTTGACAATGAAAGTATGCCGCTCAAAATATTATTTATCTCTATTTCAAAATCAAGCTCTGGCACCTCTACAAATCCCTGCTTCCCTCTGCGAAGGGCCTATCTATTTACTTTTATGTTGAGTCATCACCCTCTTATTAAAAAGCACCAGCTGGAGAGCACCGCTGTCATTTGCATCCATTACTATTAATTTATATTGGGTATGACTATGACTGGATCTCTTTTACCATGAATTACAATGTCTAGTCAATCCTTGATGTTTAAAGGTGCTCTGCATTTATGTTTTGCGGTCTCAGAAAGGGCTAGCGAGATACCATCTTGTTATATCATATCATGATTGTTTTGAGAAAGCGTTGTCATCCGAGATTTATTATTATTGCTAGCTAGTTGATTATGTCATTGATATGAGTAAACATGAGATCTAGGAGTTATTGTGCATATGGTTAGTTCATAATCTTTGCTGAAAACTTGAATGCTGGCTTTACATATTCACAACAACAAGAGCAAACAGAGTTTGTAAAAGTTTTTCTGTATCACTTTGAGTTTATCAACTGAATTGCTTGAGGACAAGCAAATGTTTAAGCTTGGGGGAGTTGATACGTCTCCGTCGTATCTACTTTTCGAAACACTTTTGCCCTTGTTTTGGACTCTAACTTGCATTATTTGAAGGGAACTAACCCGGACTTACGCTGTTTTTAGCAGAATTGCCATGGTGTTATTTATGTGCAGAAACAAAAGTTCTCGGAATGACCTGAAACTCCACGGAACTTATTTTTGGAAAATATTAAAAATATTGGCGAACGAATCAAGGCCACGGGGCCCACCACCTGTCCACGAGGGTGGGGGGTGCCCACCCTGCCGCGTGGGCCCCCTGTTGCTCCACTGACCTCAACTCCAAGTCCATATATTCGTGTTCGGGGAGAAAAAAATTAGAGAGAAAGATTCATCGCGTTTTACGATATGGAGCCGCCGCCAAGCCCTAAACTCTCTCGGGAGGGCTGATCTAGAGTTCGTTCGGGGCTCTGGAGAGGGGAATCCGTCGCCATCGTCATCATCAACCATCCTCCATCACCAATTTCATGATGCTCACCGCCGTGCGTGAGTAATTCCATCGTAGGCTTGCTGGACGGTGATGGGTTGGATGAGATTTATCATGTAATCGAGTTAGTTTTATTAGGGTTTGATCCCTAGTATCCACTATGTTCTGAGATTGATGTTGCTATGAGTTTGTTATGCTTAATGCTTGTCACTAGGGCCCGAGTGCCATGATTTCAGATTTGAACCTATTATGTTTTCATGAATATATGTGAGTTCTTGATCCTATCTTGCAAGTCTATAGTTACCTACTATGTGTTATGATCCGGCAACCCTGAAGTGACAATAATTGGGACCACTCCCGGTGATGACCATAGTTTGAGGAGTTCACGTATTCACTATGTGTTAATGCTTTGGTCCGGTACTCTATTAAAAGGAGGCCTTAATATCCCTTAGTTTCCATTAGGACCCCGCTGCCACGGGAGGGTAGGACAAAAGATGTCATGCAAGTTCTTTTCCAGTATGACTATATTCGGAATACATGCCTACATTACATTGATGAATTGGAGCTAGTTCTGTGCCACCCTATGTTATGACTGTTACATGATGAACCACATCCGTCATAATTCTCCATCACCGATCCAATGCCTACGAGCTTTTCACATATTGTTCTCTGCTTATTTACTTTTCCGCTGCTACTATTACAATCACTACAAAACCGAAAAATATTACTTTTGCTGCCATTATCGTTACTTCCATATTACTTTGCTACTAAATACTTTGTTGCAGATACTAAGTTATCCAGGTGTGGTTGAATGGACAACTCAACTACTAATACTTGAGAATATTCTTTGGCTCCCCTTGTGTCGAATAAATAAATTTGGGTTGAATACTCTACCCTCGAAAACTGTTGTGATCCCCTATACCTGTGGGTTATCAAACATCACCAGGGTCATCTCTTCTGATCTTATGCCGCAATGCACCGCATAACGGGAATGCATTCAAATCCTCGTATGCACCGCGGTAGAGGATGCAGTCATTAGGGCATGCATGTATCTTCTGCACCTCCAATCCTAGAGGGCATACGACCTTCTTTGTTGCTTACATATTGTCGGGCAATTCGTTATCCTTTGGAAGCTTCTTCTTCAATATTTTCAGTAGCTTCTCAAATCCTTTATCAGGCACAGCATTTTCTGCCTTCCACTGCAGCAAATCCAGTACGGTACCGAGCTTTGTGTTGCCATCTTCGCAATTGGGGTACAACCCTTTTTTGTGATCCTCTAACATGCGATCGAACTTCAGCTTCTCCTTTTGACTTCCGCACTGTCTCCTTGCATCAATGATATGTCTCCATCGTATCTACTTTTCCAAACACTTTTGCCCTTGTTTTGGACTCTAACTTGCATGATTTGAATGGAACTAACCCGGACTGACGCCTACCCCCCC